>NW_024002660.1:35157-56811 GCF_014805625.2 Glossina fuscipes
GAGCATTGGTTGTGGGAACCTGGGCTTTCAACCATTCTAAATTGTTATTTAAGCTGATGTAGCATGAGCAAAGATCATTATTCACGATGTTTAAATCAAGAAATTAAACGAAATTCATGTAAAAATTGGTGAGTTTTTTCGTTTACCTCTTTCTTACTTATTTTTCTTCTCAATGTAATATTATAGAAAGATGCCGGCGAAAACGTTTTCACTGGCGAAGAAGAGTTATTTGCTTTCGATCGTACAATTTCTCGTCTTTATGAAATGCAAAGCAAGGTCTATTGGGAAAAATGGACAAGGCTCCATTGAGACAACCGCAACA
The DNA here is from genome assembly GCF_014805625.2 of Glossina fuscipes. Classification (NCBI taxonomy): domain Eukaryota; kingdom Metazoa; phylum Arthropoda; class Insecta; order Diptera; family Glossinidae; genus Glossina; species Glossina fuscipes. The sequence continues at coordinate 35,480 of NW_024002660.1, forward strand.
TGTTTATTTGTGTTCAAATTTTAGTGAAAATTTTTCGATAAAGTACTTAACAAAAAAAAGAAACGAAAATGCAAACACTTCTTATTAACGAAGCATAAAAGAAAATTTATTAAATGAATTTTTTTCTTATTGAAATAGTCAAATTTATAAGAATTGTTTGGAGCAGACTCGCTCATTTAATTACTCTGACAAGTCGCCAAATCTATAAGAAGCAATTGTAATGCAACAAGTGTCTGAGAATAATAGTAAGTAGACAAAATAATGAAAAAAGCATGAATGAATTTGATGCCAATTGAGGTTTGGATTTGGTGACTCTGAATCCGGTAATAATTGATAATATTTCACATATCTGTATATTTTTAAATGCACCACGTTTTTCACTTTAAATGGCGACAAATCTTTCGAATCAGCAAAAATTTTACAGGTATAACAAATATTCTTTTCATAAAGTTTTTGTTTTCAATTTTAACAATTTCCTCTTCTTCTCAATAAAAAACACAAAAACGAAAAAATAGAACAGAATTGAGTTAAAAAAAAAAGGATAAAGAGTATAAGCAAACAACATATGCGTCTATACAATTGTTGCAATTAATAACTGACTGACTGACTCAGTTTTTAATTTACGCGGCTTTATTAACATTTACAGAAGAAAAAATATGTGCTGCTGCTTTTGCTTTTTTTTAAAATATTTTTAACTAAAAAGATGTAAATTACACATTTCATAACCATCAACCCTATTGTACGCGTAATTCTGGTTTTACGAAATATTTCCATTCATTTGGGTAGCTATTCTTATTTTCTCGAAGTCATATTTAGATGCCAACGAATAAGAAGGTCATCTAGGTATACCGCAGTGATCTTTCAGGTTACATTTTATACACATCGTCACATAATGCACTGTTTACACAACATCCCGGCTTACAGTAAGTTTACGAGTTGTTTTACCATACAATCTACACGCATTCGAAGTATCAGAGTTACCTACCATCATCTACTCCTTACCTTCTGAATTGAACTTCGAGTGTTGTCTTCTTTTCAATACAATGAAAAAAATATATCTAATATGGTATGTGTTATTCTTTGCAAACCTATCATCGAAGAGTGTGCTAAGTTCCTTGTATATATATATATAAGGAAAAATTTAATTTTTTATAAATTAAAACATCCCTCGCAAATACAATCATGACTAATTTGCTTCCCGTGTCCTTTCCCTAATTTTTATTAGTAGTATTCTTAATATGATTGTTTAGTTAATAGTTTCTACCTTGTACATATTATACGAAAATAATTAAGCGAATAATATTAATAACTCATTTGAAAAAGAAATTCGATCATAAATTTTGGAAAAAAACTAAAGAAAAAGTTATGAAGATGGTGAAGAATGTACGTACTGTATAAAGCCTCTGAAATCTCCTTCTGGTCGATGCAAACGTTTTGATAAAATGAATACATTTATTTTTATACATCTTCCATCGACGGGTACAAAAATAACTCATAGTCTAATAAGCTCAAATATAAAGATATTCCAAGAAATTAACTAATTACTAAATGTGGTATATTTTTTAAAGCCTCCAATTTCAATGCAAAGAATTTATTTCCATTTCTAATATATTTACTGCAGTAAAAATTCACCAACATGGGTTTATTCGGTGCTTTAAAGCTTTTTGAATCACGTAAACATTTATTGCAAGCACCAAATGCTTTTTTGTGCAAAATGTTTGACTTATTACGTTTTCTGCGTTTGTATGTATAAAATTAAAATTAACTTTCTCTATTTATTGATCAACTTTTACGGGATTAAATACATAGGGTAAATAGATTGAAAGCAATTCTTTTGCATTCACAGTTTTCCATACCACCTTGAGGTACCGAGGTAGCGGCGTTGCTACTTGTTTTAAATGACTGGCATCGGTCTACGCCATTGTTTAACTTAACTTAAAAATATAATACTATCATATCACCAATATATATGCAATATAAGCGCAAATTTTTTTAACAATAATAATACAATAACAATAACAATTAAAACCCGGCACAAGTTACCATTTCACTTAATAAACTATTATATAATATATAGACCCGGCAGCAGACAAATCTATAGCAAATTTTTGTTGATGATGCGCGACAGCTTCTTCGTCTTACAGATCAACCCAGGCCTGTTTATTTTCAAAGGTGTTCGCTAGAGACACAATAATGTAATATATTTACCAGTTATTATTTCGATTAAGTTTGGTTAAAATAATTAAATTAATATATTTAAATATGTATATTTTGAAAGAGACATATTTTTTTCTAATATGGACTTTTGTTAAAGACCGATTGTTGAGGAACAAGTCGAGCAAACGGTTAGGAGAAAGTTTGCTCAGAGACTTGGTGGAAAACTTGCCCTCTCAACTTTGGATTTTAATGTTCAACATCCCATCATATTATCGACACTTTGTTTGTTTGTTTGGCATGCATTTCGCTGTAATTCGACAGTTTTGGCCCACCGGTATGCGTAAAAGCATCATCTATTCAAGCACGAGAAATATTAAGTGCGCCGTAGCGAAACTAGTGCTACTGCTTATTCGTTATGACCTTTGTTGTAATCCAAGCCCTATCGAAGAGGGGAGGACGTTCGTGGTGTAAGCTACCAGTTCAGCGTTTGCTGACATTACGTTAATAACGTGCCCATCATTTGAAATTAGTTAAAGTTAGTTATACGTCGTTTCTCTTTCGCTTATGTGCATACATAAGCATGCTGCAGTAGTTGCTTTAAAATGCGTGCATATATATCGTTACTCATTCGTTTTTCAAAGAAGACTCCTTCATTCAAGGCAACGTAAAAAGTTAACAAATTATACAATTTAAAAATCAATGCATTGTTGTTAAGCGCGTTTAAGTCCAACTTACATTTTAAGTTTATTTCTTGTTTACCAGCGCAACAGGAAACAGAATTAAAATTTCCAAAATCTAAGCACGATGGTGGAGATGAGTCTGAAATTTGAAATGTACTATCATATGTTGTTGAAACATTTCTATCATACGATCTTAAAAGGTAGATTTAAGCATCATCGATATATGTATAATCAATTGCTACAGTAGCGGCGACGTGTAAAAAAATCATTTTTGGATATTTTTGAAGTTCCAAAATACAACCATGTTGTCGACGTTGATATTTGTGTTCAGAAAATATAATATGCTATTAAAAGATTAAAGTTCGTATCGTTACTAAAATCGCTTTAGTTCACGAATGCCCTCGAGCTGTTAAAGCCTCGCGGTGTTTATCATCCGATTTCTTTTGATAAAGTAAATTTTCTTATTTCATCCGCTGCTCCAGATTTGGTTAGTTATTAACTCGTTCGGATGGGGAGGACAAAACCTTTGAGAAAAATTCTTTTCTAACAGAGATCATAGGGGATCGTATCCAAGCATCAAGACTAACTAAAAAACTAGACTAGGTTAAACTCCTATACAATGCAACAATATAACAGGAGCTGTCGGTCAGTTTACTTATTTACCTATTAAGGAAGACATACTTGCAATAGCTACCAACCGTCTACACTATTAATATATTAGCCCTATGATAAAACGTCTTTAAATTGCGTTAAAAATAGTGAAAAAACAATAAATTAATCAAAAACGGCGGCGATTGTCGAAAGAATTAACAACAATTCGCATAGAATTAACAACATATCATAGTTTAGCACAGAAATGTTACCACGATATTTAGTATTGGTAATTTGCTAGTGAGGGGTATACAATTAGAATATTTATGGAAGGGAAATTCAGCCAACTAAAGAGAATTGAATTATAATATTCGAACGGGGAAGACGAGAAGAATCGTTGTAAATATAAATTAATGCAAGTAATAAATAAATAATAAACCTCCTCAGAATTATAAAAGAAAAACCTACCTTACATTACAATACGTTGGAAGCATAGAAGCTCATAAATGCCAAATTAGACTTTACAGCACACAATCATGACGCTATATGCGAATAGGGTGAAAGTGCATCACTAAGTCGATACAAACAACCAATGTTGGACATTCTTCGATAGTGTTACTCGGTCCCGATATGGAAATTAAATGCCAAACATCAGTAAAATTGTTTCAAAGAATACGAAAGGGGTTATATAGCTTATTAGAGAGCCTGCATTGCGTAGATTAATTAGCCAGATTTGACGAGCTAAGCGAATCATCATAGATTGACGAAGCATCTATCTCTATTTATAATATAATAAAATATATAGTAAAATTGACAGTCTTGATAGATCTAGTATTAAAGTAATACTTTCTCAGTGATCACTTTCTGTAGTATTAAGAGCACTTGAGATTCGAACCCACGATCATTGAGTTGATAGACGAGATTCTTTGACTTCGGCCACTCAGGCGGTTGAGAAAGGTATATTAGAGAAGTGTGTTAAGTTTTTGTTACAGTTTGATGGCCTTAGAACAAGCTTATGATTGGTCAAATTTTGCCCTAGTAACTGGCCAAGCGAACTCACCAGCGGATGAGAGTGGAAACATTGAATTTAAACGAATTGAACACAAATTTTTATATCTTCTTATATATATCAACACGTAAAGCGAGTTACTAGCCATTTAGGTGCTCCACTCAACTACGTCTCTATTTTTAACAAAAGTACCATCAAGTGTATATCAACTTCATTCATATATTTCAACATTAAAGGGTTCGCAAGAAATTGCCTCGCAATTACAACATATCAATGGGTTTTCAGAATATCTTACGGTCTGAATTCAGGACCAAGTCGTGAACTAAAAAAAATTTTATCACTCTCGAAAGTTTGTCAACGCCGAACAAGCGTAAGGTTCCAATTTTTTTCCGCAAAATCGGATTGTTATCGTTGTATCCACATTTTCCGTAAGAACGTTTCCGTGGAATGTTTAGTTGTCCATGTTCTTTTATGGTTAACTTTTATTATGGTAGAATTCTTTTTTCCATTTGACTTTTTTTGTTTTTTATTTTCTTAGACCTTTTGAAAATCGCGCTTAAATAAGAAAATTTACATGGCTGTAGCGGGACATGAGTATATTCTGACGTTTCACAGATCCACGTCCAGGTCAACAAGGAACACAGATTGAAGCCGACAAGAAATGGGCAATGAATTTTTTGTTGGGGGATAAATTACCTAGTGTACTTTCACAAACATGTGTAACCAGACTAGGCAAAGACGTTTAGAAATAATTATAGTGCTCCCTATGATAGGAGCATCAAGTTTGGCAGCTGAGAGATATGGTTGCGAATAAAAATACTACTCAAAATTCTCAAGGTGCCGAAATGTTATTGGATGCCAAAAAATTCATTTGTGATGGTGAAACTCTTGTTGTGAAAGAATTTCTCATGGGTGAAGACGTATCTGAGTTGGCCGTTGTTGGCAAAAACACTGTGCATATTATGCTCCCAGCTCAGGATAATAAACGTTTACAACTCTATCTTTGCTGCTTAATTTCGGACTCAAGTCTTAAAAAAAGGTTTAAGGCCACAAATTAATTTGATATTATTGTTATATGGCCTAACGGACCCAGGACATTGGAATCTAATTTAATTAAAGTTATCCTAGGTCCCAGGCCGTATTACTTTTCATCTTACGTTTGTCTGCTACAAAAATAAATTAAAGAAGTTACAAAGTTATATTCTGCAAAGGCCGAAGCTGGCATTTCCACCATCATTAAAATCTTTTACGTCCGATGCTTTTATTTATGGTTAAAAAAAAAGGAAAGGGATAAAATATATCTTTCTCTTTTTAGTTCACTAAAAGGTATTGTTAAGAAAAAATTAATCGACAATGTCTAAAACACTCCAAACTAAACAACCTCTAACTTCATGCTGCAAATAACTCAAATATTAACATTTTAGAACATTTTTGGATTGCTTGCCCACATCAAAAGAAAAGTCCTTATCGATAGCATAGCAAACTTAGGCACCCCTTGTTTCATGTTAATCAAGAACGACATTTTTTCTGTTAAAGCTTGCTCAGACCCTGAAAATTCACCATTTCACCTTCTGTTATCGATATTTAAAAACATTACGCAACCATCATACATTTTGTCCGAAATCAAATATTCAGTGACCCATCACATCCAAACGAAGAGACATCACATTCATTGTAAACTGTGCAGGTTACTTCCTGAAATACTTTGTATTATACAAAGACAATTTAGTTATATGACGCAATTTACTATATGTCCTCTTTCGAAGGGCAAATTCTATACACTTTTATTCAAAATGTAATAACAAATGACGACCATGAGGTGACTATAAAGCATTAATAAAATTACCATTCGGCATAGACACCATGTATCATATTTGCAGGGCTTTCCCGTTAATTTACATGGCAAGGTCTTTTCTAATATACAATTGGTGAAAGCCAAACAACAACAAAGAAAAAACCTTCCGAATTTACAAGGATTACATTTGGTTTGTGCCGCACAAACATTTCAACGGTTTATCCTCGAAGTGCTAAAAACCCTTGAATTTTATTACGTCCACATTGACGGCAGTCTCATAGCTTCTACAACTTGGAATGGCAAAAAGAATATCTTAAAATGCTCTTTAGTCTTATGGCTTGGCCGTAAATGTTGCAAACTGAGATTCGAAAAAAGTGACTTATCTTTCTTAAAGTATTTACTAGCAGAAATACCAGAAAACGTACGTAACGTTAGCTAATTTCTTGCTGTTATTAATTTTTATTGAGGGTTCACTCTCGAAGCAGCCGAAATACGAGCCGTTTACCTTTATTTAAAAACAAAAGAAAGCACATAAATGAAAAATTGTTGGAACAGAGAAACTGAGAAACTCATTCTGTAAAACTTGTTTACCGACGCTTCACATCTAACTTATCTCATCGAAGGAGAGCCTCTATCACTTTGGGTTGACGTTTCAGATTTTGGTATGGGAGCGATTTTACAACTACACGTTAACAATTGTTGGGTATCGCTTAGTTTTTTATTTTACGGAAAGACGATGCCTTTGTAGCGTTTACTAGCGGGAACTAGAAGCATTACATTCTGATCTTAAACATTTCCAGTACTTCATGGAAGGTCGCATATTTACTATCTGTACAGATCACAAACCTCTTATGTTAGCTTTCTGCCAAAAGTTGGACAAACTTCAATAAAGCAACTAGGTCAATTGCACCACAAATAAATGAAATAAATAAAAAATAATGTAACAGCTAATTTTCTGTCGCGAATTCAGACTACTTCAAATGCAAGTATCATTGGCTCAAGAATCCGATGAAGAGTTGAAAAATGTATTTCAATTCTCATCGCGCATCCACTCTTGTTTCAAAGCAAATTAAATTATTACATTCACGTTTACAACTGCTTTGTGATTGTTCTATACCTATTACGCGTCCATATCTGATCCACAGAAGAAATATTCGATTTTATGCATAACTTGTCCTTGGTCATAATTTTTCACTGAAGTGATTAGTGAGTTGTTCGTGCGGCTAACGATAAAAGCAGTGATAACAACATCGGTTAAATTTTGCATATCCTCCTAAAAATCAAAAATTGGAATATATATAAAAACGTAGAGATCTGTACAGAATAATTTAAATAAATAAGCATTGACCTTATTGGCTGGGTTGAAACATTTTGTAAGAATATGCAAAACATGCAAGCTTGCAAAGTAACTCGACACGGAAATGTACGTTGGTATGTTCCTTAAATTAAGAAAAGATGTTCTTAAGTGTTTCTAAGGAACGATTCCGTATTGAAGCTTCTAAAATAGCCTTTTACTAAACCTTACAAATTTATTCAAAGGGCGGACAAAACGTTTGCAATTAAAGTAAACAGCACAGAAGAAACCTGATAAATTCAATTCTGCTGACAAATTGAAACCATCGAAAAGGCTCAGAATCTGTAACTTTGCTTTTAGAATTTATAAATTTGTAAAACTCTTTCGGCTCGACCATCACATTATTCCTCATTTAATGTGATTTGAGGTATCATACCACTTCGTCTCTAATGCATTAAATTTGTAACGTACCTAGTCGACAGGCACCTTCTTGTATACCGTCTAGAAAGGCTACTCCTACTCTTGCTGATTGCCTTCAATACATCGTTAAACCAGGCGAGACCCTCATTCATGTCAGATATGCTTTTAAAGGGTACATTTAAGGAGATTGCAAAATGCAGAGCCCTGTGTAGAGAGCCCAGGTCAAAGCGTTGGGCTTTCGTAAACAGTTTTACGGATAAGATAAAGTCCATTTCTTGGCTCAGGAGAACGTCTGCAGTTATTCATCACAATCGACACGTCCAAAGAGAGAGACATACTAGGATGATATGAACACGCAAGTAATACAAACAGGGTAGTGTGAAGTATTAATAAATTCGTATTATTAAAAAGTAAAAGATCAAGAAGACGGAAGTTAAATTGAAATAAGCAGAGATCATACATCCTCCAGTAATTGATACCGATGTTGGTTTTTCAGAACTACAGAAGAATGCTTCCACGGCCTGCTCAAATTTTTCAGATCAATTCAACATGACAAAACAATATTTTTCTATGATTTTTAATGAAACTGATGTATCAATTACATCATCAGTCAAAGCCAATAAGCCTAAGCCAATGCTCATAAGCTGCTAAAGGGCGCACAGAATACCAAGATTACTTACCGAACAGGTTTGATGACCTAAGCATTGAAGCATATTCAAGCACAAATCATAGACCAGACTCATGAATAATGTCTTCTTTATAGAAGGGCCGTTGAATTTCTTCGACCATGGACTTGTAAAGGCTAGTAGATATTTTATTTTCTTGACAATTAGTTTTGTACGTAAAAGCGCTATCAAAGACGGCTAAGATGGCAAAGATGGATAAAATACCCTACACCTCTTCGTCTAATGTAGCCATTCACTCATTTCCGTGATAATAAACCCAAAATTATATGTTATTTTTACGTAAACGCATACCTTTCACAAAACTCTTATATTGGAAAAACGTTGGTCTAAATTTAGCAATACTACCTTTAGTCGCTATAGATCTTATTTTTTTCCAGTTGTTTTTTGCTTGTCATAAAAACTACGAATTAGTTAATGTTAAAAATAAAACTTTGGCATATCAGGGTTCAGTACTTCATAATAATGATGCATAGACTTATTTGATCCGAATTTGATACAGTTAACTTTTAAGTTAAATTACATCTATGAACCAATGTTTATTATAAAATATCAAAAATTGTACATTTTTGGCATACAAAAGGTTGCTTTTCGTTGAACCGAGTAATATACGGTGAGAACCCAAAAATAGATCTCCGTGGTCTCAGTTCCGTAATGTTAATTTGTGTGTCAAATTACTGTTGCGAACGAATTTTCATCAAGAATTATCAAAATTGTTACCCTGTAAAGATTCAGTTTCCGCAGGCTCAAAAAAATTACTCCATCCCATTCAAAGATTTCACGCCGATTTAGAATGCCGAACTACTATTACTACTTTATAATTTATAATACCAAGCGATTTTTGTCGCGAAATTCTTAATGTTACAATACGTTTTTGTACAACTTACCAAAATAAGGTATTATTTGGAGAGTGGTCGATAAATAGTTCGAACTATTTTAATTCATCAAAACATCTCAAAAATTGCGACATGTTGGTTAAATACAAGAATACGTAGACAGACAGCAGGCGGACAGACGGAGAGACGGATTCAGAAGGTGATTGGCATGACAAAATGTGGTTCTATCTTGAGGGCTTTTCGATGTTACACACGCCTGCACAAACTTAACATACCGTGCACCACAAGTAGCGTAGGATATGATTATTGAAACGGTAAAGCATACGGAGAAGAATGATGTTATCATTTACCGTATTTATTTCTGTCTATTTAGAAGATAGATAATAATTCTTTTCGTTAACAGAAGTATCAGCGGCAAAGCGAGACGCAAAATTAACCTCCGAGATTAATCTAGGTATTAAACGACCAGGCGAAATTCGTTCATTGACACTACTATAAGATGCTGAGAGATATAAGATTCGTATTTTACATTCTCCACTATCGGCAAGGGCTTAAAACATGACATTTTTAAGAAATAGCGAAGAAAACGCAAAATGTAAGAGCAACGAAAATGATGACGATAAAAAAGAAAAAACAAGTTGTATACTATAAATTGCTTAACGGTTAGCTTCCATACATCATCAACATTTTAAAGGCGTTAAAGAATCAATCTTCGTTGCGAACGTAATAAATTTGTTCGGAATAATGGCAGATAAACTGAGAAAAAACTTATCTTTGTTATATCTCTTTATATTAAAAATTGGAGGCCATATCAAATTATTTTTGTTGTTGTTTTGTTTATAAAAGCTTATAAGAAATGAAAATATCGACCGCATTTTGGTACTGAAGAACATGTATAAACTAAAACTTTATGACAGCGAACTTACAGAAATCTATGCTCGGGGATTTTTTTCATTATAAACAACTACTTTCTGTTTATGTTTGAAAAATGAGCTTCTCCAACTTTTAAAATTGATTGGCAGTGACTTATGTTTGCTTTTACAGCTCATAAGACACTTCCATATTTTTGAATTATTCGTAATAATCTTAGTGATTCCAAGAAACTAACTTAGCTACAGACATGTAGAAATAATATTTAAAATGTTTTTTAAGTACTTCACATAAGATAAGTTCTACGCGCATGCACTTGAGCGTAGTCGTGAGAAATACTGAGGTAAATTAAAACTGCAGGTGGTATAAAAACGACGTGACCTATAAAACTATTTCTGCGCTTTAAAGAGCTACAGCTACAAAACATAAAGAGACATCAGCTATCGGGTTTTGACCAGCAGCCAGCTGCAGAAATCAAAGTCCTTTAGGCGATATTGAAAGGTAGGCTAGCTAAAAGGATACACGAAGACGAAATCCGTCAAAAGTAACACAATGTCTAGTTTAAAAAAAGTAAGAAAATTATGGTCGGTCTAGGCCGATACCTTACACCTTAGGTGTTATGCAATTTAGATGTATATCTTCGATCAAGTAGAGGCCGAACGCTTAAATACTTTACACCATTTCACTTAATACAAAACTTAATTTATTTTCTTGATGAGACACTTTTCATTCTATGTAGCGGCATGTCTTCCGAAAAAGCCCTTATACGAGAGTGTAAAATATGAACTGACGTGGTTCATATGTAACAAAAACTATGATCTTGCTAAGTTCCCTCTGAGGTCAAAATCTTTTGTAATTCATAAGTCAAGGGTTTTCATCGATCGTAAGGATCGTTCTATCGTTCGTCAGCCAAGCTTGTCAGGCCTATAGCGCAGTACTCAGCTATTCTCTCATCACGAAGTTTAACAAAAACAGTTTTTATTATTTGTTCTCGTAGTTTAGCTTAGTACACCTCGACAGGCTTAAGAATACAATTATCTCTCCAGCTCTAATTGTTTAAAATGTGTTTTAAATCCTTAGTATTATAGCAAAAAATCACAAAGATGATCCGAATCCAATCTGCTTTCTATACGTTAAGCGCTTCCATATATTTTGATCGGCTGAATGGTTGAGAACTTCCCATTCGGGGCGCAACAGTGTATCAATGACAAACCTTCCAGCGTGCGCCCGATCGTTGTCACGCGAGACGATCATGATTTACTCTTAAAAAAGCTAAGTTCTTAGTTTGGCTTTGGTCCGATGGCGCTAACTCTGCTGTACCCCATTGTTCTACTTATTCTATTGATAATATAAATAAAAAAGACGTTTAGCAAACGTTTACATATGGAGGTAGTTTTAACTCTTAAAGGAAATTGATATAATAGGGCCCATTCCGTTCATTATCTTCATTAATAAACTAGTTACTTGTTGTCAAGATTATAATATTCCTTTTTACGCAGACGATGCTCAACTATACTCCTCCTATACCCCTTCACTGGGTCTTGTGGAGAATCTGACTCAACAAATTAACGGTAATCTGTGTCATATCTCGCATTGGTCCATTCTCCATAATTTAAAGCTTAATTGAGATGAAACGAAGGCTATCGTGATTCCGACTCGCTTGATTGATATTAGAATGGGTGATGCAGTGATTGGCCTGGTCTAGAAGTGAAGAAGATATTGATTTTAGACTGTGCGGCTACGTTATACTCTGAGGAAACTGTGTTTATCCTCCCCTCACGTGCCAACTCAAACTAAACTGAGAATAATTAAATGTCTTGTTATGGAATTTATATCGTAGGGAGGCAACATATGCGCCTTGATTGCGTTAAGCTGCGCTTGGCTGTCGATTAGTGTGTCAGATAGATTATCAATAAGATTTTAAATGCGAAAAAAACAAACAAACAAACTCCGTCCGAAAGCTCAGTTTGCCAGACGTACGATGAATTTAATTCTTCCAGCCCATAAGTATTCAAGACCATCAAGACTATTTCTTATCAACGCTGTAAAGTTAATAAACTCATTCCCGCCTAATATCTGTTCACGTTGTTACTGCATATAGGTGAAGAGTAGAAATCAGAAAACTTTATAATCCTTCGTGTAATGAGTAATTATGTAATCATCTTTAATTTGTTTTGAGCTGAACATTGTTCAAGTTATCCTATCCAGTATTTTTTGTTAATTATTTGTGTCCAAAAGAAACGTTATGGTCTTACTGGTCCGATAAATCTATTTTAATCGTAGTTAATCGTAGTTAATAATTTAATTATTATTGTTACAATTGATGAATAAAAATAATAAATTTGCGGCTGTCAGCCGGTATTGCTGGTCTGTTTTGCAAGAATGCATCGTTCCCATGGCGTCGATGAACATCTGCAGTACCAGATTCATTCGGTTTTAGCAGCTCATACTACACTACACAACCTTGCTGGTCGCACCATATACACAGCATTGTTTTATGGCCAAGAAAATTCCGCTTCGGTGTCGCTATGCAATGTTGCCCTGGATTAAACCATCGCTCTTTCCTCTTGAATTCTCGTAGTAGAAACTCTTTTCATTGCTAATCGCAATACGGCACAAAAAATGATTCGAAAAGACAATTCGTGCGGCAACCATATTCCCTTCATTTGGTTTTCCCCACTGCATGTGTCTGTTAAGAAATATTTTATTCGGCAATTGCTAAGCTATTTATAAAGTTTTTTGAGAGTTTGAGCTGGCTTTACGTCCAAGAAGTCTTGCGATTCACTGCGTTTAGTTAGGTGCGATAATGGCGATTTTAGTTTACGAACTGGACACTGAGTAATTTATCAATGATGAGAATATATTTTACTATTCCACTGAGCGTGCAATGAAGTATAAATTTATTCTTGACCAGGAGTAAATTCTAAACCGATTTAGTTTGTCCTTCAGTCTGTGTACTGTCTGCTCCTTGTGGTCGCAAAAATAAAAGCCTTAGACTTCAAATTCGGCTGAAACATTATAAGATCTGGCACGCCGGTTGATATTGAAAGTGGAATCAATCGACCGAAGGACAAGACCACAGTAAAACATAATCTGAGGCTACCTCTATTGCCAAAAATAAAAACAATTTCTGGCTCAAATTTTTTTTCATTACTCATGATCTACAGATGTTATAATAATTGGGCCGTGGTGATGTACTGGTTGCAGATAAATCATATTGAAGACCTACCACTTTTGATTTTAAATTGTTTTTAAACTGATTACGATTCGATTTGGTTACGCTAAGATTGCTCTCAGCGGGAGGTGTCAGATTTTCAATTTCAATATAATCATCTCTTAAAGAGTCAACTGTGCTTAGAAAATCGCTCTTTTCTGTACCGTCCCTGTTTTGTAAAGATTTAAAAGATGAGGTCAGTGTATTTTCAACATTTTCGGTGATTTCTTCATTTGAAAATCTTTCCGCAGAAAATTCCTTGAATGGCTTACGAGAAACACCAAATTCTTCACGACCAATCATTCTTCTATCACTTAAAAATAAATCTCCGTTTTCGGTAGTAGTGTTCTCAACTGCAAGTTTTTGTTGGGCTTGTACATTTTTTAGCTCTTTTACGTCGCTTTCGGTCGAGATATCATTCAAATTTTCATTTGGCAATTCGAAAGCTTCCAATTTCTCCTTTTCTTCTTCACCAGATCCTTCTTCTTCCGATATTAAGTCTCGGTTGGATTGTCGTTTAATAAATGCCGATAAATCTTTTATTATGACCTCATCGTCCAAAACGGCCTTTTCATCTTCAATACTATCGTAATCAATAGCGTGAAAATTATTTGGACTTACTGTAGAACTTAAAGTGGATGTTGTTGCGGTTTTTAAGAGATTTTGGTGCTTGTGTTTAATGTTGGATGTAGATTCTCGTATTAATGTTTTAATTTGTAATTGATTTGTTTTAGTAATAGTGGTAGAGATGTGTTGTTGGGTTAAATCAGTTTTTCTATCCGTATTATCTGGAATATTAAAATCTGTTTGTTACACATTGCACTCGAGATAATCTAAATCTCTGTTTGATTTTTTTTCACATGTTGTAGAAAACTAATCGAAACTATTTAATAATACCTGGATTATCGATATTCGTTGTTTCACTCAATAGCTCTTCGGCTTCCAAATCCTTTACTCCCTCGTTGGTTGTTGTGAATATTTCAATAAGCGGTTGTTCCGTACGATTTCCTATCATCCTATTCTCAACGATTTCTTCTTTAGTATGTTCTTGCAAGCTTAGCTGCGGCTCACGGGTTGTTATTACCATCTCTTTTGTCAAGGCCAACGAACCGATGGAAAAATCATCTGTTTCAGTGCTTAATAAAGCTGTTTGTGTTGAAATATCTTCTTCTACGTTCGCTTCTTGAAAAGTAAACAATTTGTAAAAAATATTATTTATATCAAAAGAAAATCACCTGTTGTGGTGCTACTTTCATCTGGTAAATCAGTGGTGAAGTCCGTAGTAGTCTCGGTGTTACGATCCTTGAAAAATGTTTCTTTAGAGAAAACATCAGCATTTTTATTGAAATCAAGAAATTCCTCTCTACTGTCGGGCTCTTCACTGTTAGACTCAATAACTTGGAAAGATTTTAAGAAATCATCTGAGATTGATATCTCAGTTGTCGTTGCGAAGTAGGTTTCATGACCTTGAGTTTCCGTATCGGCTACAGTCATCAAATCGGTTGAGGTGATAGAGGGGATGCTTTCTGCCGTTGTGGTCGCAGTCATTAAGTCTTCATTGCCGGAACCTTCAGTGACTTATAGATGAAAGATTGAAATCGAATAAAACATCTTTCTAATAATAACTTTATCGATTTACTATACTTTTGTCTTCTGGCTTCGAACAATTGTTGTGTACATTTTCGGTAGGATAAGGATTTTCTTCTAAAATATCTTCAGGGAATTTCATCATTATGGGCAACTGATAGTAATTAAGTTTCGGATAAACCAAATCTACCGCAGGCATACAATCGCAGGCGACTTTCTCCTTAACCTCACATTGATATCTCTGCAAATCGTAGAACATATCGGATGGACATCTAGGAATGATAATCAAATGTTAATTAAACTGATTAAAATTCATACAAAATCGAAAGTTTCAATACTTGAATCGCGTTTGTAAAAATATTCCATTATTTTGCGTTTCGCATTTGTAATACAAGGAGCAATCTGAGGGAGACCTAAATAAACCATTTTGCACGCAAGATGGGAATTTCTTTTCACAATTCTCTTGCAAGAAGAGTGAACCATTTTCAGATATTTGAGTGGGTGAGCAGCTGTTACCGGCTATGCATTGTTTTGAATGTGGCGAGAAGATCGTCTTCCTAGGACATGAATAAATATGCGCCTGCAACTGTTGATTGCACTTATAGTACAAATGACAATCAGAATAGATGGGAAAAATGCCCATTGATGAGCAATTCGTCATGTAATCTGGCATAGACTGTACGCATTGGCTGCTGGCATAGTTGAAGGTCTTTAAGAGAAAAATATTACACGATTTACTTATTCGTTATTATAATGTCATAAATACCTGTAGATTTTGGCATTTTCCAAAAATCACACAATCCGGTTTACATAGGTAATAATATTGTTGTTGCGTTGGATGCGGCTTTAACCCCAAATAATTATCGGAACAACGGTTATGCTAATTAGTGAATGATAAGGATACGGATAAGGATGATTTCTTTTCTTTTTCTTGGTATTTGAAAATTCTTAGCGATTACTTACGTAATCTATTAGAATAGGTGAACCGCCGCCGGGAAAAGGCCGAAATACACTTCGCCTTTGATCGAAATACGAACCAGGTGGTGAATACAAACTAACCTAACAACGAAAGGTGAATGAAAACGAAAATTAAAAAAGAAAAAAAAAAAAAACAACTAAATTGATCGATAATCTCGTACTTGATGATGATGAGGATAGTAGTAGGGTCGCGCCGCTACACTATAGGGATAATTGTAATAACTGTTAGCCATCGCACCCTGAGTGTGGGGCAGTTGAGGCGGTAGTGATAAGGGATAGTCATTGCTTTCTTCTATATAGCGGCCGTTAGACAAATTAGAAATAATTAGCATGAATAGCAGCTGAACGAAGAATTTAAACATTATTAGAAAATTTAAACTTAAAACGTTTCTCTATTAAATTAATTTAATATTTGAACTTTTGTAATTCTTTTTTAATTTTTCACTTAAACATTAAACACCAAATAAATAATCACGTCGTCTTCGGTTCAGCTCTGAACTCGGAAAGCTTTCAAATAATTTTGCATTATTTCCGCTATGAAACGATCATTTAAATGCATTTTGTGCCTTCGCTGCACGCACGCACGCTCGCTGTGTCAGAACCATTTTCGATAATACGTAACAATGTGTTACTTACATAACTCTGCTTGAGAACATTGAGTTTTTAGCGATCATGTCTTTTAGTACAAATGAAGAGAAAGAAAATGTGAATGAAATTTGAAACTTAAGAAAGAAAGTCAGTTAATTAAATTTCAAATTTTCTACATTAAATTATATGAACATGAATGATTGGATGCAATGAGAATTTAAAAAAAAAATGGAAAAAAATTTATTAAAAAGCGAAAAAAAAATAACGAAGACCGACCGTTGGAAAAAATTTTCGATGTTTCATTTTTTCCGTAAGAGAACGGTTCAAAATGCACGTGGTCGAAAAAGTGGACAGATCAAAACCATTTTCTGCCTCTTATGGTTTCCAGTAGCTTTTAATAGGTTGCAAATTTTTAACACATCCAATATGTCCTTTAAATTTGAAAAACCACGAAAAAGTATTGAACCTCAACTGCAGATGGTAATCAGGTGTCTGTATGGACAAAGTTTCGACGCTTTAATATTAATAGTTATTTCGACAGAAAGAGATAGACAAATGCGTCTCAATTGATTCCACTGCATTTGTTGCTCAGAAATTGTACACTCTACTTTCCTCCGATGTATATTTTCATAGAATACAAGCATTGGACGGTTCTGGCGTATATCCTAAGCAAGTGGAATAGTGCATATTCCTACTAAGTGCAATGTAGGGTACTACTAGATAAGTGGTACTTTGAACTATTTTCTAGGATGCCAATTGCAAGACGTCTCGTGGTTAGCTTTCGAAAAGTAATGTCTGCTGATTGGATATTGGCTAGACCTAGACCAACATTCCGAAGATTGCCAATCTGATAAAGCCGGAAAAAACGTAAGCGAATCAAAAAGCAATACTTTAGACCGATAAAAAGTCGAACTTCCTATGACTAAATTCATTCTGATCAAGCCTTACGTAATTTAAGAAGATGCCCTTTATGAACGTTACAAATAAGAAGAGAATCGAATATACTCTCCTATTGTGGCTTCGCATTTTCGAGATTTAAATATTTTGTAAAAATTCAAGGTCATCATAACGAAATGCATGCAGCAATTCACTCAGTTTACTTTAAATCAGAGACATACATAATTTTCGGTTGAGGTATTAAATAAATTAGGGAGTAGTATATATAATTGTACGATTATGAACGTTTAGTTAAATGAGGAAATCGTGAATATTACACGTACTCGTTGCACAGTCACATACACACAGTTCACTCCCCTCTAGTAAGCAAGAAAAAGCAAAAAGCAAAAAGAAAGAACAAATTGCTAAATGAAGATACATTAAGAAGGAAAAAATTTATTAAAAAATTATTATATCAAATATATTATAATTGCGGTTGCCATAAAAATAATTGTTAGTCTTAATAAAACGCATGTAAGACAAAAATTGTGCTTAGAATTATGCTCATAATTACGAACTATTTTTTGGTATTTTTTTTTTTTTTTGCTTTTAAAATTATTTTAAAAAAAATATTTTTTTTTCTCTTTGAAGAATTTCATGTAAAGGCAGTTTGTCTTGATACTATACATTACACTGTTCAGGCTTTAATCACAGATTAAGACTGTATGAGCTTCTGTTGTCAAAATTTTTTTTTTTCCTTTTTCTTTGGTGATACGAGTTAAAGCTAAAATTCTAATATTCTAGGGGAGAAATTTATTTTATCTCTCTCATTAGGGAATACCTTAACACTGTCTATAGGCAAACACTCTGCATAGAAATTTAATTATGTCTGTCCCTCCTTTTGTCTATTAAACTGTTCTCTCATTTCCACATAGTCAGATAAATTCCTCCTCATTAGGGAATGTCTTCACCCTAGCTGTGGGCAAAAATTATCCATTAAGATGTAATTATGTCTGCCCGTCCTTCTGGCCATTAAACTTTTTCCTCATTTCCACACAGTTATCTAAATTTTTCATTCAAAGATATGGACCATTATCCTCAAGCAGATCGCTATCCTGACAATGGCTCTAACCGTCGTCCTTACGACGACCGCATGCCACCAAGAAATCCTTACATAGAACGTTATCCAACATCTAATTATGATTATCGTTATCCTACTACGAGTCGTTACCCATTACGAGACCGTTACTCACCGTATCGTCCTAATAATGGGCATTATTCGCCGCTTAACGATAACAAATTGCCTGGTGATATAACTCATTCCAGACCCCATCCACCTGACGACGATTACCATATCGCCCGTACCTTATTGGAAATCGTTATCCCGACGATCGGTTCGCTATTCGATATCCATCGCGTTATCCACCACCTCGTGATCCTCTAAATGCTTATACAGGACATGATGCACCTGACGGCATTTTTCCCGATCGACGTTTTCGCCCCTCCTCGTATGACTCACGCTATCCGCTTGTTACTGAAGGTTCCCGTGATAACATTCCGCCTCCTCGTTATGGATCTGACGGCAGATATCCTCCTGAAGAAATTCTGCACAATGCTCGCCGACTTGAACCTGACTCCAATAGGCGTTATCCGTCAGCTCCTTTAATGCCCCCACCAGCGACACCTAATCGTTTTCCGGTAGGTACTGACCGTTTTCCTGCAGACATATACAAATATGGTAACCGTTTTAGTAATCCCAATTCAGGAGCAGCTGGACCAGGTAGGATAATTTTTATTTAACTTCGTTTCAGTAACAAGACTACAAAATTACATTCGCCTCATCAAGTAGATAATTATGAGAACATGTTACTTGATTTAGGTTACCGACCGCGACCTCCACCTCCTCCTGCCTTTTATGATATGGACTACGAAGAACTACTACGTTATAACGATCGCTACAGCCCGTACGATTGTGATTATGACAGATCGTTGGGTCGCAGACCTGGTCCTTCTGGATTAGGTTACCCACCCTATGAAAATCCTTTCAATCGTCCTTACCACGGCGGTAGCGGTTCCTTGACGCCCTTGCCTAATGATCACCCTATACCGGGAGCTTTACCAGCTCCCCGTCCTCCGTCTTACAATGGGCCTCCGTCGGGCAGCATACCACGTCCACCCATAACTAGATGTGAAGAAAGCGATAATTTTAAACAAGTAGCTGCTCGCCACAAAATGCGACGACACTTCATACGCAGAGCTCTTGTAGTTCCTTCTCTGATACAATGTGAAAGAGAATGTGTAGAGAGTCGGGAATTTATTTGCCGCAGTTTTAACTACAGGTTTGCACTTAGTGCTTTGGGTTTTAACAGAACAGACGTGTAAAACATTATTTTATACGATAGGGACACAGCAGTTTCCAACTACGATGACCGAGGATTACCTAATTGTGAATTAAGCGATCGTGATTCGCGTGATTTAGATGTTCACGATCCCAGCTTATTTGATGCAGCCAATTATGATTTTTACGAACGTAGCATAGCACGTAGTGATGGCGAATGCATGGACGGTAAGAATATGCAAATAGTATGTTTTCGAATTAATAAAAACAAATAACTCAGTGACCCAAACATGCAACGAGGAGGGCATGGAATTCACTATTCGCACTCCGGAGGGTTTTGTGGGCCGTATATATACATACGGTTACTATGATAGGTAACTATTGTATTTTATAAATTTGCTCTCAGAAAGTGATGCATTTTTTTTTTGATAAAACTAAGATGTTTCTTCCGTGGCAATGGTGGTACAATAAATGTTTTACGTATAAGTGGTCCTCAGGGTTATCCAGATTGCGGTACACAAAAAGTATGTACGTTCTTATTAAGCTTAACGATCTTTCCCGATTGTGCTTTTATTTGATAGTACGGCGACACGCTTACCAATATTGTGGTTGTGCAATTCTCGGATAATGTACAAACGAGCCGTGACAAACGTTATAATTTAACGTGTGTGTTTCGCGGGCCAGGCGAAGCCATTGTCACATCTGGCTACATAGGAGCAGGGTATGTGTAAGATTGTGTTGAAATTTGTATTAAATGTAGAGAGTTTGAATAAATAAACCGCAAATTTGATTAGATCTTTAACGACAAAATGTTTCTCAAACACACCTTTAAAACACGTCTAAAACAAAACGTTGACTTTAATACAATGAAGATTTAATTATAGCATACTTTTAGGCAGTAAATTTTAAAATTGAATCATTAAACGTATTGTAGTTGATAACCTTATTGTAAAAGTTAAAAACAAAACCAAAACGTAGGAGAAATGTTTTTTTTTTTCGTATAACATTCTTTATAGACTTTGGTAGAGTACCGTACGTAGCTTACTTAAAACACTAATACCGTATACTAATTATTGCATTTGGTAATAAAGAAAATGAGTTGAAACGTATTATATTCATTCGAAAGGTTTAAATTTCGTCATTAAAGCATTTGTTGTTTATGGTTTAACAATTTGATGTTGTTAGAAGTTTTTCTAACATTCTTAGATCTGGCAGTCCCATTCCAATTGAGTACTTACCGGCGGAGAATACCTTGAGCTCCAAGGTGCGTCTGAGTATTTTATATCAAGGCAGACCTACAACTACCAACGTCTCCTGAATAGTTTTATACAATTTTTATAGGCGTTGCATTCGATTTTATCCTATTTTCAAAAAAAAAAGAATATTCTCTTTCCATATATATTCACAGAAATGGTT
>NW_024002660.1:56821-62797 GCF_014805625.2 Glossina fuscipes
CTCCTGAATAGTTTTATACAATTTTTATAGGCGTGGCATTCGATTTTTGTATGTTATAACGATAGAAATTCGCACGCGCATTCTACGGATGGCCCAGCAACACCTGTACAAAAATGGAAAAGTTCGGCCTACATAAAATTTATTATGTGCAATATATAAAAAATTGAATAAAACAATGACTAAAACACAATACTCCAGAAGGGGGAAGAGAAAATATCAAAAAACAATGTGCGAGTAAGAACAGGAAATTGTATGTGTTTTTTTTAGTTACGGTGCAAAATACAAAATGGAAAATATTCAAAAAATATAACTACTTTAGACTGTTTTTCTAAGAAAAGAAAAGTCATGTCTTTATCTCTTTACATTGGAGTTATACGAGCTGAACTTGTAGAAACGTTTACGTGAATTTTTTTCCTTGAAGTAAGAAATTGCAAAAATGGCGATTCCAACCGCTATCAACATGCCAAACAATAGAATGAAAAAGATTTTCGCATTCGACATACTTGACTTCGGATCATCCTTATGTTCTCGAGGCGGTTCAAATGTTCTAGCGTCAGGTATAATATTTGCACGAGCCATTATTATCTCGGGCCGTAATTATAAAAATTTTATTTCTCGAGCAAAATGAAACTTAGTTGTTACATACCGTTACATTTGAGTCTAGATCATAAAATTTAAAACTAAATATATCATGATTGTCCGATAAATCATCGGAAGTAGCCGAGAGACTGAAGAAATAGCTCGTAGTTAATTCTACATTGTTAACGACAAAGCAGTTCTTCCATTCGTCACGGTTCATATCGGTCAACATAGATAAAATGTTATTTTTGTAGCGTATACTGATGTACGTGTCAAAACTGTAATTACGAAAGCGTACTTCGCAACCGGCTAATTGGGTATTTGTTCCATTACGGTCGCGATCACAGCTTCAAGTGGAGTTGTTAACCATTGCACTTAAATATGGACGTTGGTGCTGAAAATCAAATTTAAAAGAAAAGATGACAATATGCTGGACGGTATAGTGTTTCCATACATTGTGAGGAATTAATACAACCTATATAAAACGAAGAGAATCTCTGAAATAATGAAGGTATAAAAACTTACATTATGAGGTCCATTGTGATTACTGTAAGTGTCTAATATAACTACTAGACTGGAAAAATGATCTTTAGTACCGAAAACTGGCCCCTGTGTGGTAAACCCTGCAAGCATTCTTTAACATTAGCGTCAAATTCTCGATTATCGAGTCCGTAAGCCCATAATACAACTTGAGCTACTTGTATACGCATTATTTCCGCGACATCTTAAAGCAACGAAGAGGCCAACAATTCTGGCGCAGCGTTTAGTAAATCATGTAACCACAAAAGATTTGATTCGCTTGCAAAAAAACAAAAGGATTTCCAACTCAACTCTATGAATAAAATAAAAAAAAAGAGATAATACATCTTTTGGCTTCCACACTGCGTTTAACAAATTGTACGTATTGACATAATTCATTATTATCTGATTCTTCGTAGTTACTGATAATGTAGCGTTTGAGCTTGTTCAGGTATTTTACATCACCGGAAGCACAGACGGCACCGACAGAATAGCACAAGCATAAGCGTAAATAATCTAGTATCTGGCAAAGAAGTAAAGAAGAAATATATTAGAGCAACACACTTTTTCTATCGTTATCTCATTTACCTCTTCGTAGGTATCTAAAGTAATCTGATTCAAAGCGGTTAATCGAGTTTGACGGCGGGATGAAACAAAAACTATGGTGGGCTCCGTTGGCGAATAAGAGGCCATCCGTGGACAGTAATGTTTGCCTGCAAATAAATGGTTAAAGAAAAGGCAGAAAAGTTATTCAATTCGGTTTAATTACCAGAAAAACCCATTTATATGCACTTCCAAAGGAACCGGTCTTACGGAAGGTTTAAAATTACATAACCTCATTTCCTTAATATCCAGCCAATTGGCGAGATCCTGAGCGTTGGCCAAAGCAGTAGATAAACCAATGATACAGATATTACATCCGGTGTGTGACGTAATGAAATTCGTACCTGACACAATTACTTCAATGTGTCTGTCTTCTCCAGTAAATGTATTTCGTCTATAACAATTAGTACAACATCCTGTACATATTCTCTTCTCTGTCAAGATCGGCTGATACCATCCCATTTTTCTGGTGTGGTAACTATCAGTTGAGAATCCAATCGCTAATTCTTTCCTTAACCAAAGCTTTCAAAGGCGCAATATAAACAACTTTAGCTCTTTCATAATTATTGAGTGTTCGAAGTATGGAGATTTCCGCCACTATAGTTTTACATGAACCTGCGGGTGCGCCCAGCAAAACGTTATTATCAGTATGATAAAGACAATGAAAGACTTGAGTTTGTATAGGATAGAAATGCGAAAAATTATATAAAGATTCATAGACTGGATTTCTCAGAGCACTAACAGCTATAGGTTAATGGAGTCCACATATTAGTACCCAGCTAAGTGTCACTCGCTATTCGTATATAATATTTTGGCGGTAAAGGCTCTTTGAGAGGTATTGTCATCCCCAGTTTTTGTGGTTTTTGACTGTAGACAAATTTGCGCGTGGCCTAAAAAGTGTATTTTAACATGAAGAAAGCACATAAACAGAAATTATTTATTTTTGTAGTAGAATTGTAATTGCGGATTGGTAAAAAAAGCTGGAACAATTCAGAATGAAAGATAAAATTGGAATCAGGATCTTCAATCCATAAGGAAACATTTCGACTTGTTTTACCATGTACCCGATCATTCCAAACAAAGTTTGGTCATATATTGATTTTCATTCGTAATACTGTACGTGTTATGGGCTGCAAAGTGGCATCAACATTGAGCATGGGCAGTTCTTTGGCTGCACGTAAGCACGAACCCGAGAAAATTTCTCCGGTGCAGCTCACTTCTGCTGCATGATCCTGATCTTCGGAAAAAAGGAATTCGTCTCACTTTGTTGCCTGTAGACGCATGCCTATATTCTTTGCGAGCATGTGCTGTTTCATGACCGCGTAGAAGATCTCGTACCCTTTCTGAAAAGCTTCATGGACAGATTCTGTTGGAAAGGACGGTTTAAATTATTTCGAGGTCCACGTTAAGCTGTTTAGTTTATTTCTGGCAACCTTGTGACCTAGTTTCACATAACTGAGGGCGTCTTCGTTCAGCGTGAATTCCTCTAAACATATTTCGCATTGCAGCTGCTCGCGAATGTAGCGTGCTATTCCACATCTTGAGAGCAGCCTCAGGAACTCTTCAAGTTTTCGGCTTAACCGCTGAATGGACAGATGTTCGAATATTTCACCATCAGGGGCGAACAGTACAAATTTGTTTTCTTCATTGGGCGGCGCTTTAAGGTCGTAGCTCAGTTTATCGATGAGCAGGTAATCGTTCTTCTCTTCGATTGCTTCTGACCAACATTCCTCCTGTACGGTCCTTAGTCTTTTGATCAGCGTCATTATTTCTACGAACGATCGGCACCTCCTGTTGCTATTGTTGGTTGCCATGTTGCTGAAAAATCTTTCCAACAGATCATGGCTTACCCTGTATGGCGCGAAGTTTACGCCAGGGTAAGTCTCCAGCAGCTCTTCCATGATTGCTAGGAAGTTCGTGATTGTTGTTTGGATGTCCAGAGCTAGGCGGTCCCCAATAAAGTCGCTCTGCAAGTACGCTCTGCAAGTTACGTCTTTTAGTTCTTTTTTCAGCTCTGTCCATGTGTCGCTGCTGATGGTTTCCCGATGGAAGACTTTTACGAACTTCATAATTATCGTGGTTAAGTCGCAGACTGCTTGCGCTTTTCCGTCATTGTGTTCGATTTCTTCGTTGTCGAATGCCGCTTGGAGTGTTGCGACGTGCGCATCGCTCGTCGTCTACATCGAAATGGGTAACCCCCATGCCTTGCTGTAGGCCGGCATGCAGCCTCTCCGTTGCCAGTAAGAAGAACGTTTGGGCCCCTATTTTTTTTAAAAATTGATTTCACTATATGGGGATAATCGTGCAAAAGCCGCATGCAGAATTCGTAGCAAGGGTTTATCGTGGGTTCCTGCCTGAAAGGCTTAACCCCACCGTGGGGTCCAAGCCACTTTAAGCGTACTACGCCCCCTGGCGAGTTAGACGATCCCCACAGAGTAGGGGCCTAAACAACACCAGAGTCCAGAACGGTTTATTGTGTATGGAACAATAAACCCCACTCTGGTCAGTGGTGAGGCACAGCTGCACTCAAATTGTTTCACTTTGGCTAGGAACTTGCCAACCACAACCACCACGAGTACTCCCCGAAGGGCCCCACCCAAGCAGTCAGGACTCACAAATTGATCAACGATATGCGTTCAAAAAGGGTAAAAATTGCGCTCGCTTCCGCCATAAGGCTTCCACGGCGCCGTTGATCAATTACCACCATTACCCGCAGGCATCCGTGACATATGTTCAAAAGTAAAAATAAGGCAAAAGGGGAAAAAGCCTTTCCGTCAAATCCCTTTTTTAATTTTGCCGGATACAATGTGTGCTGCCGTCTGCCCGCTTTCTATTGTATACGTTGTTTGCAAATATTCGGGTATGCTGTATGTTTGCCCGATTTCGGTCGCAGACGACAGCTCTCATGTCCAGCCCCATCTCTTCAGCCGCTTTGATCGGCTTCCAAGATCGGCCCCATTTTTTTGTGACTTGTTGTGCGGGGATAGCTGTTCGGCACTACGTTGAATGGAGTGAGAAGACTACGTGTTGCGAAGACCAGCACGCTTTGGTGTTCCATTGTCTTCGTTTTCCTTTGGTTGGAATGGTCGCAACCCCGCAGCGCGTCATCTGTTCGCGAGTACACCGTCGCGTGGTTGGTGTACACCTCGTCAAAATGGATCTGTCCAATTCTGTCTTTTTCGCTGAGTTGATGTAAATGTAAGTTTCAAATGAATAATAATAAAACTCTATAAACTAAGATTGTAAGTTCCGCCTTTGGTTTTTTTTTTTTGTTGTTTCTATTCATTTGTTTTTTGGTAATTTTTTTAATTATTTTTTTAAATTGTTAATTTTTTTTTCTCACTGCGAACTGTTTTGTAGAGGTTGATGAAAGTTCTAACGGAACACTTTGCAGCTATCATCAACCTGCAAAGGTTCCTTTAAAGCAAACGATTTATTTTAAATTTAGAAATTACTTGTCTAATTTATATTTATCTTACACTAATGTTGTATTGTAAGAAACGAAATTTATTGAAATATGTGATTAAACTATTAACAGTGTAACGAGTTTCCTTAGGCGGGGTATACCCAGTCAATCCAGGATCCGTTGCAAGAAAATTTTTAATAAGTAATCAGGCCCTTCGGGGGAGAATGGTGTTATGATCTCTTAGCTTTATTGGTTCCTCTTTACTGGACGGAAGTATGAAATGGCTGGGGCAAGGAAAAGGAACCAGCGAGGTGACCCGACTTGTCGTACTGTTACCGGCTTGTTTCGTTTTCCTCGTTTTACTTGTACGTTTTACGTTTTTAATATCGCGAGCACTGCAAGAAAGAACCGAAAACTTCGCGAGTGTCATAGCTGCCTTGGTTCATCCCTGGTTGGTGTGTGAGTCCAGTAAAAAAAAGTAAAAAAATAGGGATGGCGATTAATACTAACCAGCGCATCCCCTATCCGTTGAGTCGATTATCCTGTAAGTCCTTCAGGGATGGCGATTAATACTAACCAGCGCATCCCCTATCCGTTGAGTCGATTATCCTGTAAGTCCTTCAGGGATGGCGATTAATACTAACCAGCGCATCCCCTATCCGTAAAGTCAATTATCCTGTAAGTCCTTCAGGGATGGCGATTAATACTAACCAGCGCATCCCCTATCCGTCAAGTCAATTATCCTGTAAGTCCTTCAGGGATGGCGATTAATACTAACCAGCGCATCCCCTATCCGTCAGGTCAATTATCCTGTAAGTCCTCCAGGGATGGCGATTAATACTAACCAGCGCATCCCCTATCCGTAAAGT
>NW_024002660.1:62807-105870 GCF_014805625.2 Glossina fuscipes
AGGGATGGCGATTAATACTAACCAGCGCATCCCCTATCCGTAAAGTCAAAAAAAACTTCTTCGTCACTTGATAATCTGTCTGAGGGTACTTACCTAGACGGCTATGACACAAAAATGAAAGAGTCTTTGCGATGCGCTGTTCTTTTATAGCCTGAGTCTCGCTCGCTTGTCCTCTTGCCAACATGTTCTATGTGTTTACATGCGTTTTGAGGTCCTATGCTTATGTGTATGCTTAGCTTAGGTTGGCTGCAGTCGCAATCTCAGTTACGACTTGCATGACCCTACTTATGCGCAACTTAGAACCAACTTATGTCTAACTTATTACTCTATTTGTTCAAATGTCTGCTCACTAAGCACTCAGGTACCAAATCGCGTGATCTAGTCACCGTTAGGTATGTGAGTGCTTGTGTGCTTGCATGTGCTTTGTGTGTGTAGCTTATTACTAGGTTTTGTTCAAGTGTTTACTCGCTAAGCACTCAGGTACCAAATCGCGTGATTCGATCGCCGTTAGGTATGTGGGTGCTAGTGCACTGTGTTTGCATGTGTTTTGTGTGTTTTTACATGTGTGATCGTGTCTTTGTACAATGTGTGTATGCAGTTTATGCATTATCGTATGTTTTTACTATTTCTTTCCCTACCTATGTTCAATTCTGCTTGTTGTTTGCCCTAACGGTGCATAGAGATTCTTGCTGAAGTTTGTTTTACATGCATAGATTTTCTACCTAAGGCCCATTCTGCTTGCTTTGTTGACCCTAACGGTGCTACTCATTCTGCGCATTTTTACACATAGAGATTTTTGCTGAAGTTTGTTTTGCATGCATAGATTTCCTACCTAAGTTCTATTATGCTTGTTAAACATTTTGGGATTTTACTTGTAATTATACTTTGAGTTTTATTTAGCCTTTGTGTTCTTGAGATTCTACTAGTATTTGTACTTTGAGTTTTGTTTAACCTTCGAGTTCTTAAACATTTTGAGATTCTACTTGTGTTCTTAACATATTGATTTCTTGCAACTAAGTTTTTCTTTTATTTGGGTTCTTGACTCCGCTCTTACATTTTGAAATTTGGATTTGAGCTTTTTTTCTTTTAATTGAGTTCTTGACTCCGCTAGTGCATTTTGGAATTTGGATCTAAGCTTTTTGATGTGTGTTATTATGATTCTAGCTGTACAAGGAATAGGTGTGTGTGCTATTGTGATTTTGTCTTTACACGGTGTGGGTGTGTGATATTATGATTCTACATAGGCATATTCGCTATGCGCTTTATACCCTACGTTTGGTGCTGGGGGGGGGCTGCTTATCTTCTATTGAACCCCCACGGACGTGCACGGACAGATCGGACTGGCGGGTTGCCTGCTGGTGATAAATGTCTAAGGCGGACGGACTTGTATTTCGTAAGGAAGCAAAATCGCTTCCTTACAACAGATAAATAAGAGGCGCTGTGTTGGAAGAATTGAAGAAATGTTGAGAAAAGCCACAAGTTTCTCTTTTGGCAGTAATCTGTCAAATTCTAAACCTTTCAAATTCGTAATTTACTTCTATATAAGTTCTTGCAAGGCAAATACAAAGTGTACGCCATGAAATTTGTGTAGTGATGACCAACTTGACAATGTCCTTCTAAGTTGTCTTTTTATCATTCAAAGATATTTTTATTGCTTAATGTAACGCCTGCCTCCGATATATATTGACAATTCTTTTTCTCCACCATAGCTCTACCCATGCCTAAAATGGTTGCTACTGTTTTATGCTTATCTAGCATATACAAAACACTTCCTCAGTTGTGTTTTGTCCATTTTAAGCCTAAGCATTTATCAAATCTCAGCAAATCCTTCATCATTTTTCATTCTTCCGAACTTGCCCGTAATCTACAAATGCCGTTTCTCAATATAAAAAAGCTAAGTTGTTCTATTGCAAATGCGTTGCTACTTCTAAGATCGTAAAAATTTAATACAAAAAACGCTATAACGCATTTGTAGCTTAACAACACTAATGAAAAGGAACAAAAACAAAAAGCGTTACTTAACGGCAATTTTCATTGTTATTATTCATTTTCGCGATCTCCATTTGTAAATTTTGAGCTGCTCGAAAAGACTGCACAAAAAATGTTATTTTCTAAGAAACAAGAGAAAAAATACTTTTGATGAAAAAAGTCATATTCAAGTGAAATTATTTAAAATGTCGTTTTTGGAAAAAACTAATAGGACTACTAAAACAGAAACAGCAGCTCGCATTTTGTCAAGCAAAGAAATGGTGTAGGCGCGATGTCCAAATACGATGGTGATGATATGCAGAAATTAGATAAGCCCGAAAGCTGAGACGTTCGAAGATAGTTCTAGATTGCCTTTCGGCATGAACTTAACTAAAGATAAAAATGTTAGGATGACAACGCCACCTCCGCCGCCGCCAACACCTGCGGAAAAGAAAAAGCCGCAATCACCTGTGGCGACGAATGATATCGAACAACAGGAGGCCAATCAATTTACTGTGGATTCTGAGGAATCAACAGAACTGCATCAAACGACTGTGCATTTAGAAATTAAATTAAAAAAAATCCAAATGATTTTAAAATCGCTTGTGTCTTCCTACCCGGAAACCATGACGATTAACCAATTAAGACGAGATTATAAAGAAACGGAAGGAGAAGACATACCATTTCTTCAGCATGCTTGAAGATTTTCTCCATTCTTTACCGGATATTATAAAAGTAAGAAGTTTTGGTTTATAGTTTTATTTTATTGAGTGAAAATTTTTGGAGCTTAAACATGCATTTAAAACTTTCATATCCTCTTCAGACCACTGGTGAAGGTTCTGACGCTGTGGTTAATGCTGTTACGAGCGAATATACGAAACACCTAAAGAAGATGATACAGCAACAAAAGAGGCCACGGAAAAGTGGTAAAATGCCGGGTCGTGCATAAGTGAAAACCTCCAAGCCGTTACCAAATGTAAACTTATCAATAAGTGAATAAAATTTAATTTTAAAGATATAAATTTATAAAAAAAAATTGTTGTCTTACTTCATTTGTCAGTTTTTTACAAGTTTATTTTCGCAAATAGGAGAATATTCACACTAAGATATTGCTCAAATGGACAAATGAACATGCGAACGTATTTAACTGCATTTCAAATTTGAAAATGACCTACAATTTGTGCACTTTATGGGGTTTTGGCCACACCTACGTGCGTTATAAAGATTTTGAAAAAAAAATTAAACTATGACACACTGTATAACTGAGTAGGTGTCGCGAATTTTCCCATTTTTATGGATATACAGTAAAAATTCTTCATTCGCGGGGTATATGTGCCGCGAAAACAGAAACTGTGAATACGGATTGGTAATTGGGTACCTATTGGAATTAATTTATTATGGGATATAAAGATCAAAAAAAAGCTTTACAATGATAACTTAAATATTTGTATTGCATCAGCAGCGCAGTTCACCTCACATTAAGGTTATATTTTAATACGCTTGTGCTTATGAAGCATGCTCTGCTCCCAATAATATTTATAACCCACACCACTTATGGTGCAAGAGTATATTAACCTTTGTGTGGACTTATGTAACTCCCAGAAGAACTTGATTAAATCCCACCGATCGATTCAGAAAAATGTGGGTCTATCCAAAGTCCATTTGGGTGTTAGGTGCGCCTAACACACATATTTACTCGTTCTGGTAATAATTATTTTCTTGCAAAGCAAAGTTTTCATGAAGAACCGCATATTAGAGTGTGCCCAAAATATTACATGACGCGATCTAAATTTAGCAAACTTAATTTACTTCCCAATTATTTTAACTTTTAGTTTCCGTCGTGGAAAAGTAAACATAAAGGCTTGCTTTTCGTGATAATCTTTATATATGTTAGTGCCGAAAAAATAGACGTGATCGAAATTCCCTACTGTTAAATTTTTTGGTTGTTTTGCTACTATGGGCAAATTTTCATCATAAAGTATTAAAAATTAAATTTTTTTCTAAAAGGCATACTATTCATCAGAAATCTTATGTGGGGAGGTCAAATATGTGTTTCATATTTGGTTTAGTTATTTTTATATCAAATTACTGTAATGCACAAATTTTCACCATAAGATATTAAAGCTTAGACTTTTTTTTTCCCTAACAAACAAAAATTTGCGGAAAAATACTTACATAGGGTAGGATCCAAAAATAAATGCAGTTGGTCAAAACTTTGTAGACTTCATTTTTGTATGAAATTACTGTAATTTTCATCACCACATGTTAAAACTTAGACTTTTCTGCTGGCAAATATCCACGTTGCCAGTTTTCCATTTGACCAAATTTCATACCAATTTAAAATGTCGAATGTCTAGTATTTAGCTACCTTTGTTGCGAAATTTTGTAAATTAAAATTTTATTCCTTATATGGACTTTTCAAAAAGGACATTATACGGGGGGTGGCCAAAAAAGTGAACTGATCCACACCATTTTCAATAGTATTCGTCCTTGGGTCAAAACACGCCAGTGTACCAAATTTCATCGAAGTATCTCAAAAATTGTAACTTGAACACAAAAATACATGAACACACACGGACAGACATCGGTACGATCAGTCTGTCTTAAGCCTCTCTTATTGTTACATATGTCCGTACAAATTTAATATACCCGGTACCACAAGTGGTAAACACCAACAAGGTTCTTCAATGAATGCTAACGTATATAAAAATAACATCTCGTTTTAAAGAAAGTTATAGTGGATTCGATGTATTTTTCATGGGTCATGCTTTACAAAAAGGACTTGAATGATTCGCGAAAAGATAAAAAAGGTTTTAAATAGGCCGTTAAATGTAACATGATTGAATAATAATCACTCCGATTCTGAAATGAGTTTCTATTAACTGAATAAACCGATTGGTATAATAAAAGGTGTATCTATCCCGACTTCTGTGTGCGACTTACATCTGTACAAACTTAATATACTGTTACCGCAAGAGGTGTAGAGTATAAGAAAGGTATATAGGTATACGTGTAGTATATATTGCTTTAGTATATAAATATTTTGTCGCATACAATTTTTAAATCTCTTCGAAATTGAATTGGGAGAGCCAATAAGTTAAACAAAGCGGCAACATCAGTATCAGTATTAGATAATTGTTGGTCGACTTTGTTCAAGTTATAAATCATACGCATTGAAATCTATATATGAAAAGCCAGGCTAGAATTCCTGAGGTCAAATAGGTGCTGTCGCCTTAGTTTATCAATCGATTTTTTCACATTTCATTGTTTAAATTTTCGGCTTTGGTTTTATGTGGAGGGTGTGGTTCTGATGTTGAATTCCGTTATTTTTTTCCAAGTGCTTAGAAGTGTTTAAGACTGCCTAAGACTGTTTAAGACGGTTTAATAAGGTTTTATATGGTTTCGATGTTGAATTCCTGGATCGAAGGATGCGCAATAGCGCGATACATCGGTGAGCAGCTGGGATGCGAAGCGCGCTTACACTGGAGGAAGAAGCCTTCTGCAAAGAGGAGAACGGTCAAAAAGTTGCGAGGGACAGGAGAGATAGCTTGACCCTCTCCTCCAAACAACTTAAGCCAGCCTTTCCAACACAAAAGGTCGAAGAAGCATTCAACGAAGCCTATGATGTTTTCTACGCCGCTATGCGGCAATACATGGTGGAACGAAACATAGGCAAGCTTCTTGTCTTCTTCAGGGTGTGAGGATCCTGCAGTAGCCCCAAGTAAATTTATTTGGATACGCGCTCTTTATGCATGCGTCAGAACATCAACGTAACGCCATTCTAAGATAAATATATTAAGATATATTTCAATATCTAGCATATATTCGTTTGTTTTTATTCCATTTTTAGTTTAAAAAACAAGGCTTACGCCGCAGCAGACTATATATTTCATCGAAAACGATTGCTTCCTCGTCTTAAGGTAATTATAATAGGTATATTTATTGCTTAATATTATTCTATTTCAGATTCGAATAAAAATTAAGTCCTTCTCTCCGGTCACCGCTTCCGCATCATGAGAATGATTCGCTCTCCTCCAATGGTAAATTTGTGTTTATCCTATTTGTGTTTACCTTTATTTTATCCTTATTTCTATCTAATTTTAGATAAAAACACAAGTATTCGCCGTTGACTGCCGCCCCCAATTGAATGCCGCCCATTACCGCCCATTACAAGTATTCGCATGCGATACTTCTGTTGGTTTTTGTTCACCTTTATATAAAAAATTCAGTAACCACAACACTTTTGTTTTGCAGATATCAGCACACCAGCAGCGAGTTTAAGTTCAGTTTGTAATGGTGAAAGCCTAAAGAGAAGCCAGCCATTTAAAACATTTGCCAACGCGCCTATCACGGTATCTCAACGGTGGTGTGGTAAACCGTGCTAATACGCTTAATGTCTCTTTTTTAACATGCAGGGTGAAGGATGGTGAGCTTGTTTATAATTTCTTAGTAACAAGTAAAAACCCACAAAGCTTTATTAAAAAAAATGAAGTTGCGTTAAGTTTACGGTGCACTACGGGCTTCTGCTCTGACTAACTTGGCCCATTTTCTACTATTTCAATATTTCTACCAAATCGTTTATCAGAATCGATAACGTGACCGGTGATTGCCGCCAATGAAGGCAGTGATAGTCGGGCTAAAGAGTTGATGCACAAATTGGCAGACACTTCATGTACCATGACCGAGGAAGAGCGCAAAAAACGTCCCTCTGATATACAACAATTATTTGGTAGTGCCAATGAATGTAGTAATGATAAAGTGCTATTAGCTATACAAACTTATGGGTTGTTCGATAAACAAATAAGTCGTTTAGAAAATGATTTGGCAGGTTTCGAAGGAGAAATAAATGAGAAGGCATTATCTATCCGCAAATCGGAAGAAGCACAAGTTAAAAGTAAGTTATTAGTCTAATATTCCTCTGGTGTTTATTACCTACCGAGACGAGAACAGATACGAGAAGACGAACGCCGTCGTGAGGTAGGTGCTCGCTTTCAGGAAGTTTGCCTGCTTGTTGTTGTCCACAAGACACCTCCTCGAAGTTTATTAAATTTGTTAACTCCAAATTATTGTACCCCATTCGCAGGCAATCGTAGTCACCACTCCACACATGAAACACGATCCCTTCTTATAATTAATCTTATGGATAAGAAAGCTCAACGTATGTGCAAGCAACAGGAGAAACGTATCAAAGAGAAACAAAAAGTCATTCTGGGCAAGAATAATTTAAGACCAAAATTATCGTTTTCAATTAAACTGGGTGCTATATGAGCTTTATTTTTTTCGATTGTTTTCTTATTCTTAATCTTGATTTAAAATTTTTAGGTAACTTTTTTTTTTTATCTTTTCCATTTAACTTCGTCAGAAAATTCTCATCCTGCATTTTATCTCCCTGGAATATATATTTATTTATTTATTTATTTTCCTATTTATACATGGAATTCAACTAAAGAAAATTACAGTCGAATTCAGTGCATCTTAATAGAAAATCTTATACTAATTGTTTTAAAACTAGTATACAATAAAAGGAAGAAAAAAAGAGGAATAATAAATAAGAAGTAAGTATAAAGACAAATTAAAAAGTTAGAAATAATAATTCGTGTATAAATAAATAAAAGGCAAGAAAAAAAAGCTTGTACACAGCTAGAACAGAAGCACACCAGCAACAAGAACAGATCCAGGTTTCAAGTGAACCCCTGAACCATTGGAAACAAGCATAAGCTTGGAAACCAACACGTTAACAACACAATATTATTTTAAATAAAAAATGAGATATAAAGAATGATATGTTAGTAAGGCATAGGTAAATCACGCATATTAAGCAAACTGGCTTTAAAAGACTTTAAATGTCCGATAATGAGAATAAGTGATAGATATCATTTAGGTTTCTGCAAACAACTCTGAGCGGATTAAACAGATCTTAATTATATTTGCATTGACTAAGCTTAATCAAGATAAAGTGCTTCGAGAAGCGGTTAGCGACATTAAAGCTTATCTCATCAAGTAATGCGGGCGAGTCAATAGTACCATTTATTGCGTTGATTAAAAAGGAAACCCCAAGAAAAAATCAACGTTTCCCAAATGACGGTAAGGATAATAGAAGCAACCAATTTTCATAGGGGGGAAGAGAGGCAATCGGGTCCCAACCCAAATTCCTGAGGGCAAACAGCAAGAATTGCTTTTGGAAAGATTCAATTGAATCTACATATGAAACACCTATGAAACAGACCACACAACGGAAGCATACTCGAGTATAGGTCTAACCAAACACATGTACTGCCTTTTCGTAGTGTACGGATCATCAAGCTCTTTGGACCACCTCTTTATAAAACCAAGCGCGGATCTAGCTTTGCTTAACGAGAGCTTTATGCAGATTAAAACGTAAGCTATGGTTAAATGGAACGCCTAAATCTGTGAACGAATCGACGTCCTCCAACTTGTGCGAATCAATGAAATACTGAGTAAAGAATGCCATCCTGCTTGAGAAAAAAAGCTTCATACATTTACTGCAACCAACTTATTCAAACCAGTTTGAAGCTGATGTGAATTCGATTCTACGGAGGCAGAAGAGAACAATTTCACATCATCAGCATACATTAAGATCTGGCTGGAATTAATCACCGATGGGAGATCATTAATGTATAAACTAAATAAAATGGGACCTAAGTGGCTGCCTTGAGGTACGCCAGACGTCACAGAAAATTCATCCGAGGTGATGAAGTTAAACAAAACCCTAAATGATCTACTGTGCAGAAATGGCTCATCCATTTTATTAAATGGAAGGAGAAGCCAGAGGCTTTGAGTTTAAAGATAAGTAATTTATGATTAACCAAATCAAATGCTTTGTTTAAAACAGTATATATCACAGCAGTGCGAGAACAACTAGAAAAAGCCTTGAAAGCATGAC
The DNA here is from genome assembly GCF_014805625.2 of Glossina fuscipes. Taxonomy (NCBI): domain Eukaryota; kingdom Metazoa; phylum Arthropoda; class Insecta; order Diptera; family Glossinidae; genus Glossina; species Glossina fuscipes. Next base: position 71,680 of record NW_024002660.1, read on the forward strand.
AAGTAAAGTCTAACAAATTGGCGACCATAGATTTTCCTTTCCGAAAGCCATGCTGGTGTGGAGAAATATACGAATTAGTTAGCTTAGGCAAGACATTCAACTTGACTATGCCCCTGTAGTTCTCAACACGTTTTCTACTTCCGCTTTTGTGAAGTGGAATAAGGAAAGTACTCCTCCAACACAAAGCGAAAACACATAAAATTTAAGGAGTGGTTAAAAATTCTGAGATAACGCCACATAACTCGACAGAGCAACTTGTAAATACACATGATGGAATTTCATCAGGTCGCGGCGCACAACTATATTTTAGAGAGCTCAGCCTTTTAAAAACGTCATTTTCAGAAACAACCACATTGGGAATTAAAACCAAATTAGTTATAGGATATGGATATTTTGCTGATAAATCGGAATTAGCAGTCGAAAAATTTTGTCGGAAGAATACAGCAAAGAGATTTGAGATTTCAAAATCATCCGAGGCATCAGAGCCTTTAAAAAAAACATATGCGCGATTTATGGAGATATAAAATAGAGAGAGGATTTAACAAACTGCAGGTTACATTGTATGTTGTAAACTGTCGTGAATAGCAAGGCTTGTGTATTTGTTGTTGTTTTGCCATGTGTTAAATGTGTGTTTTTTGTTGAAAAGTTTGTTTGTTTATTTACTTGGCGTTGTATGTAGGTACAAGTTACTCCAAAGCAAAAACACTATGTATATAAGATAGGACATTTAGATTTCGAAATTATTAAATACTAACCCAAGGTATCTGATAAAAACAAACGATATTAAAGACCGTAAAAGAAAGTAAAAGAACTGAAATGAGAACATTTACTGATATTTGCACGACGAGTGTGTATAAGTGTATGCGATGGTGTGCGTACTCAATAGACCTCTGCGAGATGGATGTAACGAATGGTAACCACACCTCAATTCGCAACGATTGTTGGGTCAACAAATGCGTTTTGAAGTTTTGGATTTTTGTTATCACATGTTGATGGCAAAGATAATATGTATTTTTTGGAAGTCTTAATCTTAACAGTTACTTAAGATTGCAAAACCGGACATCTAGAAAACGACGGGTCTTGCCTATAATTAAATTTTTTTTTTTCGAATTCGGTTACATGACCGTCTGCCATTCTCGTTAAAAAGGAAACCTCTTATATACTATCTGTTACGAAACAAGCACGCTCGGAACTTTGATTTGGCTATGAAACATAAGAATAAATAAAACGTACATTAAAACGCCATGTATGAAAATGTTGATTCCTCTCTAATAAGTCAGTAAACCAAAATCCAAGGGTCGAGGACACCAAGCTTTCTCGCTGTCAAATGGCAGGTACGCACGCGTTAAATATATTATCGAGCGCATCTCGCAACTGCTCGCTCATGATAGTAGTGCCTTATATTGCCAATGAAAGGACCTTCAAAGTAGCTTTTACCAAAATAATGATCTATATAAGATATTGAATTGTTGCCAAATTTTTCTTCTTTCTTAAAAGAGGAAGTGTTCCCCACATACTCTGCATACGATCGATTTCTTGGCTGAGAAACATATTCATCGAGCTGAGAGATCCCACGTACTCCACTACTCTTTCACTTCAAAGGTATCATATGGCATTGGAGTCTTTGATTACATTTCTTTAACCATACGAGCAACTCTATCTTCACGAGTCTCGCTGCCACCACTAGACGACTCTAGTTTAAAAGAGCAAAAGAGCGTTCATATTCAATTTAAATCTTATTTTATTGAAACAATTAAACAATTAAAACAAACAATCTATTAATTAACATACGCACTTTTTGATTCCGATTCCTTTGCCTCCTGACTTTGATTTTCTATTACAGTAAAAACAATAAACATTTAAAAACCTTGAGCGCATAACAATTCAATTCAAAAGCTATATATAATTTTATATATAATCAGTTACCTTTGAGAAATCACCGAGAAGGGAGTTACCGTGTAGTCATTAGAACGAAGATTTAATGTGTGCACATACTACGTTTTATCGTTCTTTCATCAAACGTTCAAACGTTAGTCGCTTTTCAAATGCATCAAATTCAATAAAAATTCATATCTTAGTTCTACAATGCAAAATATAATTTAAATTGTCTTACCGTGGTCCAGCTGATAGCTTTCCCGGTTTCTAAATCATCCAGATGATTTTGTACAAATAAGCAACTGGCATACCATTGAATTCGTATGGTATATTCTAACCAAGAGATTTTCATATCAATTGTATTGAATTATTTAGAGGCCCCTGAGATCTCTATTGCTACTCGTCAAATGCCATGTGTAGATGTAATGTTTGCTCGGAGGAGAACAGCTGACTGACAAAAAAAGAGATTATTGAAAACATTTTTAGTATATCTTAAAAACAAAAGTTAATCCCAGGTCACTGATTATTTTCATTTAAAATGAAGTGGACAACCAGCAATGTAAAAAATCCAAATTATACTGAAAATCATGAGTTTTACGTGGGTACACAAACAGGTTCTTTAAGTCATCTTTTTATCGGTTTGCGGTTTGGAGGAAACGTCAAAGGCAAAACTTGTCGAACCAAGGCTTTGAGTTTCCGTTGAGCTTTTAAATGGGTCATCTATAGGGGCTCTATCAATTAAAGAGCCCTCCTTAAGAATTGTTTTTCTGGCTTTGTGAATTGTACACCATCTTTCGGGAGCAATTCAAAATGGTCACTACGTCCCATAAAATTGCCTGTTTTAATAGAGAAATTGCAGGATCCTAATCTGGATTTCAGATTTAATGTAAGTTTTTCAAGAAGCGTATATCAATATCTAATAAATTTTTTTATGCTTTTCTCAGAAAGTGATTTTGACGGAATATGCGAAACATTTCTTAGATTTGGCTAGCATGCCGCAAAGTGTATGATCATCCAATTACTTTGGACCAAATTAATAAACTTAAGTCTTGGAGCTACCACGAAATACCAAGTATAACAAAGACTCTAACATGTGGTGATACTGGCAATGGCGCTAGGCCGAAGTCGACACTATTATAATAGAAATACTTACCAAACTTCAAAAATAAATAATATAATTTTTTAGTTAGAATGCAATGTTTGAATGCGTTTGTTTAAAATTCTAGATAAGTGTGCATGTATTGTACCACTTTTAAGAATAAGCGTTCAAAATTCTCGATAATTTTGCATGTATTGTACCACTTTAAGAAATGAGCGCATATTCGTTCTCAATAATTCAACAGGTCTTTGTAAAAAAGCCATCGATGCGAGAATAAGCGTATATATTCTCAATAATTTGTATAAAAATTCCAAACAACTGAGAAAATAAAAATTCCATAAGGGCTCTTGCACGACAGAGTGCAAAAAGAGTATTGCGAACACCAAAGGATGGTAAAAGGCCGACTGAGAATAGTCTAGAAAATCCTAAGACAAATTGGAATAAGTTCTCTTCAGACCAGCGCGGATACCTGCTGGAGGCTCATTAGTGAATTTTAAAGACATTTGCAGCAAAGTGATCGAGAAAGAATCACGAGGTTCCGTTGTAATCCAAACACGAAAGTTTTTGCTAAAAGCAGATTCCTCGCTACGTTCCAAGTCCAATAGGAGTAATGTAAATTTATTCATATATTCCAAGCCCAAATGACAATTTTGAAGCAAAACCTAACTTCTTTGAAAGTATTTTAGTTAGAAAAGGAAAATGACGACGAAATGAGCTACAGTTGGGTTTCGCATGTAGTATACCACAATATTTTCAATAACTGAAAGTTTTCGTCAGGCTGTAAAAAAAGAAGATTATTGTAGGTATTTTTACTTTTCATTTCACTGTTTTTGGAAATAAATCTCTTGCTTATTCTTTGGGATTAGCTGCCTACTTTTTAAAAATCCCTTTCATTTCCATGCAAATTTTCATTTTTTCATTATGAAAGTTGCCTAATCGGCCTGAAAAAAGAAGAAGCATTATAATCAGCTGACGCTTAATATTACACATTTATTTTTAAATAATTTCCGCCAATCGAGCATAAGTTGTTTTTTGAGGTATACGAAATTCTTCCGGGACCAACTAAATTAAACACGAAAAAAGAAAATGTCTACCGACATTACAAAAGTTTTAAGTGAACTATATCCGTGTCGTAGCGATTTTATAAGAAAATTATGCGATTTATTTTTGGAAAGTTTACCTCAGCAATTGTACTTGTTATATTGTTTCCTTTCCTTTGTTTTGCCGACTGCTTTGCATTTTAACAGAGTTGGTCCTCTGTTTTCTGTTAAGTTGAACAAAATTCTTTTTGACACTATCTTAGAATTTATTCTCTTGCTAAATTTATAATAATAATAATAATTTTACAAGACCGCCATATTTTTTTTTTTATTATCGAATTAAACAAAACAGTAGCTAATTTATTCTGCTAATTTATGGAACGAACGTAATACTCTATGCTATTTACAGAAAGAACATAATACTTTATGTTAATTGTAAAGCCGTCGTCAAAATTTCCCCAATTTAATATTTTTTAATACTTGGCAACGGTATTTGTCCAAACTGGAAAACTAGTTATGACAACGGAGCGTTAGCAACGCGACCATAGTATTGATTGTGTCAGGACTACTTTTTGAACACTTAACAGACTGAATGGGGTTACCATTTAAGTTGTTAGTTGGGCATTTAACCATTTATTTATTATAAGCGACTCTGTGCTTTGCCTTTCAACAGGGAAATAAAATTGGTGCCTTTAAAGAATAAGCATATAAAATTTGGTGTCTTTAAAGAATATAGCGTATATATGTTCTCAATTATTTGTAAAAATGCCAACCATCTGAGAATAAGCGTCCACACATTTGTTTACATTTTTCAATAATTTTGCATGTATTTGTTTAAAATTGGTGCCTTTAAAGAATAAGCTTATAAAATTTGGTGCCTTTAAAGAGAATTTAGCGAGGGCTTTGTTTAATTTGATAATAAAAATTAAGGCGGTCTAGTTTTAGGCTAACTTGTAAAATTTGCTTTTGGCTGCCGCGCTTGTTAAACGCTTCAACGATTAGGTGGCAGGCATATTTAGTTTACTCGTTTTGATGCGGCTTTCATTAAAATTCGTAAAAGGGCTCTTCCTTCTCTTTAATTTACATTCTCCTGATTATTGGCGACATTTCATGTTATTGTAAATATCGATGTCAACAAATATCACTTCTTGCAATGCCATATAACCAATTATGCAAATGAAGTGAGTTAAAAGGAACACCGGCGTTTTCAATTGAGACGCTGTGTTGCCATATTCGGAAAACTTTAGCTTTAACATGCGCTGATATATCGTTAATGTGCATTAGTAAATTTTTGTAATGGGCATTACATTAAATTATATAATTGTATCAGAAATTTGCTGCGTTGAACGGTCCAATTAAGATATTCGACGATGTATATTATGTGTGGAGGTCTTTGACGCATGAGGAAGATTACGTGCGGAGGACTCTGACACACGGAGAAGTTCACGTGCGGAGGATTTGACGTATGCAGTACTCTGACGCACGGAGGAGTTCACGTGCGGAGAAAAGCTCAGTGCTCGCCGAATTTACGGAAGTGAGCGTATTTTTGAGTTTTGGTCTCTAACATTTTGATAAATAAAAGTTACTGGTCCTGAAGAAATATTTAGAACTGCCGAATTAGTATTACGAGAATCCCGAGGAATTAATTCCTTTATTAAGGATCCAACTGGCTATAATGGTTTATTTAACAAAATTTCCATGTTTACATTCGGGACTAAGTCTTTAAAAGAAGAGATAGAGAGATACGTTTAGATAGAGCGAATATGAAAATGCTTACACGCTTCAACTTGGTGGATGGGTCTTTTACAGCAAGATAATTTTTTATTTTCTCCTCAGAGGTGTCAGGCGGCAGTCTTGACACGAATATTGACTTTCTGGGGAGTACTGCCGTCAAGCAGACGTCATCTGAACTAGGAACGGTAGGTTTCACAGGTAGAGAATTTTGAGTTGGTAAGAAAATAGAGGAAGTGACTACACTTGCTTGCTTGCTTGTGCAACATGTGCGACTTGCCGGTATGGTGAGGAGCGGACACATCCGAACAGCTAGGGGGAGAAGCGGATTTATTATTTTTATTAATATTTTTGGAGATGTAAACAGAGTAGCCTGAGTAGCCTAAGCGGCACCATGGGGAGGCACCTTGTGTGTTACCAGCTGAGTCAACGATAGAAGAACAGCTAATGATCTTTGTCGGCAACAATGGAACGTTCTAACGAATCGACGAATGAGATTTAGGCGAAGGCGTAGGTAAAGTACCGCAGGTACTGACCCACCAATTCTTGATATAACTCTGGAGCTCTTTTCATCATTTCCTGCTCGCTAAAATACTTTCCGTTTGTTATAAGTTTTTTTAAGACCGTATATCGGCGGGTCTTGATATCTTGTTGACGCGTTTTTAATTTTGTTTGATTATCTCGGACAATGTGGATGTAATTCTTGGTCCCTTTGAGCTATAGCGAGGCGAGCAAAATTCTGCAGATGGTTTTCTTGTAAGTACACACCGAACCGAAGTAGGAAGGTTTGTGGGTTGCGTTCCTAGATATCTTGAGCCAATTTCACTTTTTCATTTAGCAAAAGTTCAGGTTCTTTTCGTTGGTGTGATTTAAATACGATTTTAGAATTTGTACCTAAGTATTCAAAAATTTCAATTATTTCGTTGGGTATGTTTGATGATCTCCTTGGATTTTGATAGATTTCGTACGTAGCGTTGTGGTCATTTTCATCATCGACTTTTGTAATTGAGGGTGACATTGTATTGTTTTTAGTGTTAAATTTGGGTCTTACAATAGATTTAGTTTTAGTTTCTTTTTATACATGCGACATTTAATAAACAAACACATGTTCAATTATTGAGAAATGTAAACAAACATGTGCGCTTATTCTCTAAAGTACCAAGTTTTTATACGCTCACTCTCTAAAGAACCCAATTTTTAAACAAATAAACCCAAAAGTAGTGTGTGTGCTGCACAGAATTTTGCAAGATGGTGTTTTTATTGAAAATACGTTTTATCTTGTGCCCTCTTCCATCTTAGGAATCGGAATGGATTTTGGGATCTTTAGTCTTAATTTAAAAGACAAAAGGGTGATGAACAATCGTATAACAAAATATCTAACTTTTTGTTCTCGCTCAATAAGAAGAATTGTTATGAAAAGCCGTTTGACGTATGCGAAAATTTTTGATTATTTTAACACGGATTGGATAGTAAAAGCACAAAACTTCAATTTAACACAATAAAAAATAGATTAGCTCTAATTTCTGATGACGGTGACGATGAAAATTGATTCTGTAATCGTAATAATTACTATTATTCTTTGAATGTGTTTTTTGTTTTACGTTGTTGTGTTTCACTAAAAACTTGGAGGTAATGCAGTATTATCGATTCATCGTATTCTACTTATTACTCAGTTATTAATCACTTATGCTAAGTTGACATTTTGTTATATTTCTACATAAATGTATAAAAAATAAACATTTATCTCCCCTTGTACGTCTCCTGAATTGTTTTATACAATTTTTATAGACCTGGCGTTCGATTTTGCCCTATTTTGAAAAATTTTCTCCTAATTCTTACCATATATTCGTACAAGTGCTTGAAGTGCTTGAAATATAATATATAATCTCGTATATAATGTATAAAAAATAAGCATTTATCTCCCCTTGTACGTCTCCTGAATAGTTTTATACAATTTTTATAGATCTGGCGTTCGATTTTGCCCTATTTTGAAAAATTTTCTCCTAATTCTTACTTCTTATATTCGTACATAATCCACATTATATGTAATATCCTAATTATTTATTATTATTATTATTATTATTTTAATTTTCGACTAATGAAATAAATTCTTAGACTAAAAAAAATACATTGAGCACTAACAACACAGGCTATCGGCTCTAATTTAAATAAATGTACATTAGATAATGAGCTTAGTATGTAATAAAAAAAGTGATTCTTTGGTGTACCACGGTTTATCCCTATGCTGCTCGGCTTCTGTGCGCCAAGTCTAGCCGTCTCATATAATGCCAATGTAGCTCGGCAAGAGACGTTCCCTAACTATAAGCTTTATGCTTCAGGCGGATTTAACGCCTTTAATAAAATAGCGACTTGAACGCTAAGTTGAATTGATTGATAACAATTGACTTTATTCGATTCTTACCTGGCTATTTATACAGAAATTATTACACTAAATTATTCTAACGTAAACAGATAGTAATTGTTTGGATTAGGGCGCGTGGCATCGTATTGCATTACGAAATGCAATACCCAGCCAGTTGAAGTACGACAAAATTTTTGTTTTACTTTTTTTTTGTTTACAGAATTATGCAAAATTATGCTAAGTTTGCATAATTCTGTCGCACTTCAAAGTGGATGCTTACAACGGTATGCGATCACACTACAAGTAGTATTAATAAAGTAATATATTGAATTGATATTTTGTTCTGAAGCTGATTGTAGAATGTTTAAAGGGTTGATCGTTCCAAATGCAATACTTCTAGCCAAGGCAAAGTTGAGGCAGTCGCAGAGAATGTGCTTTATAGTAAGAGTTTGTCCACAACAGCAGATTGGGGAAGAAGACTTCTTCAGGATCCATTGGTGAGTTGCAATTGCATGACCAAGGCGAATTCTCGAAAATGTTTGGATCTTGGTTTTCTCAACATTTGTTGGATATAAAGGTGGAGTTAATTGAGGGTTAATGGAAGAGTAGTGTTGATGATGGTATTGTAAATTTCCTTCTGCAATTTTCTCTTTAACTTTTCTTCCAATGTATCTTTGAGGATCCAACTTTTCCATGACATCATCCATAATTAGAGGAGCAGAAGCAGCATAGAGTTTGCCCATGTGGAGATCTCTCGTGCAATAGACTCGAGGATGTTGATTGCTTTCGTGTTGTCTTTTTCTTTTGTAAAAATGTATACATCGTCCGCGTAGAGACAATGTTCCACACTTGGTACCTTGTATCTGTTTCACGTATGCAATATTTTATATATATATATACATTATTTATAAGTGCCATATAAAAAGTATAAATCGAAACAACAACGAAACTAATGGAGTAAAATAGGAATTCTTTTCAAAAAAATTACGATTCTCACACTATTAGTAATTTGATTGTTTTAAGTTATAAATATATATTTAAATTTTGATTGGGGTTGCGATAAAATAAGTAGTACCTACATCCCTTTTAGCCTATTCTATTCACAGTAACTTGTAATTAAATCAATAGGAAGGTTTAAAATTTTTTGCTATTGTTTTCCTTCATCGGACAATGAAAATCCAACTAAATTTTCTATTTGCACCTTAGCGCATGTATGTATATTCTTTAGTCACTTATGAAGATTTCGGTCCGACTTGTTTTTTCATAATTTCAAATAGAACTCATCACCTTCCACACTAATGAGAGATTGCAACTGAAGACAATAAAAGAGTATCATAAAAGTTCTTACCACTTGTAAAAATATATTGTTAAGTTTTTAGGAAAAATTAAACAATTTTCCAAAGTATTGACATATCCGGTTGAGAAGATGGTTGAGAAAAACGTACCCGTTCCCGTTGAAAAACTCATGGAAAAAAAGGTGCCCGTTACCGTTTAAAAGAAGTGCCTTATCCTGTTGAAAAAATTGTTCACATGCCAATAGAGAAAATTGTGGAAAGAATTGTTCATGTTTCTCAACCATACCCTACCCAGTAGAAAACGTTGTTTATACCAGTGTCAAAACCTTGCGCTATTGTAATTACAATTCCCTATCCATATAAAGTGAAAATAGAAAAAAAAGTACCACTATATATACATTCGAAAGAGCCGTACAAGTATGTGCATCCTCACGGTGTGAGATTAGATGAACACTCCGGCGTTATGCACATTCATGAAGATCACTCGAGTCATCAAGAAGACTACAGGAGTTAATTCGTAAACCAAACCATCAACAAGCGCACAATTCGAGGATGTTGATTGCTTTCGTGTTTTCTTTTTCTTCGTCGTGGGCTTTTCTTCGCAATAATAATCATTCTCACGTCATCACCGAGAATAGATTTGTTTGAATTAAGAAGCTTGGGGACTGTTTTAGCTTTTAGCTCATACGGTCTATTTTCTAAAGTTAGGAGACCAGTTTCAGTTATAATAATATTATTTATGAGACCAGTTTCAGTTATAATATTATTTATGGGCGTCGTCCGAAAAGCGTAACAACTTGCTCTTACGGCTTGGTGATAAACCGGTTTAAGGATGTTGATATTAGATTTGCAGCTATTGCTATAAATTATCAACGCATAGTCAATCTTGCTTAACACAAGCATTTTGGTAAGATAAGCAATAGTGTTAATATGCGCATGGCTTCTCCAAACAACGTACTATATGAAATTCACCCTTGTTAAAATAGAAGTGTTTAACCGAAGACAGTGTGCTTTCCAAAGACGTTTGTTGGAAGAAGTGAGCCCGAGAATATGCAGCGCCTGCACGTTTAGTACTGGTAAGCCATTAATATGCATCAGTAAGTTTCCTGCATCGCATACCTGCTTTCGACAAATGTGCATTTTTTTAGATTTTTGTATGGAAATTTTAGTCCCTGACGAGTTTGCCCATGCGGAGATCTCCCGTCCAATAGATTTGAGGATGTTGATTGCCTTCGTGCTATATTTTTGTTTTGTAAAAATGTATACATCTTCCGCGTAGAGACAATGGTCCACACTTGGTACACGGCAAAGAATTTTGCTAATTTCGTTGAAGGCGATCTGGAAAAGCATGACAGAAAGAAGAGATCCTTGCGAAATGCCATTCACTAGCGGAAAGGAAGCAGAGAGATGATTGTTGATTCTAACTTTGAACCGCCGATGCGACATGAATGATTTGATGTAGTTAAAGAATTTCTGTCCAACATTCCATGATTCCAAGAGTCTTAAATTAATATGAAGACCAACTCTGTCAAATGCTTTTTTGAAAACAATTGAGAGAATTGTTACGTGATTTCGTTCAGAAATTGCTTTGCTTCTGAAATAATCAATATGTAACAGAGCGTCGATGAAACCTCTACCCCGCTTGAAACCAACTTGTTGCTTTGTTATCAGTTTCTTGGACTCTAGAAGCCAAGATTATCTAGGCGCCATAATGTTTTCTAATACCTTTGAGAAGCAAGATAAAAGAGAGATTGAGCGATAATCTGATGCAATGGAGATATTTTTAGACTTTGGAATTGGAACAACTGCTGCCAGTTTCCACATGTAGGGTATATGGCCAGTCAAAAATACCGTATTGTATAGGTCCAGTAATTTCTTTTTACTTGAATTAGACAGCGCACTGATCATTTGGTATGAGATGCGGTCTAGACCAGGTGTCTACCCCTTGGATTTGGAGACGCAACTTTCAAGTTCTAAGGTAGATATGCAATTTTCCAGGAACATGGCACATCTATCAATATTATTTGAAAGAGATATTGGAGTCCTTTTATTTTCGACGAAAGCACGGGGAGCTCTATCAGGTGTTGAAGTGAGGACCATATAGTCTGAAGCATCTACGTGCTTTTCACCGCCGCAATATCCTTCAGTTAAAGAAACGAATTGTAATACATTATTTTTTATATATTGATATTATTTGATATTTACAATAAACATAATTTCTTAAACAAATAAAGTCAATGCAATCTTAAATCATCGAAATTATTCGATTTTTTTTTGATACATGCAACAAAGGTCCCTTAGATATTATTGATTTATTGATTATTCTAGAAATAAAGAACAATTTTTTAGTATCCTTGGTTGCTAATTGGCAAATTGTGTTACGGTGAATAATGTACTGGTTCGAGAAAGGTTTCGCAAAGGTGTTTGTTAAATTTAGGCGGATTTTATACATTAAAAAATTCCAACGGAAGTGAGATAACATATACCCCTTATTTTGGTCAATATGAATCTTGACGTTTATAAATATGGAGGAGAGCAAGCCTATCGCTTTAGACGGCGCCTTCCTTTAATTAAATCTAGTGCTGCTTATAATCCGCTTTTAAGATTCCGCGTGCTGCGTTTATGGTGGATATTTGAAAATGTTGGCAGTAAATTACTAAGGGCCATGACTTGAAATAACAAAAAAGTCGCGAATGTTTTAAATTGACTAAAAATGTTTCTTGCGGCTTGAAAGTGCCAATTCCGATTCGTACTCCTTTTCTCCAAAAAAAATTTTCATCGTACATACATATATGTCTTCTGGATTATGGAAATATATTTGACTAAAATAAAGCCCTTCTACGAAAGATACTACCTTCGCCAATTTCTAGCAGCAGTAAATATCCCTTATCATCCTTATCCTATATGGTATTGTTGATGAATGTAAGAATCTGAGAGGATTAAAGATATTATCAACTTAGTAGCGCCATGTGTATATGTTGTTGGCAAATGTAGTACCAAGTGCGGTTGGGATTGCAATTTCCAAATTTGTTTATATTCGTCCGCTCGTGTATTACAGAGTTGTTTATATTTGATATGACTCTATTGCTCTAAAGAAAATTAAGTTAAGATCTGATGCTTTTCTAAATCTGTCCGAATATTTAATGTACAAAAAAAATGCTTGGTAATTTATGGGATCAGTTTAAGTAGTAGCGATTGTTTCAGCTACGCCATCTGCTTGTAAGTAGGGAGCACTTCGGTTTCAAATAAAATTTGTATACTTGTTAAAAAAATCGCAATTCCTTAGACATTGTTGCATTGGTTTTGAATCTTGAACTTCCAAAATGAATAATGCGTATATTTTGTAAAAAGCCATTATTTCATCATTTTACCGTTAAAATACGTTTGTACAAAAACGTAGATCAAACAAGTGTTCAAACTGGATGTTACTTTTAGTAATAAATAAATAGATAGACATCCATAAATCCAATTTTAATCATATTCTGATGGAGTCTCCATCAACGTACTCGCAATGATATTATGCATATCGATCTTTGTTTTCGCATTATTTGGTTCTAATTGAATTTATAAGTGCTGTTTAAAAAACCACACCCAACATTTTCAGCCCTTGTAAAATTTTCAATATTGTCCAATTTTAGAAAACCGTGCAGACACTTCTTTAAATAATACCAATTATTTCGTTGACACGGCATTTTCTCCATTTCTATAAAGGTACTGGAAGAGTCAATTAAAAGCACTTGTATTCCTAATCGCTGCCAACGAAATTAAGAAAGTTTTACAAAAGTTTCGTTAATATTTTTAACTTAATTTGTGGAAAGAATCACAGTGTAGAACTTAATTTGTGGAAAGAATCACTAAACGACTACTGATAGAAATATTTTTATGAAAGTCCAAGTTTTTATTTTATGTGTTTAAAATAAAAGTAAACTTATTTATCATTATAAAAAATAAGTGCTGTCAGAAGTGGGATTCGAACCCACGCTCTCAGAGAGGACCAGAACGCTCGCATCACGCCCGTACAAACACACTTACTTTTCCCTTCCGCTCCTTCTGCTTGCACAAGCACGCATGCGCACAAGGAAGCGAAAAAAAAACACAGCAATGCAGCAAATAAATGATCACAGCTCTTCTTGAAGAGTACATTTTCTTATCTTAGTTTGTATAACATACTATTAACTTATTAGCAATATTGCTTTCTGCGGCTAATAATTGATAAGACCTATTCAGTGAAGAACTATTAATTTAGGAAAGGTGTAGACAAAAATTGAGCAACTGAAACCAACTTATTCCCTTCAAATTGCGGAAACTGAAAATAAGGGAAATTTTCGACTTCATTATATGCACTGATCGCAATCAAAGTGACTATAGCAATTAAAAAGTGATTTTTGAAGTATTAGAGTTTATCATTTAAAACTTGGGATAACTGAAATGCAGCAATGCTACGATTTTTTTTCGATAGCTTCAACATTTAAGGAATTAAATAAGTTTTAAAGAAGTATTATTCGAAGCAAACGAGAGAATGGAGCCAGCGCGCCAATAACTCATTAAAAAAATAGGACATTTGGTGTAAGAATTATAAAAACTGATATTTTTAATTTCAAATTTATACTTTCGTAATTTAGTTGTTGCTATTCATCACCAGCCGAGCCGAATAGCAGAATTAATGCGGAAATAAACCAAGCCTTTTCTCACTTACCTTACATATCCCATTGACACATACAGCCCCTTCTTGATAATTATACCGATAATATTCAGCCAGACATTGTGCCATCTATTGCTTAAAGTAGCAAAATATTTCATGCCTACTGGTTTACAATTCAGTTCAGATTCAGCATCATCTATATGGTGTATAAATGCATTCCAAAAACATATATTTTATTTTCAAAGTAGACCAAGGGACAAAAAAAACATTTAAAATGAACTTTCATATGTTTTTCAATCGAATTTCCATACCTCCCTTTGATTTCATATGTTTTTCATTTCAATTTCCATACCACCTTTTGAATTGTAAACAATTTCATATGTTTTTTCCATTTTTATTTATTTTTTTTTTTAGCATAATGAATGAAACTTTACAGTGGAACGAAAAAAGCCTTATATGAAAAGACACTCTAGATAGAAAAACTATCTACTTCCTAAAGAAGCCAACCCTAGCGTCCTGGAAGGTTTGCGTGACATTTAGCAAAATGGGAAAGCTTTCATAACTATCTTTAGGTGACCTTGCGACACGTTTAAGGAAAATTTGGATTAACATCAGCAATTAGTTATAAGTCAGGGTTTGTGCGCGTCATGTGCATGGTCACGGTTGTGGGCTTGTCGCGTAAGCTATGCGCATTTACAACAACGAACGGCAGATATGCGGACGAAGGAACGAACTTAGTAAAATTATACTGCTGATTGGGAATATCTATTTTATGGTATTTTTAAGGAATATTTCTAAACGTAACAAATGGAAAAACAATCTTGTAATGTTTCTATCCCATTATGATGAGTATTTAAGCATAATATACATCAATATCATTTAAATTCAATAAAAAATTATCTAAACGGTCCAAATATTCCCCTCAAATAGTTTTTCTAATGTTTTACAGTCAATGGACTAACTTTTCACTTTAACTTCGTCTTGAATATTGAATCTAAGGTAAATTAAAACTCTCCTTATTTGCCGTGCATAAACATTGAGTAAGATTAACACTAACTTTATTAAGTTTAATAGTCAACATTAACCAAAGTTGCCAGCGTTTCACCCCTGGCCCTCCCCTATTCGCTCCTTGAGTCCAGTGCCTCAGACCGCTCGGCCACCCGATCGAATTTGTATAATAGGGTGACCGAATTGTTTTAAAGCAGTTTGTTTAAATTAAAGCAGATCTCTGCTGGCATGCATTTAAAAGTGCGTGTTTCAGTGAGATATCTGCGGAAATTTTGCGCACTGCTAATAAATAGCTATAAGGTAGGATGGCCATTTACATATTCTATGCTTGTTAGAAAAACCTTAACAAAATACACTACTACCACCTCTATGGAACTTTATTTTGCGGAGAATGTTTCTTTAAGATATTTATACGAATCAATATTCTAACAGAAATATGTAGAAGTCGGAGAAACTATGTTGGAAATTCTTTATAGACTAATCGCAGTGATCTTTGTATGTCCAACTTTATATCTTTTATATTTTTAACATTAATAACAGATTGGAAACCCTTAAAGCGGGAGAGTGTTACAATTACAGTACAAACAATTAAATAATTAAAATTTGCTTTAAACATGATTTTTTGTTATTTAATGGGAACGGTTGAAAGGGAGATATTTTAACTTTCAAACATTCAAGACAGAGAGATTGAACTCAAGCCGAGTGCTCTGAATTTCACTTGCCTTAACATTTTAAATAATTAAAATCGAATATTTATTCACAAAATTTTATATAAACAAACTTACATTTAATATAGTAGCATACAAACCGAGTCGACTTGTGTTCAGTGTAGTGCGTGTTTTCTTTTCGTCTGCGACTTTGCAATTGTTTCGATGTTTTTGTGTATTTAACTCCTGTCTTTTCAGTGTTTTTGCTAGAACTGGTTAATGCGGATATCGCGTATGTGCTTTAGTTACCTCTATGTATAATAAAAAAATAAAAAAAACGAAAAAAGAAATATAAAAATAAAAAAATTGAAAACAATTCACATTTTTCTTTAGTAGCTCCCAACCTTCTTCCACAGTTCCCAAACCTTTTCAAGTGAGTGGTTATTTCCCAATTTACTAAATAATAGACAAATCAAAACAACAACAAATATTGAAAAAATTAAAACAACAACACATATGACAAAATCTAATAAACTAAATCCCGCAGAATCACCAGTTCTCAATTCTACTCAACAAATTACAAGCTGTAATGAATCCAATCTTTCATCCCTCAATCAACCTTCAATTTCACTCGTTGCACTTCAAATTTACGCAAACACTTAAGTCCAGATTATTCTACTTTTCATCACACTTTTTCACATATTGATTTAACATGTTGCTCTCCCTCACTTCTTCCTTTGGTTTCCTAGTCTATTTCTAATGATCCACATAATAGTGATCACTTTCCAATCATAATCTTCTCTTAAACTTTCAATGTCCCCTGTTACTCCAGCAAAATACCAAATACTTCCTAGATAAAGCGGATTGGATCAATTACTCCAAATAGACCGAGTCATTTCTGTATTCAAAGCCATTTAACGGGAACTGCAACCAAGATGCTGCTATTACGTCTAAAGCGATTCGCACGGCTGCTCATCTTTCTATTCTTCAATCCAACAGGTCTTTTAAACGAGCTATAGTTCCTTGGTGGAACAACACGCTTTCGTTTTGGAGGAAAAATAAAAAGAGATGTCCTAATCATAATCATTTGTTATTATACAAAAAGGCCAACGCTCTATTCAGGAAGGAATTACGAAAATGGAAGGCACTTAGTTTCGAACTTTTTTCGAGAGGAATTCACAGAAATACATCAATGAAAGTTGTCTGCAACAAAATCAATTAATGGGACTCCAAATTTGAACGAAATCTCTGCCATCTGCAGTCCCAACTGAACACATGATATTTCTAATTACTTTGGACAAATGTGGTGCGAATACTCCTTTGACAGCAACTTTTCCAGTGCTTTCATCGAAAATAAAAGGACTCCAATTTCTCTTTCAAATAATATTGATAGATGTGCCATGTTCCTGGAAAATTGCATACCCACCTTAGAACTTGAAAGTTGCGTTTTCAAATCAAAGAGGAAGACACCTGGTCTAGACCGCATCTCATACCAAATGATCAGTGCGCTGTCTAATTCAAGTAAAAAGAAATTGCTGGACTTATACAATACGATATTTTTGATAATCTTGGCTTCTAGAGTCCAAGAACCTGATTACAAAGCAACAAGTTGGTTTCAAGCGGGGTAGAGGTTGCATCGACGCTCTGTTACATATTGATTTTTTCACGAGCAAATCAATTTCCGAACGAAATCAAGTAATAGTTCTTTCAATTGATTTCGAAAAAGCATTTGACAGAGTTGGTCTTCATGTTATTTTAAGACTCTTGAAATCGTGGAATGTTGGACCCAAATTCTTAAACTACATCAAATCATTCATGTCGCATCGGCGGTCCAAAATTAGAATCAACAATCATGTCTCTTATTCCTTTCCGCTAATAAATGGCATTCCGCAAGGATCTCGTCTCTCTGTCACGCTTTTCCAGATCGCCTTTAACGAAATTAGCCAAATTCTTTGCCGTGTACCAAGACTGGAACATTGTCTCTACGCGAACGATCTATACATTTTTACAAAAGAAAGAGACAACACGAAAGCAATCAACATCCTCGAATTGCGCGCTTGTTGATGGTTTGGTTTACGAATTAACTCCTGTAGTCTTCTTGATGACTCAAGTGATCTTCATGAATGTGCATAACGCCGGAGTGTTCATCTAATCTCACACCGTGAGGATGCACATACTTGTACGGTTCTTTCGAACAGGATAAGGCACTTCTTTTTCAACGGCAACGGGCACCTTTTTTTCCAAGAGTTTTTCAACGGGAACGGGTACGTTTTTCTCAACCATCTTCTCAACCGGATATGTCAATACTTTGGAAAATTGTTTAATTTTTCCTAAAAACTTAACAATATATTTTTACAAGTGGTAAGAACTTTTATGATACTCTTTTATGGTCTTCAGTTTCAATCTCTCATTAGTGTGGAAGGTGATGAGTTCTATTTGAAATTATGAAAAAACAAGTCGGACCGAAATCTTCATAAGTGACTTAAGAATACACATACATGCGCTAAGGTGCAAATAGAAAATTTAGTTGGATTTTCATTGTCTGATGAAGGAAAACAAAAACAAAAAATTTTAAACCTTCCTATTGATTTAATTACAAGTTACTGTGGCTAAAGGGATGTAGGTACTACTTAAAGCTAAAAAGGCTAAAAGGGATGTAGGTACTACTTATTTTATCGCAACCCCAATCAAAATTTAAATATATATTTATAACTTAAAACAATCAAATTACTAATAGTGTGAGAATCGCAATTTTTTTGAAAAGAATTCCTATTTTACTCTATAAATTTCGTTGTTATTTCGATTTATACTTTTTATATGGCACTTATAAATAATGTATATATATATATATATAAAATATTGCATACGTGAAACAGATACAAGGTACGCATGCATCGTTTTGTCACAATGCGATATCCGAATGACTTGTTCGGAAAACGCACTAGAATTAAGCATCGAATATTATATATATTTGTCCTGTGCAAAAGCTTTCTATATATATTTCTTTCTATATAGCTTTCTATATATATATATATATATATTTATATATATATACTTGTATTCACAAATGCTTAGTGCAAACGTACATTTGTGATTTATTCTTCATTATTATTTGTAATGGCATCAGTCACATATATTAAAAATTTTGTATTCATCAGATTTTAAAATAAAAACAGAGACTTTAAAGGCTCTATATTTTTATTCCGAAATGTGCTTTATGACTTTTTTTTATATAAACTTTACAGTCTTCAGACTCGCTCACAGGAATCGCATTCTTAAAAATGGAAAGAAATACCAAATGTTGGAAACACTATGTAGTAGTGAAAAAAATCGAAACAGTTGACAGTCGCTTTGCAGCGGAAAAGAAAATCCATTAAAAAGCCATTTTTGTACTGCAATTGAAAAAGTATTCCAATTAAAATTAAAAATATAAACGAAATATTGTGTGCGCAGAGTAAAAACTATATAAAAAAGTGAGTTTAAGTTGATAAGTTGTGTCAGTAAAAAAGCAATATTAAAAGGAAGAAGAAGAAGCATATACGAAATGAAAGAACAAGCAAAATAGCAAGAAAATTAATATGAAGCTACGAAAGTCTTACGCTGTTTTTCGTATACAAATTTTTCTCCCTATTCGTGGGTATATAATTGGAAAGCAAAGGTTTCATGAAAAGCTGGTCCATTCCACAACGAAAAATTAAAAATTCAAACGAATCTTTCGACACTCAAGGAGTAAAAAACTTCAAAAATCCTTAGGGCAAAAGTTAAACGCATGCTATGCCAGATAAACATTACCAACAAAAATAACTGCGACATTCTATTTTAGAGTCGACAACAATTAACTAACACCAGCATATATACACTCTTACAAATAAATATATATATAAATATATTTTAATATCAAGTTGCAAATTGGAAGGAAGATGCCTCAGTGGCCTCAAGAGTAAACTCTCTTTAGAGATAATAATAATAATAAGCAAAAAAAAACCAAAAAATTGAACACAGATCCTTAGGAAGACTTGCGCTTGCTAAGCAAACAAATGCTAAAAATATTCAGAGATTTTAAGAACAATCTATGCTCTTACATTTATTTATTTTTATGTGTATTTCAGAGCTTTTCATAAAAGCCAATTTCAACATTTTCTCAGTTTTACACCGCTTTGGAGCATAAGTTAAAGGACGCTTTTGCACAAAATTGTGTTGCGGTTTTTCAGGCGTCTGTTATAGTACATACAGTGTAGTTCTAGCGGACTATGTCTAAGCATTTGCAACAACAAAATAAACAACTATACACATAGCCATGGCTGCGACGAGAAAGTTGCAAGGCAAGCGTTCGCATCCTTACACAACATATTACAATTATAAAATGGGTCTTTTTTCCAACAAATTCCAGGTGAAATAGATCGTTGTTTAAAAAAGGTAGCGGAAGGTGTAGAAACATTTGAAGATATATGGAAAAAAGTACATAATGCCACCAACAGCAATCAGAAGGTATGCGGAAAGTTTTCATAATAATTATTAACAAGTGAATTGAACATGGTTTGTTTCTTTTTGCAGGAAAAATATGAAGCTGATCTCAAAAAAGAAATTAAAAAACTGCAAAGACTACGTGATCAAATCAAATCATGGATTGCCTCGGCTGAAATAAAGGATAAGAGCGCGCTCTTAGAAAACCGTAGACTAATTGAAACGGTAAATATAAAGTAGTCCAGTAATGGATGATTTCAAATCTAAAAACCTTAATTACCGCGTAACATGAAGAAGGTCCACATAGTTTGAATCGCTTTTATTGCAAATCCTATTAGTATAACATATTTATTTACATACATTACACATTACAATTCTAACGCAAACAATTTTAAAAAGTGAAAGGTCCGATTATAAAACCACAATCTAACAGTTTTTGTATTTCTATGTTTTTCTTAAAGCAAATGGAACGCTTTAAAGTTGTCGAAAGGGAGACTAAAACTAAGGCGTATTCGAAAGAAGGTTTAGGTGCTGCACAAAAAATGGATCCCGCTCAACGTATTAAAGATGTGGCCCGTAATTGGTTAACAAGCTCAATTAGTTCACTGCAAATACAAATTGATCAGTATGAAAGTGAAATTGAATCGTTATTAGCGGGCAAGAAGAAACGCTTAGATCGTGACAAACAAGATCGTATGGACGAATTACGTTCTAAATTGGATCGTCATAAATTCCACGTGACAAAACTAGAAACACTGCTGCGTTTATTGGATAACGATAATGTTGAAGCTGAACAGGTTTTTATTTTTATTGTTGTCATAAAAAATAATGAATAAGGAAATTTATATTTTGTTAAGGTTAATAAAATCAAGGATGATGTGGAATATTATATCGATTCGTCGCAAGAACCTGATTTTGAAGAGAATGAATTCCTTTATGATGACATAATTGGTTTGGATGAAGTTGAACTCTCGGGTACAGGTAAGCGTTTTTAGCTTGTTGTTTGTCTTGATTATGTTTTTACGTTTTACATGCCGTTTTGTGTATTTTCCTTTTCGTCTCTTCATTAACAATAAAAAAAAAATTTGTCGCTTTTTTATATGTTCGTTAAATTCATTTCGTAAAATCATTCGATTGTTTTTGTTTGTGAAACAAATCAAAATTGATGTTTGTTCAATGAATCTGTTATCACCACATCATGAACAACAACAACAACAACCAATTCCCAACCACATTATTTTGTATATAACTACGTTGGTAAAGGTGTCTCACTTGGTATTCCATCATCAGCTACCACGGATAGTAATAATAGTAATGAAACCAGCGGCTCACCTAGTAGTATAACATCTGGCGGTAGTCCTGTGCAGTCACCTTTGCCAGTCCAACAGCAACAATCCCATAACCAAGCCATAGCGGCAAGTGGAACCACCACCACGCAGCAGGCGCAGCAAAATAATTTAAATTATTCGAGTGACTCAACGACGACGGATACCGCTGCGGATAAGCGTAACAAAAATGAAAATAACGCCAACAGCAAGACAAAGGTAAACATAGAAAATTTTTGCGAAAATAGAAAGTAATTATATTTTTCACCGCAGCAACAGCCGGTAAAACCTACGGCTGTGAGGGCGTCAAATAAGACAAATGGTGGTTCCTCCGAAGGTAATGATCTTTACATTAAATCTTTATCAATCTTCGACTAATAATTTTTTCCATCTCCCCGTCTCAGTAAGTGCAAATAAGATTGTTAGTTCAACACCCAGCAAAAGTTATCATCAGCAGCCACATCACACCACACAACAACAACAGCACACAACAGCAGCAATAGTGGCGGCAACGCACGGAACATCAACTATACACAATCCTGCGGTGCAACAGCATACACCAGCGCCTAGCTTACAAGCGCCGACGGCAGCGGCTGCAGCGGCTGTGGTAGCTGCAGCAACGAACGCCAGCAATGCTGCAGCTAATTTGCAAGGCCAATCTGTGATTCAAGCGACACCTACAATTGCATTTGCAGCAGTGGCAAAACATAACACCTGTAAGTTTTTTCCGATTACTCTTTATGTTTCCAGAAATTTTTATATAGCGTATTCCAAAAAGCTCTTCAGGAAAATGGTCCTGTGCATGGAGGTGCCTCATACGCCATTGTTGGCGGCACAAACCAACAACAGCAGCAACAGCTATCCAATCTTCAGGCAAATTCCTCTCATTTACAAAATGGTAGTATGATTCAGCATGTTGATGTCTACACTTCACATATATCTTTGCTTTTAGCGCATAATAATACTTCCAGTAATGCCGCCGTGGGTAGCATAACAAACGTGGTACAACAAGGAGCAAATACGGTTAACGTAAATAGCTTAGCAGCTAATGCGGCAAATTGCATTTCACCCAATAGCATGGCTGGCTTGCAGCAAGTTCTTAACGCACAGCAACAACAGCAAGTGATGGGAGTTAATGCCAATAATGCAACAAGAGCCTCGCCTGGCTTGCTATCACCGAAGCATATGAACGGTGAGTAGTTATTGTTATAATTTATGTGCCAAAAGAGGAAAAGTAGTTTATATGGATATTAAGATCTTATTGCGAAAATTTCGCTAGTTATGTGCAACTACACTGCATTCACGAAGAGTTAAATTTCTCATATATATTACACCGTGCACTACTTGCGCTACGAGGTGTATTAAGTGCATATAAAGGAAATTCAGAAAAATTTCCTGTGTCAATTTAACTTTATGTAGCCAAGTAAGTTTACAGATCGGAATATTTGAGATATATCGTTGAAATCAAACTGCATTTACATTATAGAATTCCTTTTGTATGTGCGTGTTCAAATTTGCCATTTTCAATATTTTTATACGAAGATCCGTAGAAAAAAAATCAAACGAACGTTTGCAATTTATATGGAAATTTTCGGATTCTTTTATGAAAATGTGATTTCTAATATTTTCATTAAAACATTTATCTTGTATTATATTATTATAGTGAGCGAAACGATGTATGGTTGCAATCATTTCCAGGTGATCATATTATTTTATAAATACATAGGAGTGATTATTTTAAATTTGCATAATTGAAGGATCGTGAAAGGTAATGGATTGTGGGACTAATTATATCATTTTCCGTTTGGCTAGCCTGATAGTAAGACAATTAAATGACCACGACTTATGCTATTTATATATCGGAAAATGTTGGGAATCTATCACCTTCGAGTGAAGGTGCAAGGTGGTAATTTTATGAAAACTTTCCTTATAATAATTTTGTCATTCAGTTCGAAACATACACGTAGGCAAAAGGGGTTTTATAAATTTGTGTACGAACTTGTATCCAATCACGCGAGACGTTTCCTGCTTTTCAAAACTGCAAAAATTATCGAATACGTACATACGGGTCCAATATGCTTACAATAACAGAAAAATTTGCAACAATTTCAAATAAATAGGGAAAATGTAAAATTTTTTCTTTATCACATATAGCCGATATAATTCCAAATGTATGTCAATATCAATATTTTTTACTGGCTTATAAAAGTTTGGATACATTAAATATTATATTATACCAATTAACCTACAAACTTATCTACTGTTTACCGTAAAACCTCCTCTTTAACAAAGCTTATGTCATTAGGGATTTTTAATTTCTCTTAGTGATAATTTCTGCTATACTTTTTTGTCTCAGGTATACCTGTAACCAGTGTTGCTAGCAATAATTCAGTGGATGCTATCTCACTCAAAACAATGGCTCAAGAGGCCATTAATCGGTCTGTGATCGACAGTAATAATTTAACACAACAGCAGGGGTCAAACATTGATTCTAGACAGCAGCAGCAGCAACAAGTACTCCAACAGCATTTTACAAATGATACAACTGCCAATTCTCAGCATCAACAACAAAACACTGCTGCCGGACTTGCGGCGGCGGTAGCCGCAGCAACAAATGGCCCTACCACGGTGATAGGTAATCCCAGCAGCGGTAATAATATTGGATCCGTTAGCAGTGGGCTTAGTGCAACCGCTCTAACGAATCCTTCTGGTCAGCAACCAGTTGGGG
This sequence comes from Glossina fuscipes, assembly GCF_014805625.2. NCBI lineage: Eukaryota > Metazoa > Arthropoda > Insecta > Diptera > Glossinidae > Glossina > Glossina fuscipes. The sequence goes on from NW_024002660.1 coordinate 95,896, forward strand.
CAAACACTTCAGTTATTGGTGGTGTGAGCAAGCAACAAGTACAACAACAACAGCAGCAGCCTACAAATGAGGCGCATATACCGCCATTGCTGGGTGTAGCGCCTCTTGGACCGTCGCCACTACATAAAGATCATCAATTACAGTTTCAAATGATGGAAGCCGCCTACTATCATCTGCCCACACCTAGTGATTCGGAAAAACTGACAACGTACTTTCATCGAACGCCAGTGCAGACACCACCACATTATCCGCAGGTAAGAAGAAAAATAGAAAATTTTACATACTTTTTTTTTCAAATATCCCTTTATCCAGATATATCTAAGCAAATATGCGCGATTTAGTCTTCTGCTTGACTTCTCAATGTCCCATTAATATGTTTACGTATTTTTTACGGCAAATAAATTCACTAATAGGTGTATTAAGGAGGGATAAAGTGATGCTATTAATATATACGAATCCATTTCCCCTCAAAATAGGGTTCACTGGCGACTATTTTTTAATTTTTGTCAGGCAATGCGATTACGTAATTTTAATTTCGACAATTTAAAGAGCTGAAGTGTCTACGAAATGAAGATCAAAATTCTTTAAAAATTAAATAGAAGAGGAGTAAATAAATGTTTGGTTTAAGACTAGGGCAATTACTCTGAATTTCGACATTGTAAACAAGAAAAAAGTGTTAAAATAGTGTCTGATGACGCTCGTGATAAAGGTTTATGGATCGTTAATCAAATAACCAAATCATCAATAAAATTATGATTCTTTTTCTGTCTCTTTTATACTTTTTTTATAGCAACAACTTCCAATTTATGATACCGTTGAATTTTACCAGCGTCTCTCAACAGAAACTTTGTTCTTTGTTTTCTATTATATGGAAGGTTCAAAAGCTCAATATTTGGCAGCCAAGGCATTAAAAAAGCAAAGTTGGCGATTTCATACAAAGTACATGATGTGGTTTCAGCGTCATGAGGAACCTAAAATTATTAATGATGACTACGAACAAGTAGGTGTTTATCGGCGGTTGCTCTCATAAAATTTCAAATGAAAAAAAAATGTATTGTAACATTCTAGGGCACGTATATCTATTTCGATTATGAGAAATGGAGTCAGCGAAAAAAAGAGGGCTTTACCTTTGAATACAAGTACTTAGAAGACAAAGAATTAAATTGATTGCCCCAAGCATTCCCATGCACGGAGCACACTCTGGAAAATTTGTAAAAGATTATGATAATGCCGATGAAAATTTGTACAATGTTTTACATAACTAAGAGGATGTTTTGGAAGTTTAACAATAAGAAACCATTTACATACAATTTTCTTGTTTATTTTGGCGCTTCTTTGCAATAACAAGAAAAAGAACATCTACAGCAATCAAAAGAGCTACAAATCTCAATTGTAAATGACGTATATCTAGCTTCTTCGACAAGAGCACAGGCAACAAACCGTTTTATTTTCCTCTTCAATTCTCTAACTATCGGTCTGCGTCTTTGATTTTCCAAACAATTTTCTTTAATAATTTTCTGATGTTTAATCGTCTTTCCATTCATTCATCTTTCTTTTTTACTTTATATTTTTATGTTTCTTATTTGAAAAAGCAAGAACCAATACGCAACCACAAGCAAAACAATGAAAAGATATGAAAAGCTTGCAAAATATTTCGTTGAAAAAAAAAATATTTTTTAAACAAAATCTCAAATGCTTGTGTGTGCTTGTGCATTCAATAGAACCCTGTTCTTTTATAGTTCTTAACTTAGGAAGGGACAGAGTTGAATTTTAAAATCTTGAACAAAACAAATATAAAAAACATAAAGAAAAAGTAAGATGCAACCATTGCTAAAGCAATTAACCCTTGTGCTGCCGGCTCTGCTTTAAACGACTAACAATAACCAACATTATTGAAAGCAACCACTTTTAGAAAGATATTCTCGCTATCATTGAAATGAAATACGAAAAAACTATAAAAAAAATGAAAAATTAAACTTACAAAGAAGTTGAAATTAAAACAAAAATATATACACAATGAAATTTTTGCAAATCATTTATTACGTTAGCTGTACTCATTTTTTTCTTTTTTTAATTATTTTTCTTTTTTAATCATAAACCTTAAAAAAAAGATTATATTATAAATATGATAAAATGAAAACATTTAAAAAAACTTTAGTTTTATTTTTGCCTAAACAAATAATGTATTTACTCGTCTACGTCACCACATAGAAGATTAGTTATGAAAAATTCATTACTTGATCAGCTCATTTTATTTTTTGATCAAAAGTCATCCTATGCGTTTTTGAAAGCTATCATTTAAGAAGACAACTTGATTCGAAATAATTGACGAACAGTATTATATTCGGCTTGCGTTGAATTGCTGCACCTACTCCAAGAAGATGGCCATCAGTAACGTTGGTCCGAAATTTCATGAAGCATACATATTTTCATTTACATTTACTACATTTTAAGTACAATATTTTGAACTAATCGAATTATATTCATCCTCCCTTATTCTCGCAATCCGATTAGTTTTTGATTTGGTTACTACAAACTGATCAAGCGTAGTCAAAGTCGCAGCAAAACGTAAATTTCTTTATATAAGCAAAGGCGTTTTCGCTTTCTCGAATATTAAAAAGCGCAACTATATTAAACGTCTTAACAAGTTTTGTCTTTTACTTCATAATAAATAAATAATAAATGAGAGTTCCACTACGCCTACTAATACGAAAATCGTGCGTATACGCTTTGCCTGATCGTAAGTTTCTGAATCGTTTTTCTTGCCTGGTCCCTACATTTTCAAACTAAACAAATATGTATGAAAAGTCAATGCTTGATACATGTTTTTTGAATCGAATTCGCAAGTCGAGAACACAGTACATTCGCTAAAATTACAACTTTGCAGAAAATTGCAAAATTTCCGTGCTTATAATATATAGATCACAAAATTTTGGCTCGACTAAGAGTTATAAATGTCAAATTCGCTGGACTTTTGTCAGTAATCTTACCAAATTCATGGAGAAATTATTGCTTGATAAGCCGCGCGGTTTACAGAAAATGTTCGATGACGACTTGATTTACAAACTAATTTAAAAGGAAAGAAATAATGAACTTAGAATAGAGGTGCAGACACTTATTTTGACGTTAGGCTACTTTCCAATATCAACATTTTCCTAAAATATTATTTTCCGTTACGGGCGGGTCTATAAATCCACCTTACGGGATGGTCAGCTGCATTATAAATATTCGTTTTAAAACTTTTTTTATGCATTTTAAATATTTATTAATGATGTCCAAACAGTCTCTTAGCAGATCGAATCCTTTATGTAGGTCAAAAATTTCGTTTTTCAATTGAGCCCGTTAAATACATCTGGTTAGCCGCGTTTTTCTCGCAGACATTACCTGGAAGGCTTCAAAATTAACAACCACGCAAAAAATTTATGTTTGTCTCACAGTGTATTTTGAATATTTCGACTTTTTTATCTTTTTCGTTTTCATTCTTCAAATCAAATATTTATATCTGACGCAAGCTATCAGTTATTTATAAATGCACCTAATTTTATTGAGTTTAAACTCCGGGGGTAAATAGTCTCAATGTGTGTAAAAATAATTGCGTTAAATTCCAGAGAAATATCTTATTTATTTTAAGTTGATTAAATTAACCAATGACTGGAAAGCATGGGAATTTCTTGTTAATTTAAAATACTGAACTTTATATATAAAGTTTTATTTGCTATAATAATGAAAAAGTTAATTTATGTGAAGACTTTATCGAATTTTACCCTTTTTGTACATTTTATAAGTTTCTTATAGAAGTGAAATGAAACAAGGCACAAATTTTGTGTTCTAAAGATTTTTAATGAAGCAAATATAATACAAAAATCTATAACTGTTGCGTTTTGTTAACAGTGACCGAACTGTGTAGGTCCAAATCTAATCAGAATTTTTCTAACGTTCATTTCGTTTATGTGTTTATAATATTTTGTCATATTACGTTGTTAGAATTTTTTAAATGCAAAAGTTAGAGAACAGTAAAAGTTTATTGCTTGACAACTTCCACAGATGAAGTGCATAGATAAGCCTAGTCAAAAAATGAAATTTAAAAGTGCTTTCACTGACAATTTATGACTTGGAGCGAATGTTGAAAATCTTGCAAATCTTTCAATAAAATTGAAAGCATATTTGATAATGAGCGTAACCACTACAGCTCAAAAATGTTTATATAAACCTTCATTGCAAAGGTTGGCCTAATCGTGGCCAACCGCAATGCTTTCAATTAGGAAAGTAGTAGCTTGTATCTTATAATAGATATTCCTTTAAAATTTGATAACATTGTTACCATTTTTGGCAAATAAGACATTGTTATTCAGTATAATCCTTATAAAGTAAGATGTGGAACAAGTTTAACTTAAGTTAAAAGCTTAAGAAAATTAAAAAATATGTGTACATTAAATTCCTATTTCATTTATCACGTATTTCACTTGTCACGTAAATCGAATGTGTGTATTTATTCTTAAATAGCATGAATATCTCTCTCTGCCCGGGCCTGTCGACGAGTACAATTATTAACAAATTTAAAACTTTACATCCAAGGCCGGCTATTAAATTATTTTTGTTAAAAAAATATCAAAATTATTACAAACAAATATTTGTTTGTTTAGGCGTATGCCTACCTAGTCTGAGCCTATCAAAGTAAATTCAGTTGTCAAATTATTATCTTGTACCGATTAACATCATAAAATATATCCAGAATATTATACCTAGTTACTATATAAAGAGAGAAGAAGAATCTTTTTTCAAGTCAAACCGCTGTATTAAGCTGTTTTTGTCAAGAAATATAAAAAACCTATGCTGACATCCTCTCAATTAGTCCTTTTTATCGAGAAATATTGTAATTTCCAGATTTTTTCGTATAGCAATTTTTTGAAAATGGAGTGTTAAATGAAGAGTGGCCATAAAAGCAGGTTTGACACAACAGCCCAAAGACATACTAAACTGGATTCATCATGCTGAATCGACTGGTGTAGTAAAAGATGGATCTATCTCAAAAATTTCCGTGTATTACATACATCCGCACAAATTTAAACTTAAAATTACCTTAAACCATGTAGAGCATAGAAAGCTAAATAATATTTGAAATAATATTTTGTCGTCACTAGCGATGATCGACGTTACCACAAATTTTTCGGTAATATCAATACACTTGAAATAAAATATTAGACACTCTTCACCGACTAGCGCAAAATTTAATCACATTCGCCCTTCTGTCTGTTACACGTACGCCTTCTCAAAATGGGAAGAGGAATGCAGCAGTTTGACATACAGAGCCGTACCCACAAGTCTTACGAAAAGCGTTGTGATTCCTTACAAATACATTCGTAATTATCCAGAAAACTCTATTCTACAATATATATAACTGGATACGAGTTTAATGATGCTTGAATATTTATTAGAATCATGGAAAAATTCAAAAATACTTTTCAACGACTAAGTTGAACCTTGAAATATGCGAGATTTGAATAGCTATGACATAGCTCATAATCATTTAAATAACATTTATGTAATTAAATTGTTAGCTTAATTTATTGCAAATTATTTGAACATTTCATATATGCACCTATGCACAACCGTTAAACATTTAATGACACAACTATTCACTATACTTATTGAAAAATAATTCGAAATACGATGGACGACTTCGCGTGATGCACATAATCCCACTAATGGATATAATTCTTCAAAATTTATGTATAGAACCGGAAAAATGCAAAGTGAGTTAAAAAACTTTAAAGCACTTGAGTGCATTTTAAAATAATTTCATTTTACAATAATTTCATTCTTTGTAGGACATAAAAAACAAAAAAAAAGAAAAGACGAAAAACCTGGATTTTTCACATAATTAAGCGTTAAGTTATTCTTTAATTTTTTTTTTTTTCGCTATTTAAAGATAGCGAAAAGTATAAATCTTGTAAAAAATTTCAATGCTAAAATAATATAAAAAATTGAAAGCTTAAGTTTTTAACCTTTCTTTGTTAACCAGCTTAGTAACATTATTTAATTATTACTGCATATAGAATAAGAAAAAAGAAGATACTGTAGTAAATAAATAATACCAGACACGTATTTAAATATCTCTTAAAGGAGTAAATAATAATAAACAAAAAAAACAAAATAAAATTATACAGCGGATAAACAAAAAAGAAATCGTAACATTTTTAACATACATTTATCAGCATATGTATACACATACCGATGTAAGTAACGAAATAAAATAATAAATATTATTACGAAGATACGAATGTACAAGTTATGTTTACGTTTTAATTAAATTCTTTTTAAGTTTAAGACATATACATGCGAATATAAGTTTGTCACTATATTATTACATAAAAATAATTTTAAATGAAAAATAATTTTTTATTAAATGGATTTCTCTTCGTTATGAATTATAATGCGTTATAATCTACGTTCAACTAAAAGCAAAGAAAAAGAATGTTTTAAGAGGTTTTAAAACAGCGTCCCAACAAATGGACAAGCGAAATGAAGTGACGTCACCCACTGCATGTAGATAAGTGAAAATTGTATCTTTATCATTAGCCAAAAGTGGCATGGTGTGTTTTCATATGGAAGCCACCATTTGTTGACTTTCTAGTCCTAAGATTTTTTCAAGATAGACGGACGCTATACCGCGACATTGAAAGCTATTGATTTTTACGACTGATCTTGAACTACAAATAAATAATGAAAAAGGTTTTTGATGCTCTGCCTCGAATCTTTGATACCAACTAACCCAAACTAATGCATAAAAAGACCTATGTATTGCATTAATTGTTTGTATGATATTCACCTCTTTGAGTTTAGATTGCTTTTAAGTTAAAGCATAATGCCTTTTTTACAAGGGCTGAAAATGTTGGGTGTGGTTTTTTAAACAGCACTTATAAATTCAATTAGAACCAAATAATGCGAAAACAAAGATCGAGTTGAGTATATATATGCTATATGTTAGGTTAAATTTCCTATTTATCACAAACAATCAACTAAGTATATAGAGACGAAGGACTTTCATATCAATTTTTGACCTCTTTAGCTCGCCAATAATAGAAAGGGGGTGACCAACTTGATTTATGATCTTATGGTATTTTAGATATGTGCACGCTTTATGAGGTCCCGAAAACTATTATGAAAAACGAATCCAATAATCTTTCCTGGTGCGATCTGTGCAAAAGCTGACTTCTTTACGATTTAGGAATAAAAAGGTCACAGATATCTTAAGATTCAGTCAACGAAATTGTCTTAAAGACGACGATCATTCATTTTTGCTTCTTGATTCAATGCTCTCTTTTACGATCAGGAAAGTAAAGTCGAGCTCCTGAAAAAGCAATGATTTCGGGGAATCAGTCACTCTCTGGGCTACAATCAAAATGTTGTATATTCTTTCTTATGCGAAGTTTAAGGAACAATTTCATTTTTATAAAAAACTTCGAACTGATTGTCTATCGCCTATACACTCGTTTGCTGTTGATGATGCAGGATCTAATCAATTAAATTTATGGGCATCCATTTGTAAGCTTTTGAATGCCCTTTTAGAGATAGTATAAAAATCGGTAATCAAAAATATTTCCAAATGTTTCTAAAGGTAATTAATTATAAATATCCATATTAAAGAATATCTGAAAATAGTTACGATGCTCTTTGGAACAATACCTTATGTCTATGTTGAGTATTGGAAAGATTATGGCGTCTAGATTATCTTGGTTTCTTGAGTCCAAGAACCTGATAACAAAGCTACAAGTTGGTTTCAAGCGGGGTAGAGGTTGCATCGACGCTCTGTTGCATATTGATTATTTCAGAAGCAAAGCAATTTCCGAACGAAATCACGTAACAATTCTCTCAATTGATTTCGAAAAAGCATTTGACAGAGTTGGTCTTCATGTTATTTTAAGACTTTTGAAATCATGGAATGTTGGAACCAAATTGTTCAACTACATCAAATCACTCATGTCGCATCGGCGGTTCAAAATTAGAGTCAACAATCATGTCTCTGATTCCTTTCCGCTATTGAATGGCATTCCGCAAGGATCTCCTCTTTCTGTCACGCTTTTCCAGATCGACTTCAACGAAATTAGCAAAATTCGTTGTCGTATACCAAGAGTGGAACATTGTCTCTACGCGGACGATGTATATATATTTACGAAAGAAAAAGATAGCACGAAGGCAATCAACATCCTCGAATCTATTGGACGGGAGATCTCCGCATGGGCAAACTCGTCAGGGTCTAAAATTTCCATACAAAAATCTAAAAAAATGCACATTTGTCGAAAGCAGGCATGCGTTGCAGGAAATCTACTGATGCATATAAATGACTTGCCAGTACTAAACGTGCAGACGCTTCATATTCTCGGGCTCACGTTTTCCAACAAACGTCTTTGGAAAGCACACTGTCTTCGGTTAAATACTTCTATTTTAACAAGGGTGAATTTTATATAGTACGTTGTTTGGAGAAGCCATGCGCATATTAACACTATTGCTTATCTTACCAAAATGCTTGTGTTAAGCAAGATTGACTATGCGTTGATAATTTATGGCAATAGCTGCAAATCTAATATCAACATCCTTAAACCGGGTTATCACCAAGCCGTAAGAGCAAGTTGTTACGCTTTTCGGACGACGCCCATAAATAATATTATAACTGAAACTGGTTTCCCAACTTTAGAAAATAAACCGTATGAGTTAAAAGCTAAAATAGTCCCCCAAGCTTCTTAATTCAAACAAATCTATTCTCGGTGATGACGTGAGAAAGATTATTAGTGCGAAGAAAATTCAAAAGTCACCATCTGCAATTGACCATTGTTTATACGTGGCAAAGAAATTGAACATTCCCCTACAAATTTTCCCCTCTTTTGGTGTTAAACCTTGTAACGAGTTTCCTTAGGCGGGGTATGACTCAGTCAATCCAGGATTCGTTGCAAGAAAATTTAGAAAAATAATCAGGACCTTCAGGGGGAATGGTGTATAACTTCCAGGCTTTATTGGTTCCACTTTACTGGACGGAATGCAGCAATGTTTGTAGAAAATGGCTGGGGCAAGGAAAAGGAACCAGCGAGGTGACCCGACTTTGTTGCGCGCTTACCGTTTTATTTTCTTTTCTTACGACGTTAGACTTTCACTTTCTGTTCGCTTTTAATATCGCGGGGCCCTGGAAGAAAAGAACCGGATACGTTGCCAGTGTCATAGCTGCCTTGGTTCATCCCTGGTTGGTATGCGAGTACGAAAAAAATAATAAAAAAAAACGTCTCTCAGTTCTTCAGGGATGGCGATTAAAAAGCTGAACCAGCACCTCCCCTATCAGTTAAGTCAGTTGTCCTAAAAGTCCTTCAGGGATGGCGATTAAAAAGCTGAACCAACACATCCCCTATCAGTTAAATCAGTTGTCCTAAAAGTCCTTCAGGGATGGCGATTAAAAATCTGAACCAGCACATCCCCTATCAGTTAAGTCAGTTGTCCTAAAAGTCCTTCAGGGATGGCGATTAAAAAGCTGAACCAGCACGTCCACTATCCGTAAAGTCGAAAAAAAACTCTTTATAACGATCAACTTGTCGAAATGTCTGTGGGTACTTACCTAGACGGCTATGACACCAAACTGAACGAGTCTGTGCGATGCACCGCTCAAGCCGCTATTGTTTTTAGCTTAGCAAATAATCGGTAGACACGCATAATAAATGTACATCAAATCTCAGTAAATTTATTGGTATCATTGTCATGATAACGTACATTAAAACCTAAATTTATTCATATCATTGTCATTATTTGCCTTTTTGTTAAGAAAGGAAGGTGTCATTTGAGACATAGTAAGAGGTATTTAAAAAAAAGATCCATTAGAGGTTCCAATGTTATTAAGCTTATCGGTGTGACTGACATCGACATTAAAGTTGCATTGAGAGTCATGCTAAATAATTGTACTAAAACTTAGTATATTTTGTGTTTGAATTTTAC
>NW_024002661.1:0-3410 GCF_014805625.2 Glossina fuscipes
CACACACGAACGAACTTGATTCATCTATATTATCTGAAGGTGGTTGGTGTACAAGTTGAATGACGAATGGACATTCGACGCTCCTGACGCGTCCCGATTTTATATAGTACAAAAAAAAACCACAAGGTTAATGTACTTCGAAGGTTCGGTGATGGGTTTAAAGCTACTTCATCAGGAGTATTCGCTTTTTTTGCAATTATTCCACTACAAAAAAAACTAAATTTGCGCTTTTATTTCTTTACTTATAAAAGAATGACTCGGAAGCGACTCTCCAAAGGATGATCAAATAAAAAAACCCGGAACATCATAAATCTTTGGGTGAACACACTGAAGGCAAGATTCGCATGTATCGTAATATGTACTCAAAATGTAAATCTTATCTCGGGTTTTGGATCGGATACCTATATCTAGGTTAATTAGGTATAATTAGTGAAATAATATAATTAATTTATTGTTGTAGGCGATGAATACAAGATGAATATTCTTTCTCTAAATATTGTCATATCAAAAGGTACAAAGAGGACTGAGTCAACTATCTGATCCTTTATCCTTTATCCTAAAAAACAAGTAATTACATATATCAAAAAAGAAAGGTATTTCTGGCTAGGATTGAATCTCGCATACCCGCAACCATTAATATTTGCAGCACCCTATTTCTTTATTTACTATCATAAAAACGTGAATTGTTTAGTATGCGCTGATGTTGCCTGACATGTATAACATGTATGCTCTGTTGCAAAAAAAATTCTTTTATTTATTCCAAAAAACGCTGAAAGAAAAATGCAATAAATTATCATTTAATACATAAAACCACACAAGAAGGCAGTTACAAGTAACATGTAAAGAACGTTCATACGAAATGTAAATTCTACTAGTTTGAGTGACACGTAGGCGTAATTGCCTATTTTCAGAGTACGATTTGTTCATTTTCTCTTGTTCCCATCAGCTGTCAGTGAATTTTTTATAAGTAAAAGACTCTCTTGTGAATTATTTTTGAACACATCTAGAATTAAGTATAAGTCATGATGATATAGAAGCTTTTGTTATGGAAGCAGTGGAATCTTCTTTCTCATGCAATTGCGTTAACTCATTCTTTCTCGTCGATATCAACATCTATATGCGAAGAACTATTACTCGATGAATACAATCATTTCTCAGGCTATAAGGCGCTTATCGAAAAAGAAGCAGGTGATATTTTTGACTGTCATTGTAGCGTCGTTACAATTGGTATTTGATGTTTGTTGCAGTCAGTGAGCTGTTGTCAGATTTTGGCCTTGCCTTTTCATAATTCCCAGCGTACCTTTTCAAATATACCGATAAAACATGCAACTTGAATAAATTTACCCTTTTTAGATAAGGCTGGTGATAAACAGCAACGACGCCGATTTTGTTGTAGTCGAAATAGGTGTATGCGATGATAGATTAATAAATCCGGCTGCTGTTGATGGTTCTACAAAAATTGTGTATGATAGACGATTGACATGACAGGAAGATTTATGTATAATGCCTTTAGATTTTGATTGTGTTGTCACGAAAGTTTCGATAGTTGTTGAAACAATTTGGCATCATAGGTGCTAGACGCTCTGATTAAATTCGAAAAGCAAAACGGAAAATGACAATGATTAGATATATCTATAGTGCAGAAGTAATCTAAAAACGTTTGTTTTTACAATTTTACCAATGTTTCTTCCAAAACATTCCCGAAAGGACGAAGCTATTATTCATGCATTCTTCGGTTTGTAAGACTAAGAAATACATATTACAGATGACATAACCTAACCTAACTTACGTAACCTAAGATTGTGATTCGATTTAATGCAGCGCATCTCTCGACTCATCTGTCGTCTGTTATTCAAAATTGAGAGTGGGTATTTTTGTTGGTGACTATAGTGCAACTAGGCGTTCTAAGGAACAGAATCGGTCATCGTGCATCATTTTGGTCACACTTAGGTTTAAGGTTAAATAAGTTATTTCTACGTATTGTTAGCATGTAGATTAGCCAGGATTACCACCTGACTGACGAAATCAGTGACCAGCTAGGAATGAAATTACAGATAATTGGCAATGCCGGCTCGAACTTAAGAACAAAGTCATTAGCGAGCGAAGAAGAATCTGTTTGGTCTTGTTGCTTGAGCTATCGAAGCATAACCGGCGCTCAGTTGGTAAGGTATGAAATAAAATGATTTCAGAAGATCTCAATTAGCTTGTGTACCTGGGAAATGGATGACATCGCCTCATTAATGTAACGAAAAGCAATAAAGATAGTAAGTGTAAGGCAGTAAGGTGTAGACCTCAATCGAGCTACGAGAAATACAAATTTTCTTCAAAAAGAAATTCCAGGATGACCGGAGAGCGAAAATTCGCCGAGAATTAGTTCTCTACAGCGTAATCCGGTTGCATAGTTTTTTATTTTTTATTTACTTACACGTGAAACTCATCCAAAAAAAAAAAAGATTAACGGTTGCATTCAGTTGACTCTTAGGAGTAAATCTTAAAATATTAATATTAAAAACTAATATGAAGGAGAAGTAAAGAAAATATATATAATAATTAAATGATAAGTCATGTATAAGTAAGAAAGGAAAAGAAGAAGTAAAAAAAGAAAAAAAGCACGTACAGCACTAGCACAGAGGAGCACCCACAATCAGTACAGAACCAAATTGCAAATGAAACCCTAAGCCATCGCAACTAGGTAAAACGTTGGCAATATATACACTAATAAACACCAATTCATTTTTGAATCATAATAAGATAGTAAAATTAAAAGTTATTATAAATACGACATAGGCAAATTGCGCGTATTAAGCAAAGGTGTTTTGGTAGACTTTAAAGATTCCGATATTATGATTAATTGAAAGACAGCATTTAGGTTTCTGGAAACAACTTTAAGCGAGTATAACAGCTCATAATTATATTTACATTGAGTCAGCTTAACGAAAACAAAGCGCCTAGAGAAGTGGTGAAAGCGACATTAAAGGTTACATCTTTCGTTATGTGGAGGAATCCATAGTACCGTTAATTAACTTAATTAAAAAGAAAACACGAAGCATAAATCTACGTTTCTCAAGAACAAAACAAAAGCAACCTATTTTCACAAGGAGAAACAAGCGAGTCCGAACTCAAATTCCTAAGCAAGAATTGGTTTTAAACTGGCTCAATTGAATCTACATAACACCTATAGGAAAGAGACCACACAGCAGAGACATACTCAAGTATTGGTCTAACTAAGCACATTTATAGCCTTTCTTACCTTCTTAAGAACGAAAGCTTCTTGTGCTTTCTTAGATTTAATTCAAAATTTAACAAACACTACTTAACCAAATCTTTTAAGTTAGTTTGAAGCTGATAGGATTGCAATTGCAAGGAGAAGGAAGAAAACGGTCTAAAATCGTCAGCGTACATTGAGATCT
>NW_024002662.1:0-2043 GCF_014805625.2 Glossina fuscipes
GGGTATAAAAATCTTATTGGATTTCCTTTGAAGAAATCATATGAAATTCAAAAGTTCATGGAAATCACGCTGCTTTGTATGCAATGGTGAATGTCACGCCTTCTTTAAGAATTCTCCCTGACATATTCTCAATGACTCGTCGTCTTCGTCAAATCAATAGAAATCGCCATTGATTTCTTTACTTCATTATGATTTCTTTTTCGACTTTTCAACAAAGGCATTCAAACATCGTTTTCGATGATGACATATTTTAAGCATGTATTGAAGTGATTGACGTAATCTACATTTATTTTCGTAAGCCCACACAAAATGAAAAACGCTTCATACAAAGAAAACTCAAACATAATGTGAATGGTGGGGTGGTGAGTTAATCTATATATTCGTTTATATTTTTTAAATATACATATAAATTTTAAATATACATATAAATAATTCATTTGTCAGATTTCCGACCACGACATAAATTTATGGCAGTAAACTTTAAACTTCCTAGATCAGCCCAAAACCTCCGTGTGTGAAGGCATGTCTGGACGCAGCTATCAACCACGACCAAATTTTGACATTTATTGATTAAAGGGTAAATACTTTTTACGAAAGCCTTTGACTAATTTTAGCGGATTACTAACAAGCCATTCCTATTTTAAAATGAAGGAAAAACAATTATATTACTCAACCCAACTCAACTTTATTTACAAATAGCCAATTATGTGTGTAATCTATTTGATAATAGTATGATAATAATAATAACTTAACCGAAAAATCCGAACAAGCACTATAACATTATTAGCAAAGAAAACATCAAATATTTATATATCAGTAGGATATGCATTACATTTTTATCATTATATTGCTAAACAATTCATTATTAGTTCAATATTTACATTGCCTAAAAACAATAACGTGGCCGAAATGTCTGGCTATTAAAAGTCTACTGAAAGGATAGAAAAACAACGAATAGTTTGAATCGAATTTCGTATAACATTTTGAGAAAGAAGGCAACAAAATCGCCAACCCCTCAAACCTAACAAGCCATGGATGAATGTACGCGCAACTTTAATATTACAATGTACGTTCTGGTACATTAAATATTATAATAAGCGACAGACAGACTAACGGACTTTGTAAAATTGAGCTTAAATTTGCTGCCAATCGAATGAATGAACGTTGAAGACGGGTGAAGAAAATTAATAGGTCGCATAAGTTAGACGTTGCTTTAAATAATTTTTGCAGATTTATTTAAATAAGTATCAGAAAGAAGGAATGGGAAACTTTATACAATTTTAGGCACGAACTTTGAGTGTTTGTAATGACGCTGTGTTTGGAGCTTCTAGTGCCATTGATTTTGAAAAACTGAACATATCTCTATGCATGGATAGGGATACTCAATAACAAAACCTATATTTGTTTGTATGCAGAACACTTTCTAACCAAACAAACAATATTAATGCAATTATCAATCATAAATTTAAATTTTACTGTGAAAGAGATTTTATTTAAATAGAACGGACCGCATGTTAGAACAAGTTTAATTCAATCAGAATTTTGAAGCTAATCGTTTTTTTTCCATCACCGAAGGATGAGGAGGTCGTCTATGCGACTAAAAGTTTTATTTTGAAAATAAAAAAATCAATCGTACCGCTCCATGCTGTGGAAAATTTAGTTCTTTTACTTTCTTTGTCTTTTTTAGACTAAGGTTAATGGACATAGAAGATTCGGACATGAGATTAGTCGTCATTTTCAAAACTCCATTTTCGTAAAAGTACATACTAATAGATCATCACATACAATAGAACACCACATTAATCTTTTTAAATTTCCCAACTAATTCGTTTCATCGTGTCGGCGTTGAAATTGCCTTATACCTCAATCTGCTATAAATCAAATGGTAGTTTTAATTAAGTCTAGCTAAGATGACTTCAGACATTCGGTATAAACTCAAAACAGAGCAAACAATCCAGCGGGAGTGAGTGGAGGGGATTCAAAAACTTTATTAATAGTTTCTCTCTTAAGCTTTCTACATTTTCTTGACATCTTTAGACATAA
>NW_024002663.1:0-4248 GCF_014805625.2 Glossina fuscipes
AACAATTTTTTTTTTTTAGGAAAAGCATGTAAAAATGTAGCTAGGAATATTTCAAGTGCACCGAATAAATAGAAGTCTTGTATAAAAATACATACATACACATATTTTAATCTATTTATAAAATAACGCATATAGGTCTAGAAGAGATGTATATACGGGGGAAAAAACCAAACCAATGGGAGAAAAACAAAATAAAAGGAAAATTAACTTTCGAACTAGCTTTCCTTTTTCTATGTTTTATAGTTTTTCTCAATAAAATAATTGGCATCGTAAGGCGACTAGGGAATATCCCTCACTCAAGGAAAGGAATAGCTTAGAACTACGTAAATATATGATTTTTATATAGTTGGGCGCCTTTCAGTGAAATTAATATTCTGTAATTCATTTTTTTTTTTGCTGGTTATATTTCACGTCGTCCTTACAATGGCGTATCGTTCAGTTTGCCTCGAACATTTTCCGCATACTTATAAGTCCAAACGTCCATGTTGTAACAAGGGGCAAAAATCTTTTCGCTGGCATTTTAGTTTGAACTATGGAAGCTAAGAACTCGCTTAGACATTATTTTGAAGTAAATTGGTTTTTACCAATGTGAAAGTAAGGCTACCGTTTATGTCAAGAACACTGATAAAGAAATAAACGTTATTGCAATACATATTGATGACGTACTTATAGGCGTCTGCAATAAAAAGACGATAATCCCAAGCCAAAAAGCGGCTAACAGAAATGAAATTGAAATGGAAGACAAAGGGCTTGATCCACATGTTTTTAATCCCAAAAATTAAGTGAATTGTATACTGGCGACAAGAAACAAGGAACCACATAAAGTTAAGTTGTCAACAGTGAAACGTATTCTAATATACCAGAGTGCAATACAAAATAAAGGACTTAAATACAGCGAAACAGGTAGACAAGTTGTATTTGTGGATGTATTTTCTTACGAATCGAAGAAGCAAAATTCAGTTGTCGTAGGCAGCACAGGCACAGAAGGCCTTGCATTCACATCCGCAGAAAGCAAGCTGTATATATCAAGGAGTTACTAAACGAGATGCACATGAAATGTTCTGCAATAATCTGCAAAAAATTGTAATACCCAGCGACAATGTAACTGCCTTCAACCCTATATATCACACGAGCAATAAAGGTGTTGTTATACGTTGTCACTACGCAGGATAAATATATTATTGAGGTGAAACTCAAGTAACACACTGCAGCAGTGCAACAGTGATTGCTGGCATTTTTATGAAAACCCTACCAAGTCCACTTCACGAAAAAGTTATTGGATAAATTTATTTTAAATTAATTGATTATATTTGTGTTCGTTGTAGTGTTAACTTCGGCGTTCTGCTAACTTGTTAGCTCTCTTTTACAATCAACGTAGTTTCTTGTATGTTAAAACAGCTCGTTTTCTGTCTTTCACAAATAATTTTGAAATGATATTTTTTGTTTTTCATGTCTGTCAATGTTACTTCAAAATTTTAAACGTACGGTTTCAACTGGTTAATATAAAAACCTATCTCCAACATTTTTTCTAATTTGTGCGTTTGCTAAGAAAAGTCTTCGTTAAACTATGATTTACCACTTAATAAAAAATAAAAAAACATTTTAAAATTAATTCGGTAACAATACTATGTTCGGTACTACCTATAAAAGTAAAAGAACTAAATTTTTATATTCTATAACAAAGGGTGGGCGCGATTGCTTTTTTCTATTTTCGAAATAAAAGCTTTTGCCGAGTTTTGTGGGCGCTTGGCCTTGGAAAAGTTTAGGCCACATCGAAGTTTTTTTTGCAGATCGTCGATATTTTCATTTTCGCTAACTACACAATTTAGCAGACAGAGATATGGACAGATGAATAGACGGACATGTTTAGAAGCATTCCAGATTTGAAACAAGAAGTTTTTGAAGCTTGTTTCTGCGCGTTATAGAGATATTGAAAAAAAAAATTAATTTTGTTACGCTATAATACTAGGAAAACTCAGCCAACTTCTTTTATCTTTATGCAGATACTACAGCGTTATCCATGGAATACAACTGAAAATTTTTGTAAATTTATCTGATAAGTTGATGAGCGGCCAAAAAATAATATTACACCCACCATCGAAGGGTGGGGCTATACACATTTTATTTTTTTTTTTTTTTCTAAATGTATCTAAAATCCAAAAAGAAACTTGAGACACCATATTCTTGACCTGTGTGAAATTCTGAATTAATTAAGCAACGTCCGTCTGTCTCTGCGGTGTTTGTTGTTGGCAATCTCTTGGTCGCAAATATGATGACATCGACTTTAAATTTGGTAGAAACGTTGGAAGTTTTTGTAAGCAAGTTGGTATTGAAAAAGAGCCAAACTGCTCAGCGCAGAAGCCCGCAGTCGAGCATAAACTGGACGCAATTCGGTTTTTTTTAACAAAAATTTTTGGGCTTGTGTTCGCTGCTCGAAAAGTTAGAAGGCTGAAATTTTCAAGATTTAAGTTATAAAATGTTTGCATGTGCAAAAATGGAGAAAATCGGCTATGCCCACACAAAGTTACAAGTGGTTCAATTTCATTTTTTTCACTTTTTTAAGGTACTATGCTTATTTATCGTACCGCAAAGAAGACAGAATATTTAAACTATTTCTGGAAATGAATGTTTTAAAGGATTGAGCTCTCTAAAATATAGTTGTGCGCCTGGACCTCATGAAACTCCATCATGTGTACTTAAATCTTGCGCTGTCGAGTTATGTGGTGTTATCTCAAAGATTTTTAACCAGTCCTTAAATTTACGTGTTTTCTTATTAATTCGTGCATTTCTTCACACCAGCAAGACTTGCGGAAAGAAAGATCTATCAATTTGTTAGAGTTTACTTGTCATGTTTTCAAGGCTTTTTCTAGCGACTCGCGCACAGATGTAATATGCACTGATTTAAGTAGTGTTTGGTTAACTATAACTTACTTATCTTTAAACTCCAACCCTCTGGCTTCTCTTTATATTTAGAGAAATGGATAAGCTCTTATCTGCACAATAGATCATTCAGGATTTTGTTTAACTTCATTACCTCGGATGAGTTCCCCGTGACGTCTGGCGTAACTCAAGGCATCTCCTTAGGTCCCATTTTATTTAGTTTATTCATTAATGATCTCGCATCGGTGATTAATTCCAGTCAGATCTTAATGTACGCTGATGATGTGAAACCGTTTTCTTCTTCTCTAGAATCGCAATCACACCAGCTTCAAAGTGACTTGAATAATTTAGTTGCATGATGCTCTTTGAAACTTCTGGAACTAAATATAAAGAACTGTAAGAAGCTTTCTTATTCAGTATTTTATTGATTCGCACAAGTTGGAAGACGTCCATTCTTTCACAGATTTACGCGTTCTATGTGACCATAGGTTACGTTTCAACTTGCATATTAAGCTCTCGTCAAGCAAAGCTAAGTCCACGCTTGATTTTATGACGAGGTGGAGCCTGACGATCCTTACATTATTAAAAACCTGTAGATGTTTTTGGTTAGACCTATACTCGAGTATGCCTCTGTTGTGTGGTCTCCTTCATATAGGTGCAATGTAGATTCAATTGAATCTGTTCAAAAGCAATTCTTGCTGTTTGCCCTTAGGTATTTGGGCTGGGACTCGTTTGCTTTCTTTTCCACCTTATAAAAAGGATGCTTTTGTTATCCTTACCGTCTCTTGAGAAACTTAGATTTTTTCTTGGGGTTTCCTTCTTAATCAAATTAATAAATGGTACAATTAACTCGCCTGCTTGGTGAGATAAGTTTAAATGTCCGTAACCGTCTCTCTAGGCACTTCATCTTGATTAGGTTTAGTCAATGTAAATACAATTATGAGCTATTTAACTCTCTCAGAATTGTTTGCAGAAACCTAAATGATGTCTATCACTTATTCTCATTATCGGACTCTTTAACGCCCATTAAAGCAAGATTGCTTAATATGCGTAATTTACCTACGCCATACTTAAACTAACTTTTAACCTTAATAAGTCATTGTGATTCGAAAATGAATTGTTGTTAACTGTTATCGGTTGCCAGGCTTTTGCATGTTTGTGATGGCTTAGGAGTGGTTGTGGGGGTGCCTCTACGCTGGGTTTGTACATGCTTTTTTTTAATTTTATTTTTTTCCTTCCTATTTGTTTTATTATACTTATATATATGAATACAAATAAGATTTACTTTAAGAGTCAATTAAACTCGACCGTCAATTGGTTATAGTTGAGTTTCATGTATAAGTAAATAAAGTAAATTAATAAGTGAAT
>NW_024002664.1:0-2396 GCF_014805625.2 Glossina fuscipes
ACTATCTCTCATTTATCAAAATGTTAGGGGCCTAAATTCGAAAATTCGTTCCACTTTTCTGAATTCAGTGAGCACGGAATTTTTCTGTTTGGCCTTTACTGAAACTTGGCTAAAACCCGATCTACATTCGTCGGAACTTTTTCATAATTCTTTCCAAGTGTTTAGAAATGATCGAGTAAATCGCATTGGTGGTGGTGTATTAATTGCCATATCTGCGTCAGTCCCGTCCAATTTAATTGAATTTCCCACTTCTCCTGACGTTGAATTTATCGCTATTCGTGCGAATATGCCTGATAAACATCTATTTATAACCTGCTCCTATATTCCCCCAAATTCTGATATCTCCATTTACAGGAAACACGCTGCCCTCATTTGTGAAGTGGCCAAGCGGTCTAGACCCACCGATTTGGTCGTTGCATTGGGTGACTTCAATTTGCCTCAAGTCACACTGATAATTCTGGCTGTTTGGTTCCTACTTCAAGGTCTGATAGGGCTTTTGTGTTCTTTAGTGAATTGTTTGATCATAATTTGGGTCAATATAATCGTACCCCTAATTGTAATGGTAGACTGCTTGATCTCTGCTTTGCCAATTTTCCCGAAATTTACGTAAATCGTTGTCCACCTTTTAGTTTACCTGAGGATCCTTATCATCCATCAATATGCATTTCCTTTCATCATATGAATGATGGTTTGTTGAAATGCCTTAATGCGCCAAATCAAACTTTTTTAAATAATTATTATGATTTTCATAAAATCAATATTGTATTACTAAAACATCGTCTTTCACATTTGACCCTTGATTTCTCAACCGATAGTATTGAAAGCTTATTGCCATCGTTCTACAATACATTAAATCTAGCTATTGCTGCATCTGTTCCGATCAAGCATAGTCGACCTCGAAGCAGATGTCCTCCGTGGTTTAATAAGACAATTAAATATCACAAGAATAGAAAAAACTCGCTATTCAAAAAATATTCGAAAAGTGGTTCTGCGCTCGACTATGTCGCTTACTCGGTGGCGAGGCATAGATTTAACTCCCTCAATCATCATTATTACTGCAGATACCTTCAGTTCATTAAATCCTCTCTGTTTGCTAATCCTAAATTCTTCTTTAAATTTGTTAATTCTACGTTTCGATTGCTAATTTCGATTTATCAGCAAACTACCCATGTCCTATAACTAACTCGGTTTCAATACCCAACTTGGTTATTTCGGAAGATGACGTTTTTAAAGGGTTGAGTTCTCTAAAATACAGTTGTTCGCCTCGACCTGATGGAATTCCATCATGTGTACTTAAATCTTGCGCTGTCGAGTTATGTGGTGTGATCTCAAAGATTTTTAACATGTCCTTGTATTTAGGTGTTTTCCCTGCATGTTGGAAGAGTAGTTTCCTTATTCCTATCCACAAGAGTGGAAGTAGACAATTTGTTGAGAACTACAGAGGCATAGCCAAGTTGAGTGTCTTGCCCAAGTTGTTCGAGCGTATTGTGACTCAGCATTTGGCCTTTGTCATTAATTCGTATATTTCTCCGCACCAGCACGGCTTTCGGAAAGGGCGATCTGCAGTCACCAACTTGTTAGAGTTTACCTGTCATGTTTTCAAGGCTTTTTCTAGTGGATCCCGCACAGATGTTATTTACACTGATTTAAGCAAAGCATTTGCTATGGTTAACCATAGACTACTTGTCTTTAAACTCCAAGCCCCTGGTTTCCCACCCTACTTAGTGAAATGGATAAGCTCTTATCTGCACAATAGATCCTTCAGAGTTTTGTTTAACTTCATCACCTCGGATGAATTCCCCGTTACGTCTGGCGTACCTCAAGGAAGTCACTTAGGTCCCATTTTATTTAGTTTATACATTAACGATCTCCCATCGGTGGTTAATTCCAGCCAGATCTTAATGTTTGCTGATGATGTGAAACTGTTTTCTTCCTTCTCTGTTGAATCGCACTCACATCAGCTTCAAGGTGATTTGGATAATTTTGTTGCATGGTGCTCTTTGAATCTCCTGAAACTAAATCTGAGTAAATGTAAGAAGCTTTCATTCTCAAGAAGAAAGTCATTCATTACTCAGTATTTCATAGATTCGCATAAGTTGGAGGACATCGATTCGATTACAGATTTAGGCGTTCTATTTGACTATAGGTTACGTTTTAACTTGCATATTGAGCTCTCGATTAGCAAAGCTAGGTCCGCGCTTGGTTTTATAAAAAGGTGATCCAAAGAGCTTGATGATCCCTACATTACGAAAAGGCTGTACATGTGTTTGGTTAGACCCATACTCGAGTATGCCTCAGTTGTGTGGTCTCCTTCATATAGGTGCTACGTAGATTCAATTGAATCTGTTCAAAAGCAATTCTTGCTGTTTGCCCTTAGAAATTTGGGTTGGGATCCG
>NW_024002665.1:0-4444 GCF_014805625.2 Glossina fuscipes
TTTCTCGGTGGAAACTTCCTGCATTTCGGCCTCCATTTCAGGTTCTCGCATATTTGCATAAATCCACTCTTTGAACGGATAGATGTTCGTGCATGGCCGTGGTTGTGAGGGCTTGCAAGGTGTCATTAGATTAACAATGCCGGTTAATCTGCTGTTGCAAATGACCGGACTTCCAGCCGGGATGTATTTGCAGTGATCACCTTGGTCAACAGAATCATGTATGCGAATGCAAAATTGACTGGCGTTGATACCCTTCACATAATCCTTGCACTCATTATACGTCCATAGCGAAACTTCAATATGTTCTACAATTCTTTCAGGTTTGGCACGTTTGAGTTTAGTGTCACGCGATGAACTTGGGCGCTTTGCAACTTGAGTGGATGTGATGGCAACGACGCATCTGGACCCTCTGAAAGGGTATTTTGTTTTAGACAATGACAGTTTAGCATATCTTCCACCGTCAAGTTTCATCCCGTTGCTTAGTTTTATTAAGGTTAGTTGAATATCGCTGGATTTGAATGGAGGCTTCGAGAAGGGGACAATTTGCTTGAACTTTATTTTTTTCATATTTTCTGCAGCATCATCGGTAATATCAGGGGTCCTATATACCACAAAAGGGTCAGTAACATCATCAGTAAGCCACTCTGGATAATGTGTAATTAGCACCGAATCTCCTAAAATAGCCGCAGCATGAAAGAAAGTGTTTCCATCTCTTTGGTAGCCGTAAAAAGACATATATTTAGAAAATTCTGAATATATTTTCGGCGGAGCCACTAACAACTCTTCCGTCCACAGTTGAATCAATTTCTTGTAGTTATAGACTTCATTCATAGCGTGACCAATTTCGTTAGGAAAATTGTAGTTACATTCACCTTTTGTCTTACGAACTGTTCCAATTAGTTCACCTGCATGGACCACAGGACTGCCAGGACTTGTAATAAAGAATCTCAGACAAGAGGTTTTGTCCCAAAAATATGTCTTTATGCAATCACCGAACTGGTAGCAAGTATGGAATCCAGTCCTTATGTACACAGAAGCTGAGTATACAACTTTGTTATCCGCAGACAGTGAAAAAATAGCTGCAATTGTATTAATGTTAGATTCTGGTTTGAAATCAAAATTTATGTCTAGGGCTTTAAAGTGCACTCCGTCAAGGATTATCTTCTCTTCCAATTTAATCAGAGCGAACGATTGTGTTTTTTTATATATATTTATCTCTTCATCGTAATACTTTAGTCTGTTCCACTTCCTCACATGTTCAGGTGCATAAGCATGCAAATCATGAGCTAGTGTACAAGACCCTCGTTTAACCGTTTTAATAAATGGATCGCCCCATGTTAAAACAATTTCTTCATGGATTATAGTGCCAATCTGTTTCGCCCAACTTTTGCTCGTATAATTGAACCACGTTACGATAACAACATACTTTGGTCCCTCTGGCATTGAGACTTCATTTGTTCCGTATGCAAGTTTGAGATTCCCTTCAGCTGATCTTTGCACTGATGTTTTGCTTGCCGTGTTTTTTTTCGCAAGCGAATAATTGAAATGTGAAATAAAAAAAATAATTAGGAAAAAAATAAAAGAAAGTTTTCTCGAAACACCGTTCATTTTTAAAAACCGATTTTACTTCCTGCACATCGAAATAGTCAAGAACGAATGGTTCTCATCGAGTTCTACATTGAATATGAATAGGCCTTGAGTGTAGAAACAGTTGCACAAAAATAACTAAGCAATAATAGAACGACACTCAATTGTTCAATTTTTTTTCTCAATTAGGCAGCACTCGAGGGTTTCTTCTTCTGTACGCTACATGTTCCGAATTTTCGAATATCTCCGCCTTTATCGCAATTCATGTTGATATTCATAAGGTATTTAATTGCTTACGATCTCTCTACAAATTCACTATTGTTTTCTTGGACTCATGCGAACATATCCTGTTTTCCTCAAATTGTGCAGGAAAGTCGAGCCTATATATTTTATTTGAATATTTATCTTATAATGTTCAAGGGAGAAGTAAAGAAATCCCTTTTTTTTTTATATGAAAACATTTATTGTTTTCCCATAATGAGACAATTTTATGGGTGTACCTCTCTTCATCTGCTATCTTCAATGAAGCGATTAACTTAATTTAGCTGTAAGCTAGATAATAAAAACACGTTACTATATGACGCACACACACACACGCACACACACACACGTACACACACACACACAGGTATACCATTTATAAATGGAAATGAAGTTCAAATATATGCAGAGTAGGTAGTAGTCAAGATAAACTACTAAACGAAAGCACGTAAACGAAGAGACATTTCAAGGGATTATCTGACTTCAGTTTACCATATATCTGCTGATTGTAAAGGTATTTGAGTTGACAGATACCAGTGCAGGTTGACTCTCTTTCTCTTATGTTTTTTATTTCTCCTTGTTTTCCTTTATTTCTTCTTTCTTTTTTTTTGGTTTTTTTTTACTATGATTCGATTAATAATTAGCTTTAATCATGTTGCAGTCATGCTTATCGAGTAAAGGTTCCGTATTCTAATAATTTCCTTATCTTTAAAATTTTTATAAATAACTTCTTTTGAACATTATTTATAATTAATGTTAATCTTAGCTTACGATCAAAACTTCATCATAAATTAAGTATTCAACTTAAGATGTATTTACGATAAAACAAAAAAACAAAAACTAACACATATTGCAAAGCTGTGTTTAAGGGGACAGAAAGCTTGAGTTACTCACCTGTAAAATGCATTCGTTGGATTTCATCGGGTTTCGGAAATAATAAGCAAAGGGTTATTGCGAGACGTGTAGCGTATTGTCATGGCTATGTTGCTTATAAATTTTTATAGTTTAGCTCCTTGGCTACTAGAGTGTGATCCAGAAGATAATCTAATTCAAAACATTTTTTGCTAACAATACAAAAAATAATTCAGTTTGTTTACAATAATTAGCCAAGCGGGGACGGACAAATCAATTTAAAACAAAAATTATTCAACCTACACATCTGCCGCCAGTGCCTTATGTATGGCAATTTATAAAATGTTGCAAGTGCAGTCCAGTCGCACTAGGATAGGGGGCAAGAATCAGATAACAGCTCGTTGCAACGCAATCTGATCAGATTGCGTTCATCATCTTTTCGGCGTATGTGGATTATCGGATTGCTTAACAACAAAGTGACTCGCCTTTGTTAACATTCTACTCAGTATCTACAATAAGCCAAAACCTACCAAAAATGTTCGGCAATAAAGATAAACTTTTTAACTAAAAGCCGTGATGTTGTCCATAAAAAAGTTGAACATGCAACATGAAAATTCGTTAGTCCAGAATAATGTTATATTTATTATGCACTAGCTCACAATGTTGACCTTCATTTTTACCTGTCGAGTGCGAATTCTTTCTTTTAGTTAGAAAACTCTTTATAGCTCATCACTATAACTAAACTTCGGATTTACTTCATCGTGGCTGGAACTGAAAAATCAGAAATTCACGTTTAGTAACGAAAGTCTTGATTCACGCGAACTTCAAATACAATAGGGCTAACACGATAACGATAATGGACAGAACGTATTTAGTGGCGGTCGCCTTTTTCGGAGCTACTTTCGGCTTTTTCTCGGTGGAAACTTCCTGCATTTCGGCCTCCATTTCAGGTTCTCGCATATTTGCATAAATCCACTCTTTGAACGGATAGATGTTCGTGCATGGCCGTGGTTGTGAGGGCTTGCAAGGTGTCATTAGATTAACAATGCCGGTTAATCTGCTGTTGCAAATGACCGGACTTCCAGCCGGGATGTATTTGCAGTGATCACCTTGGTCAACAGAATCATGTATGCGAATGCAAAATTGACTGGCGTTGATACCCTTCACATAATCCTTGCACTCATTATACGTCCATAGCGAAACTTCAATATGTTCTACAATTCTTTCAGGTTTGGCACGTTTGAGTTTAGTGTCACGCGATGAACTTGGGCGCTTTGCAACTTGAGTGGATGTGATGGCAACGACGCATCTGGACCCTCTGAAAGGGTATTTTGTTTTAGACAATGACAGTTTAGCATATCTTCCACCGTCAAGTTTCATCCCGTTGCTTAGTTTTATTAAGGTTAGTTGAATATCGCTGGATTTGAATGGAGGCTTCGAGAAGGGGACAATTTGCTTGAACTTTATTTTTTTCATATTTTCTGCAGCATCATCGGTAATATCAGGGGTCCTATATACCACAAAAGGGTCAGTAACATCATCAGTAAGCCACTCTGGATAATGTGTAATTAGCACCGAATCTCCTAAAATAGCCGCAGCATGAAAGAAAGTGTTTCCATCTCTTTGGTAGCCGTAAAAAGACATATATTTAGAAAATTCTGAATATATTTTCGGCGGAGCCACTAACAACTCTTCCGTCCACAGTTGAATCAATTTCTTGTAGTTATAGACTTCATTCATAGCG
>NW_024002666.1:0-174 GCF_014805625.2 Glossina fuscipes
CCCCAATTCACTTACTAAGTTTAAATTCCTAATTAATCTACCTTAGCCTACTCTTATCCCACTCTTAGTCCTACTATTATCCTGTGTTGATTGATGGTGTTGCTTATGCAGCGCAGGGTACTGTTGTTTCACTATGAGCTCAATGCTATCGGCCGTGACACTCGCCTCTAATTG
>NW_024002666.1:184-1730 GCF_014805625.2 Glossina fuscipes
TTCTGCGGAGGCTGTAACTGGCTCAGAAAAACATTAGCCTTTTTAGTGTCTTTATTGGAAATGTTAAGTTGTAGGCCTAAAGTCGCTGTGGACTGCTAAAGAAATTGGCGATATAATTATGTCACCCACAAGAGAATTGGCTTTACAAATCTCGGAGGTATTGCAAGTCTTTTTGACCCATGAGCAGTTGAAGCATTTACGTCAAAACCTTATAGTGGGTGGAGGCAGCATAGAAGAGAATATACAATCTGTACAGAACGAGGGGCCAACCATATCAACCAATCAGTATCTTTACTATAAACATTTAAATTGGTGGGAACGTTTCATCGCATTTTAAAAGAAATTAAAAAATCACTGGAATTGAATGCTTATACTCTTATTGTTTGAAAATTATGATCTACTTGTTTGCAATTCCTGGAAGACAAACTTTAAAAGGACTCAATGATCACAAAAATCTCTCCATCTAAACGATCTACAAAGTCTTGCTCTAAACGCAAGGCTTTCTCCGTTCTGTGTTTTCACGTTTTTCCGCCTGGGTAACGATTTGAGGTTTTGTGATGCGTTCAAGGGGAGATAAATGCTCTTTTTTTATACAATTATATATATAAGATTATATATTATATAAAACCACTTGTATGAATACATCGAAGAATCAACAGGAAATATTCAAAAATATGCAAAAATCGAATGCCAGGTCTCTAAAAATTTACTAAAACTAGTCAGGAGACGTTCAAGAGGAGATAAATGCTCTTTTTTTATACAATTATATATATATAAGATTATATATTATATAAAACCACTTTTATGAATATATCGAAGAATCAACAGGAAATATTCAAAAATATGCGAAAATTGAACGCCAGGTCTAAAAATTCACTATATTTTATTAAAATTATGCAGAAACTTAAACAGATGGTAGTCGTATGAGACGCTCCCAAATATCGGAATCGCAAGTTTTCGCTATACGGAACAGATATCTGAAAGGTAGTGACTTTGAAGGATCTAACGGGGAGGGTGCTTCTCACCGTAGAAATATTATTATTAAAAAAATGAATTGTAATACATTATTTTTTATATTTTGCTATTATTTGATATTTATAATAAAAATAATTTGTTAAAAAAATACAATCTATGGAATCATAAATTTTTGAAACTGTTCGATTCCTTTTTGATAGATGCAACAAAGACGACTTACACGACCTAGATGATAATTTAAACTGTAGCATTATCGATCTGTTGCACTCTATCGTGATTTACAATTTACGCTAAGTTTACATAATGTGACACCTAACCTAGTTAAAATAGCCTAATTTAGTTGTAACCCACATTAGTCGTAATTCTATTAATAACCTACTTTAATTATATTATTTGCTTAAGTTATCATTCTAGTAATAAACTACTTTAATTGTATTAATTCCTTAAGTTAGCATTAAATAATTTATTATATAAGATACTAACCATACCTCAGTTTGGTCAGAAGTAACTTAGAATATAAGCACGAATTAATAAGCGAGAAGTAATAAGAAAAGTAACAATCAAGACTTAA
>NW_024002667.1:0-30052 GCF_014805625.2 Glossina fuscipes
TTTTTTTTTTTTTTTTTTTTTTTAAATACACTTATTATTAACTAGTTTTTAAATATTTCATATACAAATTCCTAGCAGCGAAGAGAAAGCTAATTTTTATTGAAGCGAATATATATATCAAACTTTTGCTTCGAGCTAGTGTTATGCATATGAATAATGATTGTTACAATCATTCACAATTTAGTTGATGTTTATTACATGAGTACGTATGCACATCTAAACCAATTTTCATCCACCCAGACGTCCTGTTTATCTATGGTATATACGAGCATTTGTCGCATTTCATAAACTTATATAAATATACTATAGTTAGACATAGATGCATACACTAGCAGACGTTTAAGCAATGCATCGGTGTAAAATGTTGTTGAATTCATTATGAAAATCACAAGTTTATGGATTTAACAACGTTTGCCAAAATAAATTTAGATTTACGTTTGAATTTTTGTTTTATATATATATATATATATATATATATTCATATGTGTTTGTGTGCTTTTGTAAGCATGTCTATGCCTGTTTAACAGACTAAATGCTTGCTTGCCTGCCTGCTGGTATTTTCCCACTATCACTTTTTTCTCACTCTTCCTTGGTTTATCCTATATGTTTGTCTAACTTTGTCTGATTTTGGCTTTATGCCTGCTTATTTTAGTGTTTGTTATAGGTTTGCTGGCTGGATGGCTGAATGGCTGGTTGGTTGGTTAGTTGGTTGCTTGCTTGCCTGTCTATCTGTCTTACTGTCTGCCTATCTGTTTTTCTGTCTGCACATTTGTTCGCCTCACTAAATATCTATCTATCTGCCTATTGATGTTGTGCCTATTTGGTTACATGATGATATGCATTTATTACTTACATTTTATGCATTATGTATATGCTCTAATACAAAACAACAATGATACAATCACAGCAAGTTACACATATGTTCATTTATACACATATGTAAGTAGACTCACTGGCAAGATATGTCATGAATTTAAATGATACTTTTGGAGTAGTGAAAATTGTATTAAATTTAATTAAAGCCCATATTGGTTCCATATAGCTTTTTTGCCAACTCTCTCTCTCTCTCGTACACTTATACTATATTCGAATGTTCAGTCAATTCACAATTTCTTATATCTATATGCATATATGTTTATGTTTTGTATATATATTTACATGTTTATGTAACTATAAATATATATATATATATTTATATATGTATATGACGCGTTTGATTTATGTCGCTGCAATGATATGTTTATGAAAAATTTTAATATGTTTTCAAACAAAATAATTCCGTTACATATGCATACAACCGTATGTTTATATGTGAGAAGATGTTTATTTGTACAATTGCTTGGATTTCAAATTTCTCAGCGTCTCTCCTTTATTTTATTAACTAATTTTTCTCCAGTAAGTAAATGGTATTTATCTTACAAAAAAAATGTTTTGCATATGCAGTGAAAGATTCTCACTGAAATATCTTCATCGGCGACACTCTATTCAATTTCGAAGTTTTAATTCCCTTAACGCCCTTCTACTGTACTCTTTAAAAAGAGAACCACGCTGATCTTCACTTGGCGTTTTGTTAATACAATTATTTGAATTGCATTGATCGATTTCTTTATTAAGAATGAATGATTTTATGCCCTTGGATTTATAAAATCATATTAAGTCAAATAATGATAACTAAAATCTGCAGTTCAGCTTAATAAACTTTTTTTTCTTCCATGTTTTTCTATTCAAAAAAGAAATATTCTGAACTGAAATCTGTCGTTTTTCTCATTAGCTCAGAAAGCAATTTAAATAATAGTTTTACGGATTACGAATTGTTATCTCAATTACTTAACTATAATAAAAAAATATAAAATAAGTAAAAAGTAAAAAAGGGATATATTGAATGCGCACCTCCCATCGACAAAGTATATAAAACAATGCAGGACATTTCATCAAGTGAAAGATTGTTCGCCTTTACTATATTTTACGGTACATGTTAGTGTATTTTACCTATATTTACATATGTTTTTTGTACAAAACAAACGTGAAGTTATCCCAACGTGTGCAGGCCAACCGTTTGTCTCTGCCAAAAAGTTAACTGTCTTCGTATCTTCGCTAAGATATATTTTACAAACATGTAATTGGATAAAATGTAGAAAAGTACTCATCAAATTAAAAACGAGATCACCCATTATGTGAAAAAAATACGAGATATTTTTATTAGTTACTGTGCAGCTTGCATATATTGTTGAAGAAAAACTGCAATGTAGTTGTATGTGTTGTAAAAAACTTTATAGAAATACGCTGTAAGAAGATAATTTCAAGAGTTTTGATATGCTCTGAAAGCTGCTATTGCAAGCTAACGGAGAAGTTAAATTTAGGAAAACTTAAGGTTGCTAGTCTTAACAGTAGTCTTTTCCGCACGGAATACATGTTCCATTGATTGATTTTTTCCCTGAAAATTAGCAAAAACCTATCTACAGTTCCAGCACATACTATACTGCACAACGTATGTACAACGTATGGTAACGTAAACTACCCTTTAATGACTTTACATTGCTATTCAACACCTTTCGGAATGAAGCTCGTACCGCTCAATTGTGCTTGTTAGGATAGCATAGGTTTTATTCGCAAAACTATTTACACATCATTTACAGGAACTTGTACTCTTTTGGACTTGTCCGTTTGAATATTACGATTCAACTGTCTTGACTCGACTAAGTTTGCCCTTCGCAAATATTGGGTTTTTATACCCTTTTACAGTAACTAACCTCATTGTGATATATTTTTTGTATTAATCTCTCTCTCTCTCTCTCTCTTGCCGTGAAATATTCTGCGGATTGTTGTTAATCTTTTCGACAATCGCCACCTGCTCGTGATAGGTAAACCGTCAAAAGTGGGTATTTTTGTAATTTGGTTTCCTAGAAAATCGTCAAGTTTTCATGCATCAAGTGTGTGATTTTCGTAACAATGCTCTATTTTGTATATGCAAAATACTTGACTACATACTACGCCTCCATCGCATGGCTACAAACCGCAACAGCGTGGGAACAAATGAAAATAGTAACTACAAGGTCAAAGCAACAAAGTCATCACGATGAAGCTGGGAAAATGAAACTGCAAAGCTACGGGTACACAGCTGAAAACATGGAGCGATATAGCTGCAACTACAACGATGCCACAATTGCATACACACACACACACACACACACACACGCTAATTGCAAACACAACATACCGACTTTAAAACGATAATTATAGAAATAGACGCAAGGAGTTACAGCTACATATCGACGGTAATAGAAGTTCAACTACGAACGTGAAAGTAAAAAGTTTGTGTTACTGCAAAACAACTGTGGGACCAAAGGTACAATGCAGCGATAAGATTACAATCGAACACCAATATTGGAAAAGTAAGAATCATAAAACGACAGCGCAAAAAATTATCCGTTCTCTGGCGGGCACTTCTCGAACGAGCATATCCATTCACTTTCTAGGTGCTTACTTACTGCGTCCAAGTCTAGACAATCGGATGATAATGAAATTAGGTTTCCCCGAAACGTAACAGGAGTATAGAAATATTTTGTAGTACATTTACTATTTCATATACATATACACAGTAAGATGCATTCATGATAACGGAAACAAGATATTGCGATAAAAGGAAGGACAGTTTTGGATGGTCTTTTAACTTCCATAGCGACACTTGGCAATTTGGTCTATGTTCAATGTTCGAAATTCTTCAAAACGTATTTTGTATATTTTATTTTTGCAACAAGCAGGCACACATATTGCGTGATATTTAGACATAATAATTCATTTATTTACCCCCTTTTGCTTTCGCTTTTGTGATCGTATTTTAAGGTTTAAATCGTTTTGTAATTTAGGTTAGATGTCTATGCGTTTTCCTTCATTTAATGTGATAAAGTACAATTTAGCAGAGGCATAAACCTTAAAAAATGTCTGGTAACTTGTTTGGTTACCTTCACTTTGATTATATTTTATATGAGGGAACGCAATGTAGATAGTGCTGTTGATATGAAACGCCTTGAGGACATCTTGGATAGCAAGTGCTGTTTTCAGTTATAATATCTAATTATAAGAAAATATTTACACACACATACGCACACATACACGTACACGTATGCACGTATATATATATTTATTTACATACGCATGTATGTATATATCTAGACATTTAATAACAATACAGAACATTTTGTTTGTTATTCAAAATTTTGATATATTATATAAATTTATATATATATATATATATATACGTCCTGAATCTCTATTTGCATTCGGTATAAGTACGTGCAGAAGAAAAATTATAACAATTATCATATGAAGGTTGGATTTAAACGATAGAGAATGCAATAACTTAAAGGCGGGATATAAGTCTGAAGTAAATTTTATTTATAGCTCAATTAAATATTAAGATATTTATAACATCTACGACGTCATGTATTCATTCATTGTGCTGTTATTTTAAATATTTCACTTGTTTCTATTGTATCAGAAAAAGATTTATGATTTTGCTCTTGATTGCGCTGTGGTGGTTGAGCGTCCGAATTACTTGTTATGCTAAGAAGATAGAAGAAGATTCTTGTTTGTTTTTTTTTTTTTTTAATTTGTCAAACTAAACTACAAGATTGAAACGCTTACTGTCCCGTCAAGTTTATACACGAGGCTTTTACTATAAACTTACTATTACTAGATTTATCGAGCCATTTTTATTATTTAGTTGAAAAAGTAATGCATGACAAAAGACGAAATAAATAAAAGAAAAGTTATGTACAATATGAATCGAATTGTTTGCTACGCACTACATTTGTTATATTTGCTACTATAGATGGCCGTTGGAAGGCCGTCAATACTTTTCATAGCCGAGAATGTTATTTTAATGAATGATTTTAAAACAATTTTTTTTTTTTTTTTTCTTTTCTGCTTTTAAGTTTTTGTGACTCACCACCGACCAATATAACTGAGCTACATGAGTTGTCAGTTGCAAAATTAAATAAGTATTATGAGTATGAATATAATATGTTGCAAAGGTTAGAAGCATATCCGGACGAAATCTATTTATCTGTTATAGCGATAACTCGCGTTCAATAATTTATAAGCGATATTAATAGTAAAGTAATTTCATTTAAATTTTCCAATCTACTTAAAAACATATTCTTTATGTTATTCCAATTCGAAGGAAGGATTGATTGATATTTTTATATGTAACATTAGGAATGACAAACGTATTAGATTGTCTGGTTAGGGTCATGAAAACTAATTAAATTTATACGTAATGTTATATTTGCACAAACAAAGCTTATAAATTAATTTTTAATTTAATAAAGGATTTTTACAAACAAATCAATTATGTTTTATTTAATTGTTTTTTACTTTTTCTCTTTTTTGTTAAAAACAAAACAGAAACCAAAAACCATAATTAAAACATTTGTTAAAGACAAACAATAGATTTATTTGAAAAAAATAAAAAAAAATAAAAAAAAAAATAAATAAATAAATAAAAAAAAATAAAAAAAATGTGAAAAAAGTAAATTAGTTTTGTAACGAATCTTTGACACCCAACATCCGAAATAAATTGTTGATTTCACACTCGCCATGGCTGTCTTATGCTATATTTCATGTTTGTAAACTTGTTCAAATATTTTGCAATCCGGACTTTTCACGCATTAGCTATCTGCATGTTTTAATATTAGAGACGCTTTTTTGAAAAAAAAAGCGGAATTTTTTTTTTTTTTTTTTTTTTTTTTTTTTGTACAGATAAACTAACAGTGCCAAGCGTGCTTGTTCATCACATCTGTCTAACTTAGATATTTTGAGTAGAATGGACAAAGATAGATAGACAGTTGGAGATGATGATACAAGTACGCGTAAGGGCAAATTAACGATTCGCAGAAGACGAGCTCAATATTATTTAGTTGCGTTAGAACTTCACCATCATCCGTGGTGCTGGATGTTTATTTTTAAATGAATTGATGAAGTTAGCATACTAGTTTAATACAATGGTGCGAGACGTATAAATGTTTCCAAACGAATAAAAAAGCCTAGAGGGGAATAAGAGAAAATGAACAAATTCGAATGAACAACAATTTCAATAAAATATTTTACTTCCATCTTTTTAACTAGCCTTAGCTATGGATTCAAAACGTGACCAATAAAATATGACATAGCAGTAGCGCAATAGTGTGCCAGCATTTACTGATTACATCTCAACTTGAATTGAGTTTAAAATATAAGAGTGGCATGACTCGAATGTGATAGTTCCGATGGTGTCCGCTTTTGATCTACACGGAGTTTATAACTACAATTGCTTAGCAAAGATTTCACCTCATATGACCCGCGATTAAAATGCCTTTGACTAAATTAACTCTCACGATTTGGCGCATTGGTGTACTTCTCCTGCTAGAACAGTCTTTGACAAAGGCAATCGAATTCCCTTGCGAGCTTTGTGACACTTTTGCTTTTCCTTTTGAGAAAACGTATCGAGGCATCCAGTCTTATAAAGCCTAAAATATTTTACAAAATATAATTCGACTTGAATTTTGATGAAAAATTTAGATAATGACGAATAGTTTTATAAAGATTGTTGAAGATTGATTAAACGATGAGTTTCCATAATTTAAAAGCTCAAGGAGAACTAACTAGAAGGCATATCGCGATCCGAGATTGTAAAGGAACCAACAACCAAGGGTGTAAACAACGCCCGGGCCGGCTTTAGATAGATGCACGTTTTATTATACCGAAGGAATCAGGATCACCTTCTGAAGCGTTCTAAGTTTCTCTTCTGTTCTCTTATGTCCAATCTAAGGGACGCAATTTTTCAAATGTTTTCACAAAATTTGGTGCATTGAAACACTGTTTTAACCCAAGGATGAATGCTGTTAGAAATGGTTCGAATCAGGTTACTCTCTCGGCCATCTCTCATATAACATCTGGTTTGAAAAAATCATTGTTTTTGAACAACTGTATTAAGTGAAGTTGTGTATATTAAGTGATGGTAGACTCTGACTCACCTTAACTCACTTGTACTTGTTGTTTCTTATGATCTCTTCATCGTCCTTATCTAATTATGAAGAAAAGAGAATAAGAGGAGTTTTACTTATATTTAGTTAGAGAAATTTTTTTACTACACTCTCTCCGCATCTACTCCTTTAGTCGACTCGTTCATTAAAGAGGGAAATTTTTGAAAATTATCCAAGTTATTGGAAAATATTTTCAATTATGCCAATTATCAGTTGAAAGTTTGCGAACATATTATATCGTGTGCATATATATAATTGCACGTGTGTAACATATTAATTTTGTGCTTATAATTTCATTAAATTATCTAATGTGACTTTCATGAATTGCATGCACAATTATTGATATAACAAAGCAATTCATGTAAGTTTGTTAACGTATTTTTTGTATATATTCCATATACGTATTAAATTTCATTTTTATAACCAACATTCATGAACTGAAGGTATGTTAATCTGTTCGTACCGTTACTGCGATCAAAGAATTCGCATCATAGAGGTTCAATTCAATTTCAAAGTGAGTTGCTGAGGCTGCTTCGATACGTGTATCCATTCGTCTAAGCGTGACTCTCTGTCTCTTCGTCTGCTTTCTAAGGACTTCGATCTGAACTTTCTATAAATATATCTGCAAACCTTTATGAAACTTATATCGCGCAAATTGTAGCGAGTTGATAATAAATATAACAATTTCATGATATTCCCTAAAGTGGTGGTTATGCACAATTCCCGCCAATGCACATGATAAACTCTATCTCAGCCTTGAACTCCTAAATACCGAAGAAGGCCGACTCGGAAACATCTGATTTTGTATTGCTCGTAGCTTGCGTGTGCATATACCGACAATGGTTTATATTAATAAAATTGTGAACTGATTTAATTAAAAATTTATGCAAATTTTCGTAAATGTTCGTAAGTATGTTTGTGTTTTTTTTTTTTCTATTTTGCTATTTAACATTTCCACGTAAAGCTTATACAGGAATGGAAAGTGTTAATTGAAACTGTTATCATGTTAGTTAAAAATATTTATCAATGCGTTTACTTTGTCATTTTGTTTGCAACTAACTCATGACAATACAAGTGTACATGTTAAGACTATGTCATTCAACCGATAAAAATCGGTATATACGATAAAATCGAATAAAAATAAAAAAATAATTCGAAAATTTTACTTAACGACTTGAACGATTTCGCAGATATAGTATATAGTATG
This sequence comes from Glossina fuscipes, assembly GCF_014805625.2. Classification (NCBI taxonomy): domain Eukaryota; kingdom Metazoa; phylum Arthropoda; class Insecta; order Diptera; family Glossinidae; genus Glossina; species Glossina fuscipes. The sequence continues at coordinate 8,230 of NW_024002667.1, forward strand.
CGAAAGACATATGACTTGTGTTTAATGAGCATCTCTACGAAATTCTGGTTTTAAATTTGATAAAGAATTCATTTATTAGTTAACGAGAAACGATGGTATAAAAGTATCGTTAGTAAGAAAGATGATCAAAAATTCGACTCTCGCTAAATATATTTTCCCCCTTTATTTCATATATCACATTAGTACAATATTTTTAATACTTATAATAAAACATTGAGATAATAATGGCTTAATGTTTGTAGGCATGTTTGTACAAATATGTGATTGTGGTCAAGGGGTAAAAAATGAAATAAAAAAAAAAAAAAAAGAGAGGAAGAAGAAGTATCAATGAAAGACTGACATGATGACTCATTATTATTTGATTTTTTATTTTTTATTTTTATTTTTCTTTTTTTTTTTGACCAACCTTCCAGTGTTTATGTTATTAAATGTCTGGTAGCATATGCGTTTATGTTTGTATCAAGAACTTAATTGGGTATAAAGTAATGATTAAATTAGCTTGTTTTTGCACGCTCCTTATGCCAAACCGTTAAACTTTTTTGTGGGACCAGACTTTGAAATAGTGAAACGTCTCTAATATCGAAACTCTATTCATTAGCATCTGACGGTGTTTGGTTCGATGCAGAACTACGTTTCAGTCGATCCGTGATAGCGCAAAGTTCGATAAATTTTCATACGCTTCATAATAGGCGTGTAGATTATTACTACCGTCGTTGTTATTTTATCATTATTGTGTTATTTTTTTTAAGCAACAATTTCGTCGGTTTTCTTTTTTAGTGGAAATTAACTCAACACTGGGTAATATTTATCGTAAAAGTAGTAGTAGTAATAGCGGTAGGCTCTTGACTGTCACATTTTGGAATAATATCGATTTAATTGATTTCATTTTGTGTTATTTATACAAGTTCAACTCTGAGTTTAATTTGTAGCTTATATTTACGTAGGCAAAACGACGGCGCTGGCAGACGTGTAATCAGAAACAAAGCCCAAACAGATGAGAGATATGGTGAGAGTTCATTATTTTAGCGTTGCCATAATTTTCGCCTTTATCGGGTTACCATCTGGACCACTGCACCACTGCACCATTTGTTTTGTTGATTTCGTCTTTTTCAAAAGAGAAAGACTATGGAACTTGCAGCCACAAATCCTTAGTTACTGTATAGGGTACATAATCATAATCTGGTAATAGACAAGTGTGCACTGTCGAAAGATCAGCTCACTAACCCAAAGACTTTGCAGTACGAGTAGCGATTCTCTTTACAATGCTGAATTACATAATCTAACTTATGATCGTAGTGTTTTCCTTAATGACGTGAAGCATTTCTTATTGTACCTTTTCGTGCGTTCCCTTGGAGAGTATACCCATAATATATCGATTTCAAGTTAACTCATTCATATTAACAGAGAAAAATGCATAGCTGAACAAAGAATGGCATATTCATGGGAATGGAAATTTTTTAGTTTTTGAATATGTAAACTAAAAAATGTCTAGTTTTTTTTTTTTTTTTTTTATTGGATGTTATCTAGATGTATTGTGCTTTATGTTTTTTCTCTTATTTATTTATTTTACAATATATATATATATATATATATATATATGTATATATATATATATTTTTTATTTTTATTTTTTTTTATTACTTACTGATTTCACTCAGGCGTTAAGTTGGAAAATTTAGTTGTGAACCAAAAAATGTCCCTCAAATTTGATAACTTTTACATATTGTATAAAATATATTGAAATATGTATTACATAGGTACGCATGTGTGCAATTCTATTTTGTGTCAGTTTGTGGATGTATCAGAATTAATCAAAACTACTCTTACACACGCATATATATTATGTCAATTTTGACGAATGGATATTTCTGACAATTGTGACTTTTTTTTTTTTTTTTATGACGAACACATTGCATATGTGAGAAACCGTATTAAAGACATGAATAGAAAAGCAATACAATAAAAAAAACTGCATACATCGGTATGTGAGAAGTTACAAGCATATAGTATTTATCAATTACAAACTAAAACTGCATTACTAGATATTACAACTGATATAATTTCATTTTATTTTTCTCTCAACATGCAAACGTATACATTGCTATGAAGAAAAGCTCTCTGTATAGTATGTAGGTGCGTTTATGTCATGTAAGTTGGTTGGCATGTGTTTGTGGGTAAAATTTTCTATATACTGTGATTAGATTCTTTTACATGTAACATGTTTTTATTTATAAAATATTTCTGCTTATGTAAGCATAAATTTGCCAGGTCAGAAAATATGTTTATATTGGTATATACGTATATGTGTAAGCCTATAAAAAACGAAAAATCAGTTAAAATAAAAAAAATTAAATAAAAACAACAAAAAGGGAATGACATTTTATTCAAAGCGGGACGAAGCGCAATCTTTGTTATTGCTCAACTACACCATCACACTAAAATAAAAGAGACAATTTTTTTTTTTTGTCTAACTTTTGTCCAAGTATGATATGGAAATTTTGCATCAATTTAGGCTCCTCGAAAATCAAATGGACGAACTTAAGCAAAAATTAAATTATAATAATATATTAAGGACATAATAATAGGTGGATTAAAAATTTCGGGGGAATAACGGAAAAAAAACATTCTTCCTTGCAAAAGTCAATTTAATTGATTAAGATATTCCCCGCCACGATTGATGCAATCTCGGAAGCTTCGTGAAATTTTTTAAGGGGAATGATTTGTGAAAACGCTCCAGTTTTCGCACTGATCTGATCAATTTATCCGAACCTTTGTCATTCAAATATCCCTTTTAAGCTAGCAAGCCATCGACATTTTGGTGGTTGCGAGACGCAAGAACTGCCATAACACTTTCCAAACCAATGTTCAGGTCATCCGACATTTTGGCCTCAGCTAAGAGGGGATGATACCATTGATCGAAATAAGATGAAATTTTGACAAAAATGGCGTTTAATTGCTAGCGCTTTCTAAAAGCATTATAGAGAGAAGATGTATATGTCAGTTCCGGAAATTATTGACCGACTTGTTATTAGATACATTAAAATTATTTCAACACCGAATCAATTCCGATAAAAATATTTCTTAGTCATAAATTTTCTTCTTTTTTTTTCCCTCGCTAGAAATTGTCTAAAATTATGCCGATTAACTTTCAGTATTGGAAACTTTATTTTTTTGTTTTTTTTTGGACTTAAATAGCAGGAAATAGGCAGATGATTATATCATATTTGTGAACAATAGGTGATGATGTACGTAACAAAAACAATGCAATAGATGACTTCAATTGAAAGTATATTAGGCATGCCCCCTGCTCTCTCCGTGGGCAGACAAAACACATCTACAAAATAACGATTCATTCTTGCACACGAAAACTGTGAAAATATCTCTGTTATCGGCATTTATGGTTTGTTTTAATCCACCGAAATTGCGAATAAATTTTGTCAGTTATTTTTCATGTGAAATACTTTGAAATAATTTTAATAATTTGGATTTTTTTCAAAATAATATTTAAATATATCTAACGGAACGCTCATACGCATAAGCATTAAATCATTTAAGATAATTTTCAAATATAATTCAGTAGAACAAATAGAAAAACTAAATAATTAATTCGTGCATACACGAGTTCTCAGTAAAACAATGAATCCTCTTAAAACTAATATACACAACAATTTAATGTGTGTCAAGGAAAATGTATTCATACAATTGTCAATTGTATTTATTTGACAAAAGGATAAGGGGATTGTTTATAATTGCTTTGAATATGCAGACAACATTCACTGCTTCCATCACATCAGAATACATGATAACGTACACTTCACTTATTACACAATATTATGATATGTATTCTGGGATTGCGTTTTATTTCAAATTTGATAATAATGACATTTTCAATTCCTATGATACACGTGACTAAATCAGTTAAGGAAATTTTAAGACATTTTCATGAAAAAGAAAGACAAAAATATGAAAATGAGAAAAATACAATTGCCTTTGGTCGAAAACATTTTGCACTTACTTCTTAAAGGGATATAGGCAACCAAGAATTATGAAGGATTTCAAGTTTGTTAGACGATATATACTCATTCAACATTTGTGTGCAAACATCTAAGCATCTCAAGACTTAAAGAAACCTAATAAAATCTGTCCGACCAAGAAGCCTTAGCTCCATTTTACACCATTTAGAGCATCTAAAGCATCTGTAGAAATAAATAAATATCGGAGCTGCGTAGAACCAATACGCTGATCCGCCTATTCACAATTTAGGAATTAATAAAAAAAAACAGAGTTTTCATTTACCTATCAGCACTCGAGAACGTCTTTACAGCAAAACGGTGAATAAACGCCAGACTCATGAGAGAATCACATTCTTACAACACTTAAGAAGAATGTTTTGCTCAAAATTTACAACAAATCTTTGGTTTTTGCAAGGATATTCTAGAAACATTAAGATTATAAATTTGGTTTCCGATACCGTTAAAAAGCTTCTATTCCCGTTTTTACGATCATCAGAAGCATTTCTCTGGGTTTACACTTCTACGCCTGCTGTGTATAAAAAAAATATTAAGTCAATACGTGTAAGGGAAATTAATTTTCATATTAAACATGATCGCGGCTCTTCAGTATAATGGCCTTAAAATGTTTGTTCAATTTTCAAACGAATGCTATTTTAGCCCTTTTTCTTTCAATATGTTTGCGGAATCTTGCGGAAAAGAAGCCTTGTTTCTTGTTCACATATAAAAATTGATCTAGTTTCAGTCTGAATATATATTCTAAGGCATAAAGTGTTTCGTTTAAGAACAGCAAAGAACGGATGTTTTTTTTTTTTTTTTTTTTTTTTTTTACCTAGATGACCCATTATCTACGAAAAGAAATTCAGTTGGCTGAGTGGTTGGTTGCGTTTTTTCCCTTTGAATATTTATCGCCTTCTATTTGTGGTTATTGGCAATTAATGAACAATAAGACCACAAACTAGCCGATGCAATTTAGTGTCCGGAGAAAAAGGTTTTGCAAATAAATAAATTCACAGAAATCGTGGAGGGGAAAAAGACAAGAAAGATCTCTTTTCATTATTTGTTCATCTTGATGGTGAATTTTTAATACATATATATATAATGTGTAAACATATACAAATATGTGTATATATCTAACATAAATTTACACATGAACGCATCATTATATATCTACAGAGTGTGCTGAACAATTCCCAGAATAGAGATATTTTGTGACAAGTTGCTGTCTCGAACCTCTCAAACAAAAAAGCATACGAAAGAAATGTACACTTACTGTAAGCCGAATTTTGGATACCACCAGTAAGCTAATATGGATACTAAAATCAATTACATTTTCATCCTTATTTGGTTATTTTGAATTTTAACCGACTCACTGAATTATCTTGGCGGTGTAGTCGTAAGCAGCAGCAGCGTTTTAAAAAAAAAAAAAAGGAAAACTTTAACTAGAGACGAGTTTATTAATTGATTGACACAAACATTTGAACACAAGTGTGTAAAGAAATTAAAATTTTAATTTTTTAATGTAGCAAATTACTCGTCGTCGCTCGCAAACCGATGCACAGTTACATACATTCGTGCTTAACATGATGGTTATCCAAGATTCGGCCTAAGGCGAGTAGAATTTTTAGACTTGTTTTAATGCATTTCTATTCGAAAAAAGTTTAACTTTCATATTTTACTTCTTGACTACTGTGTCTGCTGGTGAATTTTCTAAAAAAGTTTCCGTTAGATTTTCTTTTCTGGTGGCAAGCCACTCAACAAAATTTTACGTACATATGAAAAAGTTTGTGCTTGCACTGAAAATCAGGAAAGTTGGCCCAATTTGTTGTTTTCCTTATTTCTGGTATTAACATTCAAGTGCTATCTTTTCCCAAATGATATCTAGAATAGCAATTGAGGTTAATTGTGTGTGCAAATAAAATGCTTACATAAGTCTTCAAAATCTAAGTGATATAAAAAAAAAAAAACAAAAAAAAAAAAAACTAAGCAAATAAATAAAAATAAAATAAAATTAATAAATATTTTCTTAAAGCAACTTTTTATGGTTTTTCTGAAAGCAATACTTTCAATAGAAGACCGCCATTAAGGCTTCTCTAATTCCGATCTACACTTTATTTAGCCCTATTAATCCTGTGGCTTCTCCTCATCAAAATACAATCTTGATTATCGTATGTATGGGTAAAATCTACAAATGCGATTCATTATTAATTAAAAACCTGCTTTCGTATATTTGCTATCCGTTGGTTTGCATGGTTGCATTCATAAATTTCATTAAAATACAATTGACTTATGGCTTTTCAGTAAAGAATCTATTCTGCGGTTTTCTTTCGCTTTAATTCGTTCCTTTCATTGACTGTAAGGGATCTTGCATTGTTTTTTTTTTTTTTTTGTCTTCTTCAATGATTTTAATTTGAAAAGATCAAGCCATCAAGTGGGAATGCTCTCACACGCTATGAGTACAACTTTTGAAGAGGTCTTGAATTAAAGCTGCTTGACGAAATGCCGCCCTTTTTCTTGACAAATGACAGAGTTAGGCCAAAAGAGCAACGCCTAAACATTACATAGACAATGTGAAGACATGTTGGGTATTTGCCCCCTTGATCACATGATAAACTCTTCGATTCGTAAATTTATTAGAAAGTAGAATAAGTCACGCATCGTATGAGACAATCTTATGTCGATGTACAGAGGTAACATCTTTTCAAAAACGTACTTTTCTGCTTGCCATTCATATTTTAGATACGATCGGGATTTTGCACTGGTACTGGTACACGCTTATTGGATATATATATATATAGAACTTCTTTTTATCGGTAAAATGTTCAAGAATCATTGGCTTGATAACTTCCTGTAGTAAATTAAGGTAAGTACAATTGTTGCGGTATTTTTATTTCTCTCAAGTTGCACAATTGTGTTTGCCATTGACCTAAAATAACTCATATATATATATATATATATATATACTTGAATGGTGTAGAAAATCTAATGTAATTTTGAACATAGTTTCTATATTTTGCATTTAAAGGTAAAATCTTAAATTGAAACGTGCATGTATGCATCTGAAGCACACAAAACTTACAGTGACAAGAGGGGGGTCAATTACGCATCAGATTTATACTTTTGAGGTAGGTCATCATAGACAAGAGAGGTTTTCCCAAATATAAAACAATATAGAAGATAAATGCGAAAAGATTACACCCAAAATGCATATAATCTCTCTTTTGTTAGTGTACGATGCAATAAGTACTGTGCTCGACTTAAAAATGAAAATATTAAAAATGAAAAGCAATGAAAATTTATGTTCACTTTTAAAAGATATACTTTTAAAAAGTATATATTTATGTATTTATGAGAGTTTGAGGATGTTTGCCTAGTAGGTGGTACCACATTGCTGCATAAAAAGCAGTCATAAAATGACTTCTTTGTCTACAAATTTTCATTTGTAATAAATTTAAATTGATGACACAATAGAAGAACAAACCCTTACAAATGCTCCTGCACTGAATATGCAGATGGCAGTTAGTTTCCCTCTAATAGTGTTACTTAAGCTCTTGCATTTACTTAGGTGCCAAAGTCGAGTTTTTTCATCTATTTTTGTTTTTTGCTCTCTTCTTTCATTTCGTTTTATTTATTTAGAAATATTTTTCTTGTTCTTGTTATTTAAAATTCGTATCAAAGTCAAAAGATAGTTATAAAAGTTTCATGGCAGTGAAATTAATTGATAGTAAAATTGAAAACTTTTTGATAAATTACATTCTTTACAAAAAAAAAAAAAAAAAAAAAAAAAACAAAAATAGAATGCAACCGCAATTCAAGTTCCTGCATATGCAGGAGTCTGCACTGGCTCTGTATATGTTTAGCTTTTAATTAGTAATTGACCAAAAAGTTCCTTTCTTTTCCTCATCTCAATCTCATTATTTGTCGATGATTTAATTTAAATTGTTTCTCTCTCAACATTGATTTTGTATGGTTGATATGTTAGCGGAGAATTAGTCCATTGCTCAGCTCGTTAAATACTCGTAAGCGCTAAGTTTGTAAAAAAATATTATTAGCTTTTGGAATAAACTCCTCACTGGTTTCCCGAATAAACTTTGTTGTTCGATCATAAGCGAAGGGAATATATACGGATGAGACCAATCTGAAACGGGCCTGCAAGACAAACTCAGAAGTTAGTGGTCGATTGAAATGAACTCTTCAACGGCCACCTAAAGCGGTCACCAAAATTCTCATCTCGATTCATAATCACGATCAAATATTTCCACATTTTCGCGCAATTGGGTGTAAAGCGAGAATATAAATATCCAAAAAAAAAAAAAAAGAAGCCTGTAACAAGCTTAGGAGCTCGGATTATGTTGCACAAATCTCTACTTCTAGAATCTTAGTTCAAAAAACTCAACTGCTCGATTGAAAGTTTGGCCGCTTATGAAAGGAAGTTTTCAAAGCGAGAAAAAAATACTTGAATGAAGTGCTAAGCCGGCATTAAACCAATCTCACATGTGGTTCGCATATAAGAAAAACTAATTTTCAAATTAAACCTTTTCATCTTTCCCCCTTTCTGTTTTGCGAGTCTGACATTTTCTTTAAACTAACTTGAAATTTCTTTCGGATGTTTAATCGATGCTAAGAAGAGCCAATACTGTGTGCGACTTGTCTATTCTAGCCTAAATGTCGTTCAAGCCTGAGCACAGTATGGCATTTTTAGGCTTTGCTCGTCGCTGCGTTGTCATTGTTCAGTGTCAGCTGCTACTTAAATATTTGCTCTCACCAACCACATCTTGCCCTATACGAAGCCAATTGACTTTTCATAGGTATATGCAAAACATCGGTAATTTTAGTACTAGGTGATGTTACACTCTCTACTTACTTTACATAAGCACTTCAAATATGCAAAGGTTTTGAAAATATATTACTGTGCGTTCACCTGCGGTCCCACTTCACTGGGTGGCACTTACGATATATGCATGTACACACGCTTGCAGTTGGTGTCTTCCTCTTGCGTTTTCTTAGGTCACACCAGATTTCCACATAAGCTCAGTTACAAATCCATGTCAAAGCTAATAAAAAATATTGAAAAGTAAAAACAAGGGTAAGTTTGCGGTGTTATTTTCGTAAATGAAGTAAAGATGTCCACATTAACCTTTTATTTTATCTTTATAGTAACCTAGTATTATTCACAACGTGCACTTTTTGTGTACATTAGTTAAGATTAGGTATCAAGCATTATTGAAAAGTGTCTCAGCTAATGTAACTTTATTTTGAAATGTACGTTGTTTTCAATAAGTCAATCAGTTTTCAAATTTGATTGCAACTGATAGTTGCATGTAGAAATTGCGTACATTTTACTTAATTGTGTCAGATGTTAGATGACTAATGGCCCTTACTGTACGCACAACTAAATAGATCACATACCGCATAAAATTAATTGATGTTAAAACTATTCCAATTCGTCTATTGAGGGATGCGAAGAGAAATAGATGGACGGACATATCTAACTTAAATTAGCTATTGTTGTATTCGAACACTTAGTATTACGTTCGACCTTGTACGCTTTATGCATGGATTTATTTTCTGTGAAAAGCTATATAGCGTGGTCGAGGAGGAGGGCCATTAGTAAGTACATGTGTTTAACTTTCTTTTCGTGTAGTTTTTCTTCTTTTTTTGTATTTGTGATTTGAGTATGTTTAACCTTAACTGTGCGTATAATCAACCTACTTTTACACGTCGTATCGTTTACATCTACACACAACGGTAATTTTGTTTTGCTTTTCATATTTTTTTACCAATTGCTTTCCGCTTCATTAATTGTAACGTAACAGTTATTGAGCTATATATTCCCTCGATTTTTTTTTTTTTTTGGTTTTTTTTTTTAAGTGATACTAAACTTTTACACTTACTTAGCTATGTACATGTGTTGACATGCTTACAAATACCTCAGCATGTGTGCCGGAATTTTTCTATTTTTTTTTTTTGTTTTCTTATTTTGATTTCACTTTTTCGACACAATATACAAAACACAATGAAAGGTTTTCTTCAAGTATATATATATATATATATATATATATATAAATACATACTTGCCTACGAACATACATATGCATAGATATTTATACATGCTAATGTATATACATATACGCGATGTTTTGTCTATTTGGCGTAACAAAGTCTTTTTTAGTGTTACATTTTATGGAGCCGTGCAAAGCCCACACATCTGTGTGCGGCGTTAAGGAAAATAAAAAGGAAAGTAAAATAAAACAAGCAACTATTCAGTTAAATCAACACAACACAAAAATATGTATTTTTTATGCATCATTATGTCAGAAATGACGCAAAAGCAATAAATGTATAAACACAAAGAGATGTTAAAAGCAACAGTCGATATGTATGATACATACCATATAAGTATTTGGCAGCCATTTAATAATGTATTGGAATTTAATGAGATCCCTAACGAAACCAACATATGGGAAAATATTGAGGTTTGAGGTTTCTGTATGTATTCCTCCTATATGCGAACAAGCATGTATATAAATATATATATATATATATATATATAATATAATCTGAAAATTTATTGAAATATTAATGCATTTTAGCATTTAAAGTGCAATCAATTCAAAAATCGATATATTTTTTATTTCAATTTTCAGTTTATCAACAACTCAGCTTACTTACGGTTTCTTGTTTAAATGGAGAAAAAGTTTGTGGTGAAATTAAACAAAATCACATATATGTAAGTGCACATGTGTATGCTTATGCGTTTGCTTATATATGTCTGCATATGTGCACTGGGCTGTATCGGATGAATGTTAAGAAGAATATTAAATGACGCACATTCTGTAAAGCAGTCAGTCAATCAGTCAGTCGCTTAGTTAGCCGGTTAGTCAGTTAGACTTGCTATCTTCCTTGCATTTTTCTATAATTTAAAAACGTGACTCTTGTATAATACAAGGCCAACAAAACTGGCACCGGAAGAATTTATAAACATTTCTTCTAGTTGTAGTTATAGTTGAACATTTTTCTCTTTCTGTTTTGTGACAAATGTTGTTCTTGCTATCGTTGTTGTTATTTTCTGTTATGACCAATACCACAGTAATACAAGCAATTCCTTATGTAATTTATTGCCTTGTTGTGCAGTTTATTTGTTAAATTCAGATCATAAAGGAAACCAAAGCCAATTTACAGATGAACATACAGACAAATGCACCCACTGATGACGCCTTCATATGTAAGTATTGAACAATTTTTGTACTTTCAGCACACCAAAATACAAGTCTACTAAGTTACTTATGCACGTTGTAACATCAAAATACATTTCATTTACATAAGTATTACGTTGATTAGCACAAGCAAGCCTTTCAATCGATTCCCCTCCACATAATTTCTATTATTGAAATTCTTATTGATGTTTGCAAAACCTCGAGAAAAAATTAATCCCTAATTATTGCGAATTTAAGTTCACTGATAAAATATAAAGATGGTATGGGAATAAAAGAAAAAAAAGAAACAATGTTTTGTAATTTTATCTGTCGCTGTAACTAACAAGCGGTAGTGGTCAAAAAATTGCTATATATATATATATATATATATATATAAATAAACGGCAAGGTTTTGTAACGGTTACCAAACTAAGATGATTCTGATCGGTTTTCCGTAGCATTCATAATTAGCAAAAACTCATTGCGATTTGCATAGAGATGGGTATTACAAATTCGCTCTAACACAAGCATAATTATTTCTATTCATATCTTTTTTCTGCATGGTCTTGTAAAAATTTTTCATAAATTCTCAAAAAAACTTTTAATGAAATTTTTCTTTTCAATTTTAAGACCAAACAACTGCGAAATTGAAATTTATCTAAATATAGTTTAAAATTAAACAAATAACAAATCTCAGTTATAGCACACTGTATACAACAGAAATAAGTAAATAAATAAATGAATAAAAAAAGAAATAAAATGAAAAGGAATGAAATCAAATTCTATATATATATATATATTTTTATATATATATATATATTGTGTCTTTACTGATCTCAATATGATGCATATATACGAAATCAATGTCCGGTACCTATAGACGGGATAGAATTATGATTGAGAAAAAAGTATTCAATTAGCAATAGAAGCAGAAATCTTTATTTAGCTTGCTTTGCTCATTTTATGGCATGGAATACATAGGAAATCAATGGAAAGAGCTTTTCTTGTTCTCTTTGGATGGACTTTGTCGAAAGCAATATTTTTTTTTGTTATTATAACACCATAACTTTGCCAAACTCGTCTTGAGCAACAGCACTTGTCGCCACGAAAGTTATTCAACTCAAGAGACACTGCATAAATTTGAACTTGATCCGCCTGAGTAGCCAAAGTCGAGGAATCTCGACTAGCAAGTCAATGGTCGTGGGTTCGAATCTCAAGTGCGGTAGAGTTTTTAATAAAAGCCGACAGCCTTAGATGCTAGTGATTTTAAGAGTTTAGTTTTAGAATTTATTTCTCTGGCAAAATTAATAATAATACTAATAATAATAATAATATATTTGAACTTAATATCCTTGCAAAAAGGTGTCAAAAAATTCGTTCAATTTGGATAAGGGATCTTCGTGAAATTATCATTGAGGTTTAACAACCGGAAACGCGCACCAAGGTCCGAAGTCAATAATGGGCACGATAAAATTACATCAAAGTTCTATTGTAACGTTCTATGAGTGTCTTTTTTAGAGATGTGCCGCAAAGAAAAAAAACTACTTTTTAATGGCATAAGTATTTAGACGTAAGAAATTAAATCTTGGAGTCAAAAACTGCGTTGATTGTTTTATAAAAGCGCATAAGATATCTTATAGTCAGGAAATTGTTAAAAGAATATTTTAAGAAGTTAATAACATGCCGCAATATGTGACTGTAATATCGGTCTCCGTGTTGACTAGAGGCAGAACTACGACGTGTTACCCCAAACACAGACACACAGCGATCTTATTCACCACCAGCTTAATTCTATGAACATTACCAGCTATCGTACACACATATACTTCCATACAATAATATATCTGTGACGACGTTAGAGCATGGGTCAGTTTACACCTTACTGCCTGATAGTGCAAGTGCATATTGTGGCAGTAAAGGTGTGAATAATCAAGTTTCCTGTCAATAATAACAATAATAACCGATTCTCATATCTTCGAGATACATAGTTCGAAATCTCATAATTTTTGATTTCGAGATATTTATTCAACAGGATAGAGTTTGGTTTCATTTAACGTTCAACCCGGTCTCAATTGTCATGATTAATCCTATGCAATGCATCTCTTGACTGAATGCCGCGAAACAACAACTGAATATCATCTAAGAATGAGTACGCCGAGCATACTTTCGACTCAACCACACTAGAGAAGAAGAAGAGAACTTTATGAGCCAATACGATGTACTTGAAAAGATGAATTCGATAGTAATTTTTTGCAACATCTTTCCGCGAGCAACTCGATCAAAAGCCTTGGATAAGTCCAATGAAGCTAAAATACTTACTCCACCTTCATTCGAGTCCTCGGCGATACACTGTTTGCCGATCATTGAATAAGTGAAGCGAGATTTGAGATATTACAATATTTCTTATAATACGCTTATGATATTGAAAAAAGCACCAGTTTTAGGTATCGGAATAATTTTTGGGAGTTTTCAGTTCTCTGGAAAAACAGAGGATGTTATAATGCTATTGAATAGATGTAATATAAGATTACTTATTAAAGGAAATAAAAGTAATTTTTAAAAATTACCAAACGCAGTATAAAGTTCATAATCGCTGATACATGCAAAGGAGAATGTGTTATGGGAACTCACAAACGGCATATGTTCACATATGTTTACAGAATTAAAATTCAAACCTTTTCAAAAATAGTTATTTATATGGTCAACATTTAATTCGACATTGCCATTGACTGAGTCACTATTGCTAGCTATTCTTAACTGGTTCCACATATCCTTGGTGTCAACATTATTGAACATTTTACCAAAGTGACCTTTCTTCATTCTCCCTATAACTCTGCTTGTCTTAGTCGAATAGAGGTAATATTCAAGCGGGTAAGGTCTGGTAAGAAGCAAAAGCAAACCAATCAAACGGCACGTGGCAGTTCAATGCTTTGTGATATATACACATACCGATAATATTATTAATTTTAATTTTATAAAGTAGTTCATCAGCATTAATTTACAAATAAATAATTGGGTCAAGAGCATAGCAGCGCAATAACCAATTATCCATGATTTAAATTATGATGAGTGACACTTACCTACCGGCCTGCTATGCACTGCAATATGTTACATCGGCAAATGTCCGATGAAATTTTTTATAATAATTTTACTTTAGTTTTCTTTTTAATCGGCTATATAAGCTATCGAATTGAAAATAAACAGGTAGACTAAAGCTCCTTGTTAACAAAGAAATTTGTCTCATTTCGTACACGTTATTACAATACCTTTGATAATTATACGCTGGAGATACTAACAACTCGCGTTGGAGTTAGGACCTAGGGGTTTGCCTTTAACTAGGGCGGATAATAAGCGATAAAAATTAGAAGTCTAGAGATTATTTCACATATTCGCACAACACTACATCTTGTAGATTTTCCATGAAAAATATATGAGCGAGTGTTGTCATATTGCAACATTTCCTTATCGGGCCTTATTCTCAATCATGCCTAGTCATTGTTTCTTATTGATTACGTTACATACAACGCCCTATTTTAATCGTAGACTACAGTGTGCAAATTTGAGATCACAAATATTCGTCTTAATCAAAGAGACTCTTTAGTTCGATTGTTTTCATCTATGCCATGGTACGATTTGGGTTCTTATATTATATCGAGATTAAAAGCTTTCGTTACGATATAATGCTAAAAAGAAGGGTTTTTCTTTTTAACCACCTTCCATGCTCTCTTTAAACTCCAGGCAAGCAATTGTTGCTGAACTCCATGCCTGCATTTGGTATGCATTTCCTTTGGGTGATGTCTTTCAATTTTCGCTTTAAAAATTTTTGTGGTGCTTCATCATTCATTTTCCTAGTTTGGCAGCAAACTGAATTGATATTTGAGAACTAACGTAACGTCTCAGCAAAGCCTTTTCTCAATATGTTTTCAATACCTAATCGTTAACTCTCTTGACTTGATGTTCATTGATAGACGGTGAAGCACATGCCGCAGGGATAACAATCGCGATTGCCAAATGGACAGCTATGGACATGATTATTTAGACTAATGCTCCATTGCTAATATTTAAAGTGTAAAAATATTGCAATTGTTTACTTTGACATTGCTTTCCTTGCTTCTAATTGACAATTTTCGCTGTAGCGTCAAAACGTACGTCGTAGACTAAGAGCTCGTTCGCAAGTACTTTAAGCTTAACAATTTTGTAAGATAAAGAGAAATTGTTTACTTTACACGTTGCTTTGATTTTGAACGATGATCTGCTTTATAATGTTGTAATTTAAGCCTTTAAGCATAATTCGTCTGAATAATCAACACCAATGAAAAACACTTCCTCTGCGCAGTAGCACTAAGAGTTGTTTCTAACAATTCGGACGCCATAATTCCATTTTTTGAAAAACCATTTTATGAGACTTTCTGGCTGATCAAGATGTTCGTTAAGATGAGCGCGATCGGTTCATTACTACATCCACAGTTGCGCATCCCGCCTATACGAATGAAATTTAAATGATTGCCGTGGCATCGGGTAAAGTTTCTCATAATTTTCTCTTTATTTTAATTTTTTCTACATTTTTTCTTTTTGAAAGTTTTAAGCAAAGACATTTGACTGCCTGAGAATAGGTGAAGATCTTCTCGATTCTAATTTTTTTGGGCACCCAATATATCAGTCTATAGGTGTAGAGATAATGACTACTTCGCCTGTTCCCATCGAATTGGATAATTGCTGCAAATTCTGATCTGTCTCATTCAGAAAGGATTCCCTTAACCATCTTATCTAAATGTTAGTTTGCAAAGCATGATCCGTAAGGCGTTCCCAAGCTACGGCAGATAACTTAAAACATAACAAAAATTATAATGTTCCATAAGGCAACTTAACTTATCACACGTAAGCGAAATTTATACAATTTTTAATGCAAACCAGTTTGAAAACCGTTTAATATGTTATAAATGCAAAACACTGCATGTCATCTCTTAATTACATTAACTAATAGTGACTTTATACTCTTCTTTAATCAAAATTTTGCTTTTATAATTAATTAACCGTTATCTCATCAAGAGCGTTGGCGTAATATTGATAATATTTCTCACAGAATTTTTTCGGCTGTTTTTTGCACGCTTATGCGTTTTGATGGGTAAACCGCTGTAAACATTAAATGAACTGCATTAAAATTGTTTATGTGTATATGTGCGTATACACAAAGAAAAATTGACACCTCTGATAATGATAATAATAATAATAATAATAATAATAGTAATTATAAAAGTTTTATTAGTTTTTCCAGTTTACACCCAAGTATTACTGCTCTTTGCTGATTTATGCAAAGTTAATTAATGATTCACGTTTTTTTAGTCGTTCAGTTATTAATTTCTTAATAATGATGTAAAAGAAAAAAATTGCGAATGATTTGTTTTAAACTCTTACTGTCATTTATTAATACAAAAATCTATATTGTTCGTTAATCAACATTAATTTTATTACTAAAGCTTTTATTTCCTCCTTTCCACTTTATCGGTTTCCTTTCCTTATTACTTAAATCATTTTCTAGTTAGATCATCTTCTACGATGGGAAGATTATTTTCGCACAATTCCTACAGATTTATTTTTGTAAAAGACTTGAGCGATAAAGTATGCACCACGAGTAAAAGCTTTATAAATATGTGAGCTGTTGCCTCCAACAAACCCCGAAATGGAAACATGAAAATAGGAGAATGCTCTTGAAATTTATACATGAATAAATGAATTAAGATTTCATAAAATTCAAGCTGAATTTATGCAAATAAAATTATATTAATATTCGAACGCCAATTATCGACAACAGTGAAACGAGAGAGCCTATCCGGTTAGCTATTGTTTTTCGTTTTTGTAGAACGTGTGGCAATTACGAGTTTACTGTGATTATTGCTGCTTTATCATTTGCAGCTTAATATAATAGTAAACACTTGACAAGTAACAGCAACAAGAGCAAAACCAAGCAGCAATAGCAGTAAGTGTATGTTTTCGCATGTTTAACTGAAATGTGCATACACTACTGATCATAGCGTTTGTGTTAGCGGGGGCCGCTAGTTGTAGTACATCATCATAAAATATAACTTTAACCTTTGTGTCGAGTTGAGTTTTAAATGCAACAGTATTGCTGTACAGGAGCATAGCTTATTCAACTCTTTTGCACTAAAAAATTTAACTCAACTATCTTTTCTCTCGCATTCGCACACATACACATGTATATGTAGAAAGGTAAAAAATTGCATAGAGAACGTTTGTTATTTTAAATCATCGCTACGCCACCATCACCAGCATGAATTGTTAAATTGTAAGCTTTTGCTAGCAAAATGTTCAATAGCTGCTCGGATAAGGATGCGTATGCGAGTCTACACAAATACATACGTACATATATTATATAAATGCACATATATATATATATATATAACAGGTAACATATATATATATATGCGTTGTCTGCTTGGTTGCTCGGTATTTTCATTTCTCTTTTTTTTCGCTTGGTAAATACAAACGAGTTTCCAATAAAGATTTATGGTTTGATATGATCATAAAAGTTCCCCTTTTTTCTGGTGATTGTGTTGTCACTGAGACATGAATACACACACCACTGTATATACATATACATATAACATATATACATATATATATATATACATATATATACATATATTGCACACATACACATTCATAAAGGTTTATGGATATTATGCATAGCATTTGAATAAGAATTACATATGTAAATATATAAATGTATGTGTGATACTTTTACACCATTCAACCGGGAAAGGCAGCGGCAACGGCAACGGCAACAGCAATAGCAATAGCAACAGTAACACCGGCAGCAGCATTAGCAGCAGCAAGGAAATCAATAAATTATTTCACTTATACAAAAATACACAGCCAAACACAATCCAATCCGCAATATATTCATAGTTAATAAATTTTATAGTCAATGTTCGAGGTGCTAGTAGTGGAGATGATTTTGTTGCTGCGTTCTAGTAAATCTATCACGGTTGGAAAAAGAAACTATTTGCAGAAGAAAAAATAAAGAAAAACAGAAGTTATTACAAATATTTGCATAAAAAATATAAATTTCCAATAAATTGCTGGCGGGGATTTTTGCAGCGCAGCTATTCAATAGATTACAAATATTTAATGCAGTTTGTTTTTAAATTTATACAATAACTTACTTGCAGTCCAAACAATGTCAAAGAAGTATGACAAAAGAAAGCGAAAAGAAACGAATAAGAAATCTATGATTCAAATGAATTCAAATTCATTTGAACGAGCAGTCATGTTCTGCACTGTTTTTTTTTGTATAAATTATTATTTTTTCCTTTTTTTTTTTTTTTTTTTTTTTTTTTTTTTTTAAATAATAGAATTAAATACAAAATGAAAGTAAAGGCATATGATGTTCGCTGGAAGTTTGACTTTATATCTCTTGCATTGTCATGTTCGCATGAAAGCAAGCTTAAAAAAAATCTTTTATGAGAGAAAAAAGTCGTAGAAAATCGCAAGTGCGATGGAGTTTTCAATAGAGGCGAACAGGCGATGATCTAAGTTATCCTGCTGCCTTTAAATCCATACAAAATATGTAGACGATAAAATATATATATATATATATATTGAAGAATGGTTTTATATGTTTTAGATTTTGGCAACTTTTGCAGAAATTCGTCATTCCCTCTAAAACAAAAGAGTAACACATACCTACAATTTCTGCGATTATCTTAGGATCGAGCTTGAAATGGCAAAGCAGAAATCCTTTAGAATCAGAATTTATGAAAAGGCCACTATGACACAAAGTCATTCACTCAACTCAACTACGAATTATCCGTGAGCGGAAGTTTTCGTGAAAACCTTGAAGTGATAACATCCTCAAGATTTTAAAGAGACATTCATTGCTTGTAATCTTCAAATTGATTTGATTCACAACTCCTGGTCTTCTCCCGCTAAGTTTCATTCATTTCATTAATGCATTTCATTAAGATCCATTCACACAGTCAATAAATTTTACGAAAAACAACTTAACCAGCAGACTCAAATTAAACTAATTGACTTGAAAAGACTTCAGACGTCTGATATTCGAATAAGTAGAAATTGTTGGTAAACGGCAAGCAATAACTGTGTTATAAAGCAGATTTTATAATTAAATGCTCGAGTTTATCAAAAATTTTGAACAAATGTTCCGATATAATCATAAAAGAGAAAGAACTAAAGGAAAAAGGAGCTTTCGTCTGGACTGAATATTTTTACTATGTTACAAGTCTACACAAATACATGCAAATTTTCATTATCTTATTGTAATGTTACAATGGGCAAATCAAGACAGCTTTTATGCGTAATGTACTTACTATCGTATGGAAGTCAATTATATTAAAACTATTTGTAGCACCATTCTCTAAAATTTGTAAATAGATGAATGGACGAACCGTGCCGGTCAAGAAATACAATTCTCGTTAAATGTTTTAATGAAGGCTATTGCCAGTTACAAATGAAACACATACAATAAATAATAAACTACTCTCTCATCCTCTCGTAAATGAAAATATAAATAAACAGAAGAATTTTGTGAAAGAATGACCGAGAAAATGTATAAAAATTATATGCATTGTTAGCAGCTTATGTGTAAAAGAATTTTAACTCAATAAAATTGTTAAATATTTTCATTTTAATGAAAAAACGCGAAAGAGAGAGAGCGCATGTTAAGTAAAATACAGGAAAGCTTGATATTCTCATATGCACTCTATATGCAGAGATGTGACGATGACGATGAGGCAGACTAGATAGTCTGTGGATACAATAAAAAATTATGAATTTAATTAAAATAATATTTTGTAAATGTAAGAGAGCAATAGCTCTAACCAAATTGCAACACCAAGTGATAAACATTAATTTTCAAATATAGCCGTCATATGTAATGTTCATATCCATAAAAATTGTACGTATATATGTGCTTTAAATATAAATATTTATATGTGTGTACGATTATATACGAATGTATAAATCTTTATACGTTTCGACTATTTGACTTTTGCTTGTTTTTCGTGCATGGCTGCCGTACTTGCCTTCTTCATCATGGTTTTTTTTTGCTTACTATTGTAAGTAATTTGCACATTTTATATGTTATGTATGGATCATAGCTGCATATTTCATTTTTCATATATGCAAACACTCTTTGCTTTCTTAAATAATTTCCTTTTCTGACTTTTTATATTCCATTGCAAGAGATAAATTTTGTTACATATGGTAAATAATAGCCAGACATAAAGTGCGAAAACCCAATTCTATATACATATTAGTCATAAATGTTACATTCAGTATCGATTTACTTCTAGACAGTAACAACTGTTTCTGCGACCGTTAAAAGTAAAAATTTAAAAAACCCTAAATACAAGTTTGTCTTCGATCTATGCACCTCAAGTGCATCCATCTCCATCTCCAAGGAAACCTCAAATAAAACAATTCCGATTTTGAAAGCAATGTGATAATGAATTCGTCAAGATCAATTCAACGAATATATATCATGTTTACTCTGATACATACATCGATCATACATCGAATCGGATGGAAAGAATCATTTTTAGTCTCTTGAACGCCAACATAATTTCTCACACTCTCTCTTTGGATCTTTGAAGACAAATTATCTTCTGTAGGTTCAATTACGCAAAAAGTAACGGTTATATTCGTTATGTGAACCAGTGAAGTATGAGGGTATACGGCATATGTCCTTGCGTTAATAACAATTAGAATGTGTTTGCTTTTGCCTTAGCAAGGCTTAGTGTTATTCACTAGATCCTATCAAGTTAAGACGGCAGTTGTTGCAACGGTTGCGAGAGATTCACTTAAGACTTTTCAAAGATATTTGTGAAAGCCATCCAAAAACGCAGCGTAGACAAGATCCTTATTAATCTTGCTTACTTACATAACTGTTATTAGGACAATTTGTTACAATTTTTAGCAATTTAGTCTGAGATGGGTATTCAATGTACATCGTAAGTCGTGTTCAAATTTCTTACTCTTGTTTTAATATTCCTTTTAGCAAAAGATTAAACTATGTATAAGCATAGGCATAAACACATGCGTGCATATAAGTGCATATGTACATATAAATGAACAGAACGGCGTAAATAGCTTTTACGTATTTATTTAATATTCTAAATGTAGATGATAGCGTTTAGATGACGTTGCTCTCTTTATTGACCGTTCTTTAAAATGTCATTTAATAATAAATGAAAGAAACAGACACTGAAATAAAGAAAATTAAATACGGAATAAGTGATTAGTTTGTACATTTGTAAATTTGTAAATTGAGTTTGTGTTGTCACTTACGTATATTTTTTGTAAAACAAAGGCAAAAATCTTTTCAAATAATTAAGAAACACTTTCAAATAATCAACAATCCGACACATATTAAATAAAAACCATTTAAAGATAATCCTTAATTGAATGTCTTGTAATTGATATTGTCTCACATACATACAAATATCCTCGGGAATTAGAATAGAAATTGAAATAAAAAAAAGACATCCATAAACATACATACATACACACACACACACACACACACACACACACACACACACACACACACAGAGAGAGAGAGAGAGAGAGCGAGAGAGA
>NW_024002668.1:0-2552 GCF_014805625.2 Glossina fuscipes
ATCAGGACATCTCTTAAAGCGGTGCCATAGATCCATTTTATTTTTCCTCAAAAACGAAAGCGTGTTGTTCCATCAAGGAACCCTAGCTCGTTTAAAAGAGGTGTTGGATTGAGGAATAGAAAGATGAGCAGCCGTGCGAATCGCTTTAGTCATAATAGCAGCATCATGGTTGCAGTTCCCGTTAAATGGCTTTGAATTCAAAAATGACTCCACCTGTTTGGAGTAATTGATCCAAACCGCTTTATCTAGGGGGAATTTGGCCTGTTTTGCTGGAGTAGCAGAAGACGTTGAAAGTTTAAGATCGATTATGATTGGAAAGTGATCACTATTATGTAGGTCTTCAGAAATAGACCAGGAAGCTAAAGGAAGAAGTAAGTGAGAGCAACATGTTAAATCAATATGTGAAAAAGTATGATGAGTTGAGAAGTGCGTTGGTTTTCCATTATTTAAAATGCAGAGATTGCTTTGAATGAAGGCCTTTTCTAATATAGTATGTAACGGCCGCGACCTCGGGTAGGGTGTCTGTCGGTCTGTATCAACCGCAAGCGGCGAAATAACGGCATGCCGTTAGACAAAATCATGCGATTTTGTGGTACCGCCAATAAATCGCATGATCTTGCGGTATATGTTTATTTTATTCTTTTCTGTTTTCCTTACTTACAAGTACAGGCAAAAATCGTATGATTTTGCGGTATCTTTGCTTGCTTTTGCAAGTACAGGCAGAATCGTATGATTTTGCGGTACTCCCTTTTTTTTTCCTTTTGCTCTTGCAAGCATAGGCAAAATCGTATGATTTTGCGGGATCTATGCTTGCTCTTGTGAGAGTAGCGGCAAGCCGTTATAGAGAGAGCAACAGGAAGAAGGAGAGGGAAATTGAGTAAGAAGGAGAAGTCTGTCTGCGTTTTAAAATTTAAGTCAGAGGGGATAGTTTTAAGTTGAGTTTAGTTCTAGGGCAGTTGGGATCTGAGAGTTGAAGGGTGAGCGTCAATAAGTGCTCTTGCTATTGTTTTTTGATTATATATTACTTAAAAAAAAAATTTAACCTGACAGACATTAAAATAGAATTGTGAGAATGAGTGAATAAATATGGAAATATGAAATCAATCTATCTAGAGAACAAAAGCACAAATAAGAATCGTTGGAAAATTCATCCAAATTCTGGATCTGATAGTAATAACAAAAGTCGGCCTTTTGTTCCTAAAACGAGGAAGAAGAAAAATCAAGAGGAATAAAGAAAAAAAAAGAATTGATAATTAAATCTCAAAAGACAAAAAAAAAACTACCTAAGGCAAACAAGCAAGAAAAACGCAGTACAAAGTCAGAATATTGTGTGTTTTTAATTCTTAAGCGGTAAAATTGCCTTCAACAATAAGGAAGTGGAGAGTTGAGTGTGTTAGTAGAATGTACCAAGCAAAGCGCACCGCATTCGTGTATGAATATATTATTTTTTAAGTATCATTGGCGTTCATAGAAACATATTGGTGTCTAAATTGTGTAAAAGAATATATAACCCACCAACCCTGTATAACATAAAAAAAAAGCAAGAAAAAAAAGAAGAAAAAAGGAATTTCTTTTTGCATGCGTGCTTTTGGAACAAAAAAAAAATAAATAATAGGAAAAAAAGGAAAAAATGTATTTATATACATATTGTGAGGTGGTTACTACCATTTAGCCATCACGAAAAAGACTGTGTCACCTAATTCAATTATTTGTACAGAAATTCTACGATTGTAAAACTTGGCTGTAAAGTAAGAATAATACAAACAAAAAAAAAAAAAAGTAAATAAAGGAAGAACAAGGCGTTTTAGCTGAACAATGTTTTATAACAAAAAAAAATAGAAAAGCGTTTCTATTCGAAAAAAGAAAGGATAGATAGGAGAAGAATAATTTTCCGGTAACCTATGAATTGCGTGCACCCACATGCACCTACATCCCAGCTGTGTTGAGATTGTGCCGACGACGTAAGACGAACTTCCTACTTCCTTGCCGTGGACAGGAGCCGCCGAAGGAGACAGCCACGACATCGCGAGAGGATTGTATTGTAAGTTACTTTAGTTATTTATTCCCCTGTTGTTTGTGTCCCCGATGTGTAGGTAAGCGCTACAGCTGCCACCGCTGTAGGTGAGCGGAGAAAGGGGGTGTGCATATGTAGGGCCGACGCCAGACGACGACCGACTGACTCACCGTGGACAGACGGACAGCAGACAACCGACGGGACTTTTCCTTTTAGTTTATTTTTATTTCTTTGTCAGGAAAACACAAATACTCAGCCGGCAAGGGAAGTAAAGAGTCTCATGACAAGTACCACGAGTGTTGTTCACTGTTAAGCCCCAGATGGTATTCCAGCTGGTGAAGTCGCCGCATATAATTAATGGGGGGGAAAGTACGGAGAATAAATTGTAGAGTTCTTGCTGAGAAAACGATTGCGAAGGTGGAATATAGAGCGAAAGCACTGTAAATTTTATATTTAACATTATTTGTATCGCTACGGCTTGTATATTTGAGCTTAAATTTATGCGTTTGTGAGGTATACTTGATTTTATAAAAACACC
>NW_024002669.1:0-3392 GCF_014805625.2 Glossina fuscipes
TTAACCTAAGATAACATCATTAATTTAACAACCATTGGTACTTAAGTAGGTAAGTTAGAGAAAAATATTTAGTGTAAGCACAACGAAGTATGATTTCGTGAAGAGCTATTCTTCAGTATTCAATGACTTACATACAACGAAATGGTTTTACATTATATCTATCCGCCTGAATGGCCGAATAGGAAAGGATCTCGACTAACAACTCAACGGTCGTGCGTTAGAATCTTAGGTGGGGTGCAATAAATAGTTTTCGTAAAATCGATAGGCCCAGATGCTAGAGCTTTAAGACTTTAGTCTTTCATTTTATTTCTCTGGCAAAATTAATAATAATAATATATTATATGTAAGTAATTTTCAAGCAAATAGTGTCCATTTATATATACCTTTGTCCGCTGTACTCCCCGCAATCAAATAAATATATTCTGCAGAAGCAAACCAATATTAAAAAGTAGAATGACAAGATAAAATGAAACCAAATATTAATATGAAGCTGTATGGCTACCGCTCATTTTAAGTATAAATATATCCGCCTGAGTGACCAAATAGGCAAGAGTCTCGACTAGCAACTCAACGGTCGTGGGTTCAAATCTCAATTGCGTTGAAGTTTTAGATAAAAGCCGAAAATCTTAGATGATAGTGCTTTAAGACTTAGTCTTAGAATTTATTCTCTGGCTAAATTTATAATAACAATAATAATAATTATAAGTACAAATATATATTGCTTATTACTCACATTACGATAGATGTGTGAACTTGTTTTGTTATCGTTATAAAGTTTTCAACAGAAATCAGTATATAGTATGCCAAGTTTTTCAGTCAGTTTGAAAAGCAACTTTTCTACAATTTCGCTTATTATTCGAAATTTGAAAATAGTTCTCTTCCACATGAATTGTTTTTTTTTTAAACGATTTTCGATAGTCTATGAATTTGTTTGTTAAATTTTTTTAATGAATTCTTCTGATAATGTCTTTTTTTGGATATACATTATAAATTCGCGCTTAATTTTATACGATGCATGTATATTGACAATGTGGTGAGTAACTACTGGTGGTCTTTGATCTTCCTCATTACTACCATCTGTTCTGTTCTTCTTGCGTTAATGTTTCCTTCTTGGGATATTCCGTTCTTCGTGCATTATTATATAGAGCAACGGGACTCTTATTCCCTCCTGGAGCTTTCTTCTCGCCTTCCGGCGATTCTTTCTGAATTGCGTTATCCCGTTGTTACCATCAGCAACACGGACTCCTCCTACTACGTATTACGTCGCATGCCACTGGAAGAAGCTTGCCCGCATTTTACTGGTGTTGATCTGCTGCGCTTTTCCTCATTTTATATACGTCTTTAATCACACTGAAACGTTTTGTGTTTCGAAACATTTGGGCTGTATGTTTGTAACTTCTCTGAACTTGACAACCAGAAATATTGCCTGATAGTCGCTGTTTGGTTATTACTCGCTCAACAACTACTTGAAGTGCACAGCTGCAGTATCGCAGACGCCTTATTATTGAATAATGGCTTTTTGCGCTTTTAGATCTGCTGTCCCATTCGACCGCCCGAGCAATAAATTTCTCTGCAATTATGACTGGAATCTTATTGCGAGCATATACTACTAGGGTTTTAATTAACCCAGATCGGAGGAGCATAACAGCTCTAAAATTGTATTCCTTTTATTTTAGATAGCCACTGGACCGGTTTTCGCATCTTAAAATGCAGCTGTGCTACATGTTCAAATAACCGCTTTTCTTGGCTTGGTTATACAACGACTCTGAAGCATGTTTCTGCATGGTTCGCTTGCCAGCATCAGATAACGTTTTACCTTCTTCAATTTTGGGCCGCTTCACTATAGTTGAGGTTTATTTGCATTACCTTCAGTTTTCTCTCTTATTGTTGCTAAGTCCACACTTTTCGCATTCTGTTTCGCATCGACATTTGCTTCTTCCTCGCAGGATATAGAACATCTGCAACCCTTCGTAATGCAGTAACACTAGCGGTAAGCCTTGGAGCGGTCCTTACCATCCTTGCATTCCTTTCTAACGTGACCAAATTCCAAACATCGGGAGCATCTATTAGGATTAGTCAGCGCGCGTATGCGACAAACCACCCGTTCAATCTTGCTCTTTCTAGCCTCGAGTAATACTTTCGCATCCCCAGCTGCGGGACTATTGATTTCCGTCTTTGTTCTGCTGTACCTCTTGCCCAGCGCTGGTTGTGGGGCTGCCAAGTCGTCAAAAGTCCGTATCGCTCTTTTAACGTCATCGCTGGCCTTGTGTGACCTCATCTAGGTGTCCGATCTTCTTCGCGTGAGGGTGCGGATTGAGACTTCTTTTCCTAGAAGTCAGCTCAGTGTTCCTTAAATGACCTCCATATTCACACCACTCCATATAACACCCTATTTTAAAAAGTCGTTATATGAGAACAATTGAGATTTTCACAATTCCTCGGCAAAAGTGGCTACGTGTTAGGATTTTGGCAATCTATGTTGGTGTGAAAACTCTGCACTGGCTGTGGCAATTTTTGCCACTCCCTCTTATATAGCGATTAAGAGATATAACTTTCCATGCTTGACTATGAAAATAATATTATAATAGTAATTTAACGTAAAAAAATTAACTGTGCCAAATTTGGATCATCTCAGCCTATTATTTGTATCCTACCTTAATAACGATTTTCTCGAACATTGATACTCTGTAAGGCAGTAAAAGTCTGAGTTTTAACAAGTGGTGACGAAAATTGTTCCATAATATTATACTAATATCATACAAAAATGAATTCTACAAAAATCGGACTATCTTCGCCGATTTTTGAGTCATTTTGCAGGTAAGGATTGAACTTATACTACATTGGGTTGCGTTTTGGAGCCGCTACCCCATAAATACGCAGAGAACAACTGTCCTTTGTATAGAAAGAAAGTAATATTTTTGGGCTCTATATAAATAATAGGGTATTTAATTACCGGCCTTGCTCGACTGTAATGTTATTACTTGCTTATACTTCTATTTGTGAATTTCAAGATCCAATAACCCAAAAAAAATTGATATTGGAGGGTAATGTTCTCACACTTCTGCTTCAGAATACCAAATTTGGCATAACATAACAGAAACATTGTACTGTACGTGCACACACAACCGCTGTACGGAAAAACAAGCACAGCTTTTATGCCCATATAAGGCTGTTAAATAAAGCAGAGCACCGAAACCAGGATAACGGAAGGTCTAACGTTTATTTTACAAGTTAATAAAATTTTTATTATTAAATGATGAATGAATGAATATTTTTGAAGTGAAACTTTCTTGCCTTACGTCCATGAGGTAAGTAGGTATCATCAGATGTTTGCATTCTAAACTTTCCATAAACACTACTAATATTGCAAAAAAAATTTAATTAAGATAAAC
>NW_024002670.1:0-1076 GCF_014805625.2 Glossina fuscipes
AATGGTGTTATGATCTCGTAGCTTTATTGGTTCCTCTTTACTGGACGGAAGTATGAAATGGCTGGGGCAAGGAAAAGGAACCAGCGAGGTGACCCGACTTGTCGTACTGTTACCGGCTTGTTTCGTTTTCCTCGTTTTACTGGTACGTTTTACGTTTTTAATATCGCGAGCACTGCAAGAAAGAACCGAAAACTTCGCGAGTGTCATAGCTGCCTTGGTTCATCCCTGGTTGGTGTGTGAGTCCAGTAAAAAAAGTAAAAAAATAAATAAAAAAAAGGTCTCTTCGTCCTTCAGGGAGGGCGATTAATACTAACCAGCGCATCCCCTATCCGTTGAGTCGATTATCCTGTAAGTCCTTCAGGGATGGCGATTAATACTAACCAGCGCATCCCCTATCCGTAAAGTCAAAAAAAACTTCTTCGTCACTTGATAATCTGTCTGAGGGTACTTACCTAGACGGCTATGGCACAAAAATGAAAGAGTCTTTGCGATGCGCTGTTCTTTTATAGCCTGAGTCTCGCTCGCTTGTCCTCTTGCCAACATGTTCTATGTGTTTACATGCGTTTTGAGGTCCTATGCTTATGTGTATGCTTAGCTTAGGTTGGCTGCAGACGCAATCTCAGTTACGACTTGCATGACCCTACTTATGCGCAACTTAGAACCAACTTATATCTAACTTATTACTCTATTTGTTCAAAGGTCTGCTCACTAAGCACTCAGGTACCAAATCGCGTGATTTGCTCACCGTTAGGTATGTGAGTGCTTGTACACTGTGTTTGCATATGCTTGTTTTCTTTTCGTGTGTGATATTGTGTGGGTGTGTTTGTGTGCAATGCTATGTGTGACTCTAACGTTTATTTGTTTTGTCTGATCGTCTATTCATTGTAGAGCGTGATGGTTTCTACCTGATGGTATACCCTAACAGGATTTATGCAGTACTGCGTAATATGTACGCGTTTCTGTACGATTTTAAGGCATGCAGACTTCTGTATGTAACTATGACCTAACAGTGCTATAGAATGCTATACGTGATTCTTTGGGTATGTGAGTTTGCCTGCGCGAGTATGCTTATGCAT
>NW_024002670.1:1086-1781 GCF_014805625.2 Glossina fuscipes
AGCTTAGACCCTAACGGTATTTATACCGTACTGCGTAATATGTACGCATTCCTATCTTTCGCTTACACAGTTAAGGCATGTAGGTTTCTTCCCGTTTGCGTTGTACTCTTCATGCGGTTTTATACCTGAGGTCGACTTGGGTTTGAGTTATATGACTCATAGGTTCTACGGTTTTGGTTTTACAGGAATGGTTTGAGATTTCACTTTTACAAAGATAGGTTTTTTCCTTTATTTTGAGATTTTAATTTTTCACGCATAGGTGTGTGTTTTATGAACTTGGGTTTATGTGTTTGAGATGTTGGATTCTACAGGAGTAGTTTGAGATTTTATTTTTACAATGATTTTGTGGTTTTGGCTTTTCACGCATAGGTGTGTGTTTTATGAACTTGAGTTAATATGTTTGAGATGTTGGATTCTACCGGAGCAGTTTGAGATTTTATTTTTACAGAGATTTTGGTGATTTTAGCTTTTCAGGCGTAGGTGTGTGTTTTTGTGAACTTGAGTTAATGTGTGTTTGAGATTTTTATTCTACAGGCATGATTTGAGATTTACTTTTACAATGGTTTTGTGATCTTAGTTTTGCACGCATAGGTGTGTGATATTAAGCATTTATATGTACAAGGTATAGGTATACTTAGTGTGTGTTTTGTGATTTTATCTTTACAAGGTATCGGTATCGGTATATTAGTGTGTGA
>NW_024002671.1:0-9312 GCF_014805625.2 Glossina fuscipes
ATAAAATAAAGAGATTATAAAACTTTTAAAAATTTATGTTAATTATAGGTATATACGAAAAAATTTAAGACTAAAGTATATACGTAGCGTTAGCTTTAAAATAATTGTAAATGCAAAGAAGTTCAAGTCAACGACTTAAGCATTAAAATTATAAAACCAATGTAGTGTTATCGTCATTGTATTTACTTTTACTTTTAAACTTTTAAACTAAATTTTAAAACTAAGAAATATATAAAAAAAACAATAAATGTCGAGAAGCAACAGTTAAGTGGACAAAGAAAAGAATACCAACAATTTAACGGCTTACACAACTTGGGTTAGTACAATGTTCCTTTCTGTTTCGTCATAATATCCCAAAAATTTCGACGAAGGCTTTATGCGGGAGGAAGTACGATCTGATGCGGTGCAAATTTTGCAAAATTAATTATCCTGTCCAAAGATGTTACTACTGTTCAGCTACTTTCGTCATAAAGTATTACAACTTATATTACAGTGCCAAATAAGAGCTTACTTTTGATGAGAGCTCTTATACAAATAGGGTCCGAATTGAAATAGGCGTACGTAACTCGAACTTCGCCCAACTACTATTACAAACTACTTTTCTTATCATCACATATTAGCCATTTTTTTAGGCTCACGTTCTGTTGGAATAATTATGTGAAATAAAGTAAAAAATGTTGTCCCATCCAGCCGTAATTGTTCACGGGAAGCTGTGATTTAAAAAGGCGCATAGCTGCGATATAAACGAATGTAAACTATATAAACGTTTTAAGTCAAATTAATCTTTGGTGATCCTTTCTATAACATTGCCAAATGGTAGATATCTAAGACTACGCAAGAGAGGTATATTTATTCATTCGTATATTTTTGATAAGAGTAAAATTGTGAGTCGATTTATCGAAAAAGTTTCCATATATTTTCATGGATGATGTGAGTTTTATGTCTAACAAATGTTAACTTCACAATAATAAACAAATATATAGTAAACAATGCAACTGAGAAAAATTTTCGAAGATTAATTAATTTGCGCAAAATTTATTTTGTTATTCAAAGCAAGACATTTTCTGCCTGATTTGTACAAAACCTCCAAGCAATATAAAAGCTTTTATAGCAACAAGTGCTAGCAAAAATGATCTGATTCATCAATTGTGCTTAAGTACATAAATGAAAAATAAATATTTAATATAAATACAGCGAGGTACAGTTTGAACAATTTTTTCCACTTTTCAATTAGTTGTTTAATGAAATGGTTTTATATGTAAATATGATTTTCGGTTATTCAACAAATCAGTAAATCAGTTTAATGTCTAGATACCTGTATCCATACCATTCACCGCTTTACATCAGTGTATCCTGCAGCTAACACAAAAAAAAATTATCATACATTTATATGCCAAACAAAATGTTAATATGGGAATGAATAGTTAACGTTTATTGAAATTATATATATATACCTTGTTCTCCCCCATATTACCATCAATATATATATATATATATATATAAGCTACTGCCCAGTATTTACTTCCTATATCAGTATATAATGCGTTCAATTTTTTGCTTTTAGTTTAGTTGATAGAAAATATTCAATGAATTAATGGTAGTTTTTCGCGAATGATGGCCATTCATTTCAACGAATAACGTTTTAAGTAAACAAACTAAATTGAATTAAATTTTAAATATTTAAAAAAATATTTTTGTTTAAGCACATGGGTATATGACATATTAAGTTCGTGCGGATGCCCAGAAGCACTTCAGACAAGCCTAGCTTTTATTGTACCGAATGATTCTGAATTATTTTGTAAATCTCTTTCTGAATGAATCTGATTTTGTCCGTGGAGATGTCCGCCTTGTGTTCTTATGTGCACCGATTGGAACCAATTTTTGAGATATATTTATTAGATTTAGTGCACCGACAGATTTCGGTGCAATGACGAAAACTATTGAATATGGTTCGGTTTAAACTATTTTCATTATAAATTTGGTCTGTTTACTATGCTCCCTAAAAAATAATGTTCACCATACACAAACTATTTATTTCGTTTTCAATTTTTAAATTTGCTTACACATGCTAGCTCAAGGAGATTAACTTTGTATTCATATGTGGGCAGTATAATACCAACCTAATAACGATTTCGCCTTACTGTACAGTATACAAAAATCGGGCATTGATATGAAAGTGACGTAGCAACTTGTGATCCAGTAATACTCAGAAGTCAGTAAAAAACTGTACATTATCCACGTCGTCATTGGCAATAACACACTGCAAAGGCAATTGGTTACATCAAGAAAGTGAAATTTAGGAGACATTTGTTTAGGTTAAGTGCCATGCCAGGCAACAGAGGTAAATGAAGAAAAGAAAGAACCACGATGTGTGCTGAAGCTATACAATTAATATAATAGCGTATTTCTTTATTTATAATCTTTTTTTAGAATTGGAAAGACTAGCAATTAACCTCATCGTGTATATAAGCTTTAGTGCTGTTTAATGTTCGTTCCTGTACCTTGTTACCAAGTAAGGGAAGTTTCCGCAACCAGAATATCGCATGCAAAAGCGAACAACATAACTCAACTTAAGACTTAAGGAATACCGCTACTGATGTTTTCACGTAGAATGCATAGAAAAGAATTCATTACACGTAAGAAATTTGTCCTTGATGCGCTCTGGCCCAAGCTCTGCCAAAAAACCACTTGTGTCAGATGAATTCCCTCTGGATGGCTGCAACCTATCTTATCTTATTTTTAACTCCTTTAATATACTAATAGTTGTCTTGAAAGATCGTACGCTTTTGATTGTTCTATTGCTTAAATTTTTCTTATCGTTTTGTACACGTTTAAAGTATTGTAAAAATATAAAAGTATTAAAGGTGTAAAAGTGTAGGAATTACTTTAATTACATTAAAATTTTGTGATATTCATTTTGGTTCTTGCGATTAGCACTTGTGCTCGCAATAGTAATTCTGTTTCGAGTTTTTTTGTTGTTGTTTTTTTCTTCCTTTGGTGTTAACAGCTTTTCTTTTGGCAAGTTTACCGTTGCTTCGATAGCGTAAATTTTACGTATAATTTAAGAGATAATTTTTCTGATTTTTATTCTTTCTTTTTTTCGTGCTTCCAGGTTTGTTTTGCTTTCTCTTGTTCGTTTGCTCTTTTGTTACAGTGACAACGTAACGGAGAAGTTTTCTTAAATTTCTTAGTGTTGTGGATTCTTTTGAATTTTTTCTTTTTTGTCCTAATAATTGACTTCTTTCTTTTTGTTGACTTGACATGGAGTGCTTATATACACCATGTCGCGCAAAAACATGCCCGGAATCGGCTAGATTAATTTCTTGTAGGCTGTGCCAGCGCTTTGGTCATGCAAAGTGTGCCGGTATTCTCGGCCGTGTTGCTGACGCAGTCGATGGTCATGTCGGTTGGTAACAAAATAGTTATAAACAAGCCGGAAAGTCCTTCCGTTTTAAGCTACGCTGAAGTGGCAAGGGTATCTCCGCTCAGAGCCGCCACTCACTCTAATCAAGCGCCATCGCCTAAAAATAATAAAGAGAAAAATAAACCATCCTCTCCCCCTGGCTGTTTGAATGTGAACGCTGGTCAACAGGCTGGGCAAGTCGCACAAGCTGCCAGTGCAAGGGCGATAACACCATCTGTATTCTCCCCAATTCTTAAGTCCCCAACCGTGAACCCTCCTGTTCCTAGTAATGACATTTGTTTGACGACAGTTCCTCCCAGAAAAGCAATATTTGTGTCAAGACTGTCACCTGAAACATCGGTGAATAACATAAAAAGTTACCTGGCGGCGAAAGTCCCATCATTCAACTTAAAGCGCGTTAGCGTTTTCAAAATGGCTCCTTCTCAATCTAGGGCAACCTCCTCTTTTAAAATACTAGTTCTGCCTGAAAACAGTGATATGTTGTTAAACAAACAGGTGGTCCAAAGAGCTTGATGATCCCTACATTACGAAAAGGCTGTATATGTGTTTGGTTAGACCCATACTCGAGTATGTCTCTGTTGTGTGGTCTCCTTCATATAGGTGCTATGTAGATTCAATTGAATCTGTTCAAAAGCAATTCTTGCTGTTTGCCCTTAGAAATTTGTGTTGGGAGCCGATTGCCCCTCTTCCACCCTATGAAAATAGGTTGCTTCTGTTATCCTTACCGTCACTGGAGAAATGTAATTATGTTCTTGGGGTTTCCTTCGTAATCAAATTAGTAAATGGTACAATTGACTCGCCTTTATTACTTGGTGAAATAAGGTTTAATGTCCCTAACCGCTTCTCTAGGCTTTTTATCTTGGTTAAGCTTAGGCAGTGTAAATATAATTATAAGCTGTTTAATCCGCTCAGAGGAGTTTGCAAGAACCTAAATGACGTCTATCCCTTATTCTCGTTATCGGACGCTTTAAAGTCCATTAAAGCAACATTGCTTAATACGCGCGATTTACCTACGTCTTACTTAAACCAGCTTTTTGTCTTAAGGTCTGCTATTTATTTATTTATTTATTTATTTTAATTCTACTTATACTAGAAACTCAACTAACCAAATAACAGTCGAGTTCAATTGGCTCATAATGCAAAACTTATATTAATTAATAATAAAATTTAGTATAAGTATAATAAAACAAATAAGAAGAAAGAAAAAGAAAAAAGCAAAAAAAGCATGTACACTATCAGCATAGGGCCACACTTACAACCGGTACAGGACCAAATTGCAAATGAACCCCTAAATCATCGCAAACATGCATAAGCCTGCAACCGATAATGAATTGACAATGATTCATTTTCGAAACGTAACGACTTTTTAAGGCTAAAAGCCTGTTATGCATCTTCAAAAGCGAAATACATTTACCTCGAAGTTTTCTGAAGCTTTTAAATGAAAATATTTTATATATACGCTTTTTATATTGGAGAACATTTTATATGTGTAGCGATGTGAATTACATTTTTCCGAGATACCCACGCATCTATTAAATGCTCCTTTTTTGCTTCACTAGTATCTAACAGGTTTTCATATCACTAAACCAATTAGTCAGCCGCATGGTTGTGCGGTGACATCACACGGCAGTCACGCTCTCATCATTCCAATAACGTAATACCGGTTATCGGCACAGTCGTCATCTATGTGCAATTTATGATAAAGTCCGCTAGGATCAAATTTAAAATTTTTAGGTAAAATGCTTCGTGTAGTGGCTTTGGTCAGTGATATAAAATTCACTTAATTGGTTCTTACCACTAAGTTAAAATTCTTAATTTGTTAAGTAAATAAATTACACATTTTTTTTTAAATCAGTTTTTATATAAATCAACCAAAAAATGGGATGGGATCTTAGACTTTTATATGGCTATACATAAAAGGTTGTAGCTTTCAAAATTTAGTTCGTGAGCCATCGAATTTTAGGTATAGTCACATAAGAGAGGCTGTGATAAAATTTAAATTCCACATTTTAATTCACTTACATAAAAAATTACAATTCTTGTTACACTCTCCAAGTTCTCTTATTTGCCATCGCATATCGACTGAATTATTGAGAAAAAAGTAATTCGCCTTGTCATGACGTCTTCCATATGTAACATTTAGCTTCTTGCATTCTGCTCTCGAAGCTCCTTTAATATTTAATTAATTATATGTAGGAAAACCACACAATTTGATGTCCACGAAATCTTGACCAACACCTTTTCAAATAACTTTCCTTTCTTTTCCAAAATTTTGTTTTTACCCATTGCGTTCTCATTGCGAATAAATAAGTGTGTGTGCAAAATTTCAATACGATCGAACATACGGAAGGGAAGGAGTAGGTAAGAATCGCGACTGCAAAGCCAGCGATCGCGGATCGTAAGTACTCACTCGGTAAAGACATAACACGTACCGATTGGGCACACACCCACTATGTTGGGGCCAATATCTTCCTCTTTCTTTCTTTCTTTCTTTTTCCGTCCTCGCTTGTTTCCGGCCATCGCTGCGTTACGCGAACAGAGTATGCCCACTGAGTTGTTGGTTATATAAATAAATAAATAATTAAATATTGTTTGTTTACCTATAAAAAAAATACAAATGAAAATGAGCTACACCCGCTATTGCCAAAAGGAAACATGTATATGCATAAATCAGGCTAAGAAAGTGAAGTTATTTGTAAGTTTCTTTAATATTTAGTAGCTATTTCTATATCTCATGAAAATAAGATACCGTAGACGATGTATAGTTTACCATATGCCAACGTACGTTAAACGTAAGGTATGACCAAGGGCAATATACGAAGCTGTTATAGTACTGGCATAACGAATACCTGAGTTGCGGCGCTAGGTAACAATCAAATATGACAAGCAAGCTAATAGAAAGAACTAAAGATCCGATCAGATTACGTGTACAGTTACGTTTGAAGTTATATCCACTTATTTCACTTGGTATTCATGACTGTTTCTTTTGCTTTGTTAGAAGGAAGAGCTGTCTTTTGAAATAAACGATATGCACTGAAAATAGAAGGAAGAGCTGTCTTGCGAAATAAACGATATGCACTGAAAATAAAGCCGCACTCCCACAGTACGTTAGGTCAACTTACATGTGTATATAGAATATTATTAGTAAAGAATAAGTTTAATGTAAAGTAGATAATAAGAAACAAATGCAGTTAATAAATATCATCCAAACACCAAGCGAATACTTTTTTACAAATTCGGCAAACCTGGCCTGACATAAGTCAAACACTAATAAAGGTACTGTTAAGAAATTCGCTTTTGTAAGATACAGTCCGTATCACTGGATCGCGGGTATTTTGGTCAAGAGAAATACACTTCAAAGTTCTTTAATTTACAATTATATTTATTTAAATGTAGGATTATTTACAAATTATTTTTGGCAACACTTTCGACTGCTTAATTCAAGTATTCTTTTTTCACTCCTCTGCCTTTCACAAATATTCTATTTATATACATTTTTACCCTCATATTACCAGCACCTAGTTTTATGAATTGATTTTTAACTCGTTAAGCTGCTTTCCGCTAATCGCTTTCATCGGATTTTTCAACTAGATTTGGAATTTCCGTAAACGTATTTTATTTTTCTGAAAGAGCAAAAAAATAAAAACATAGCCTCTAGTCCGGTAATGAAAATTGTGATTCTACTTTTAATATTTTGAATGGATTTATTTGTAAAAAGACAAAACATCATATTCTAAGGATATTCTACAACCCTTAAAATTGAAAATAATGATGGATAGAATGATAGATTTTAGGAAAAACCTACTCTTTTTACTTCTGGAAAACAATATATTAAGAATTTTGCTTTCTTTAATCGATTAAGGGCGTTAGAGCCTGCAAAAAAAAGACCAAATGTTTTTAACTGATAAACGAGGTATGATCACTTTAACCGAACTCAGAAGTTTCGGCAGTAAGTCGTACAACACTTCAATAAGTAACTGTATTACATTCTACCTTGAAGAAAGCTGTAATGGTTCACAATTTTTCCAATATTGGCAGTCAATTTCAAGATACAATTTTTAATTCCCGCATAACCGTCTTCGTATTATCAATAATTTTCAAAAAAGACTTCAAAATTTTATTTGAAAAATTTAATAATTTCCAAAGTCTTGAAGAAAACTAGATATAAATTCAAACCTAAAACCAATGTTCACAAGTTCGTCATCATGCATTACGTTGCGTAGCAAAACATAACGGTTTTATGTGTACATTATGCTAGCACCTGTCTCAGTTTCTACGCTTACATCAACTATGTACTGAGCATATGCATGTAATTAAAAGTTTACATCTTATGCGCACATAAAATGTTATTAGCGTAAAACTTTTCTCATCTGTAACGTAGTATCACATCGTATCCTCCGTTGGTGTCATTAGATTTGTCATTCCGGTTGTAACACCAAGAAATCCGTATCAGGATTTCAATAAAACATTGTTATGTAAGCTCGATTTAATCATCATTTCTTTACTCTCCTATTTCATCCTTACGCTATTGCCTATACTTGTTCTTGTTTTTCAAAAATGAGCAGAGCTTTTTGTTATAGAAAAAAAAAAATGAAAAAACAAGACAGAAATTCGACAATCGTATCTTTTTAAAAAATTCCAGCTGACGTCGATATCAAAAGTTATCCAAGTCCTTTAAGATTTACTTAGGCAGCATATGAGATTTTTACCTGATAAAGTGAATGGCATCAGAGATTCGGTCCAAGGTGGATCTAATTTTCTTTTGGTGTGTTTTCTCTTTAACAAAAGTCAAGTATAGGCACAAGCTTGCTTATCGTTTATAGATACGTAGATAAAGTGCTCGAAGAACCAGAAAATAACTCATTAAATGTAGATTAAAAGTATTAAATTTAACTACAAGTATACTATAAGTACTTTTTAAATAATTTATGGCTTAATGCAGTTGAGACTGCATTTAAAGTTTTTCAAATTTATAAATTTTGAACAGAACACATATATTGGTTAACTTTTAAGCTTTATAGTGGTACTGCTTAATATACAAGCATTGCAAATGACTGTTTAATTTTTACTTTCCCTCTCCATTTAGCGCTCTCGCTCCATCCCTATAAGCAGCGGTAATTTATTGATTTTTAAATTTCGGTTCCCTTATGGCTGATTATTTTTCGTCTTAAGGGATTTCGCCCCAAAAAAAGCTTTTAGTTGTCTGTAATAGATTGCAAAATTCATTACCAGAAAGAAGTTTTTTTCAGTAAAATTGCCATTGGTTTACAAAAATAAATCACATTGCTGAACGTACTATTGGTGAAATCAGATGTAATTTAATGAACACAGTGGTCGCAAATTAGTTCAGTTTGTTCGTTCCTGTCGGAGAAACCATCCTATCTTTTTGAATGAAACTTACCTTAAAACTTAAATGTATCGGTTATATTGCAAAGTAAAACAATTGTTTCTTCAATACTTCTCAATAATCTCCCTTTCTTCAATACTCTCCATTTTTAGCTACCACATTGCTCCAGCTTATATAAAACGTGGTTCGTTCTCGGCTTTCGTATAGAAAATTGTATGCTCTCAAAAATTCTTTTGTCTTTTTGTTCTTTCCTTTCCGAGAGTTTTAACTCCAATGCCTACATAATGTAAACAATTGCAAGCGCAAAATGGCTTTTAACAAAATTGAACATATCACACACGTGCAAATGTCGACATTTACAAGGAAATAAGTTCTATTTAATTGCAATTAAATTAATCGTTGAATGATTTGTGTCAAACACAGAAGAGCGTAGACTGCAAAGCAATCATGACATAGGAAAAGCACATCAAGAGAACTGACATTGTGGATGATTAGTTAATTTGACTACATCATGTCAGATTAATCGATAATAGAACTTGAA
>NW_024002671.1:9412-10604 GCF_014805625.2 Glossina fuscipes
AATAAAATTGATAAATTATTACAATTCATCTAGAAAGAGACTTATGGTTATGACCGTCAAAAAACGAATGTGTCCTAGATTTCTGATTCTAGAAAATATTTTTCATTCTTAGGCAAAATTTAAACGCGATATAGGAATATTTTAAAAATTTTAAATTGATAAAAGGCTAATATTGCATACATAAAGTTGGCTGGCAACGACTGATCAAATTGTATATACGGCTAGGTCTGAAAATACTGAGTTGATTAAGAATATAATAAGCTAAGTTAAGAGAAACTAGTATACTAACTTAAAAGAAAATACACGTTTTAATTAGCGTGTTATGTGGTCTCGCGCGTGCCACACTATGCGCAACGTACAACTTGTGCTGACTGCGAAATGGATTGTAGCCAAAGTTGCTTTGTATACTTAACAGACAGAAACTAAATGACTTCCGCAGATTTGACGTAAACGAGTGATTGCGTGACATAAGATAATGCTCTGACCTTATTTAGGCTATAGTGCAGCTATGCTGAATGGTACGTTGAATACTGCTAACAATATTGATGTGGACAGATCCAAATATATTTCTATGTGTCAACTTGTGGACAAAATATTCCTCCTCTAAATTTATACAATCTTTTCGCGTCATAATTATACATAAAATCTACTCCGAAATATTTTCAAAAAATATTGTTAGCAAAACGTAACTTTAAGTTAAATTAAAAATAAAATTAAGTTATGGCAAACATAAGGTTGAAAAAGTTGGTTTGGTGACTGCGACTTAACACGATATTGTTAAAGAACAAAACTAATGTAGCGTGAACATCGAATAACCTTACCAAAGCTGCATAATTTAAATTAGTTTTTCCTTGGAAAAATGATTTAGGAATCCTTGTTCCAAATAAAACAATAATCAAAGGACAATATTCTTTGCTTTAATAAAATTCTGCAAAAAGTCTCACGTGCAACATAAGACACGTTTCTGATATTTTTGCACCTTTACTTTGGTCTCCGAATTTTATTTAATATAATGAAAATTATATGAACTAGTGTCTGTAATTATATTAAACAGCAAAATAAATAAGTAAATTAAGTGAAATAAAATAAGGATTAATAAATTTAGCGTTAAACTGATAAAGTTTTTATTATTTACACTTTAAAGAAAAATTTCCTATTTTCATTTTACAACATCGTAGAAGAAATAATCATA
>NW_024002672.1:0-2757 GCF_014805625.2 Glossina fuscipes
ACCAAAAAAATGATAATTCTTTCCATATATAACTTGAACCAAAAAAAACTGTACCAAAAAACCTATACCAATACGATTAGCAAAGTTTGGCAACCAGCTGTGCATAAAAGGTGTAACGGCCGCGAACAAATCTTGGGTAGGGTGTCTGTCGGTCTGTGTCAACCGCAAGCGGCGCAATAACGGCATGCCGTTAGACAAAATCATGCGATTTTGTGGTACCGCAAGTAAATCGCATGATCTTGCGGTATATGTGTTTATTTTTTTTTTCTTTTCTGATCTCCTTACTTACAAGTACAGGCAAAATCGTATGATTTTGCGGTACCTTTGCTTGCTTTTGCAAGTACAGGCAAAATCGTATGATTTTGCGGTACCTTTGCTTGCTTTTGCAAGTACAGGCAGAATCGTATGATTTTGCGGTACTCCTTTTTTTTTTCCTTTTGCTCTTGCAAGCATAGGCAAAATCGTATGATTTTGCGGGATCTATGCTTGCTCTTGTGAGAGTAGCGGCAAGCCGTTATAGAGAGAGCAACAGGAAGAAGAAGAGGGAAATGAAGTAAAAAGGAGAAGTCTGTCTGCGTTTTAAAATTTAAGTGAGGGGAGATAGAGTTAGTTGAGTTTGAGCCGAGGATTGAATTGGTTGTGATCGCACAACGTAAGTCCGCGAAGAAGTTTTGTTCAATTTTGATAGACATTTTCTCTAAGGAGGAATAATTTAATAATGTGATGGAGTTGGGTTTTTTTGGATTATTTTGCTTTTTTTTCTGAAAGAAAAAGGTGATATCAAAGAGTAGGTGTTGTTGGCTTTCTCTACTTTGCCTTCATTAAGCAAATAATGCAATTGTAATTAAATAGACAAAAAAAAAAACGTTGGAGAAGTACAATTTGATGTGACGGAGATTCGCGTTGTTTTTTTTCGATTCCAATATAAAGAAAAGGAAACTTTCCATTGTGTGCTATTGCACCTACGTACATATGAAGATTTATTCAAGAAAAGAACTTTACTAACAAAGTCAAATTCTAGACATAAGTTTGTGTTACATACCTCAAACCCATGCACATGAATAATTATCAAAAAAGATTCAAACATTGTATTTTATACGCAAGTCTAGAAGAAATCGAAAGCAACAAAAATGTAAA
This sequence comes from Glossina fuscipes, assembly GCF_014805625.2. NCBI lineage: Eukaryota > Metazoa > Arthropoda > Insecta > Diptera > Glossinidae > Glossina > Glossina fuscipes. The sequence goes on from NW_024002672.1 coordinate 1,138, forward strand.
CAACTGAAAGCAATTAGAAGAATAACAAAAAAAAAAGGAGCAAAAATTAACAAAACGTAACCAATGTCGGCACTGCAAAAAGAAAAAAAAAACGAAATTATAAAGTAGAGCAATTTCATAAGTTTATTTTTTTTGCTTTTATATATATATACCATTCAAAAAAAAAAAAAAAAAAAAAAAGCAATGGAGAACATTTTAATATTCATAATGATCGAAAGAAATCATACTAATAAGTGCAGGAAGTTCATATTGCAAAAGGAATAGTTGAATAAACGAAAAGATGTTAAGCAAAAGGCTAATAAGAAAATGAATTATGTATATGTACAACATACCGAACAAAAATGTATTAAGAAACTAAACTGTACAGTATACCTACATGTATATATATTCCTGTGTATATCTGTTAATAAAATTTCAAAACGGTTTCTGGTGATTGATTGACCGAACATTTTTGCAAGTTCATTTTTCTAAACTCGATAGGGGTTTACCGAGTCGAATTGCACGCCTAGGAAGCGCAACAACACGCAGTTTGAAAAAGATTGACGGGTTTGATTGTATTCTGTACCTGTGAAGCAAAAAGGTTTACGTGGTTACCAGTACAACTGAGTGGATGGAAAGGCAGTGACGTCCACGGAAAGATAAGGAAATATGTTTTGATGTCTTTTTTTTCTCGCTCGTAACCAAACCAACCGCTTTAAATGTTTTCTCTATTCGGCACTGTGGTAACAATTTAACGAGTGTTTTTTTTTTTTTTGTCTGCTTCATAATACGTCCCAGAATTAAGGAGTAACGGAAATAGTGCAAAAGAAATAAATAAAATTAAAAGAAGGTGAACAGCAACAGCAACAACGACGTGTTAATTATCAACAGCATTTACGGCAACAGCCAACAATTACCGATAGGGTGTCACATCAACCATTCTCAGCCTTTGGTTATCCTGCGAAGCATTCGCCTGCAGTTGTTAAAGATTCACCAGTAGAACGGCAGAAGCAACAACAACAGCAACAATTTATTGGTAGCATTGTGCTAGCTGCAGCCGACAGTGAAAGTGATAATATTCATCAAGTGAACGATCACCATCACCACCACCACCATACTTGCACTGTAAGTTATTTTTAAGCTATCTAATTTTGTTGTTCCCCATGAGTGGCTAAGCGTGCGCTGCCACCGCTGTGGCTGAGGTGTAGGGGCGTGCATATGGTGGCCATGTAGGGCCGACGCTAGACGATGACCGACGGACTCACTGGTGACAGACGCACAGCAGGAAACCGACCGGACCTTTTCGTTCTTTTAGTTTGTTTTTTTTTCTATTTTTTTTTTCTCTTTCTTTGTCTAAAGAAAAAATTTAAATCCTCAGCGGCGAGGAAAGAAAAAGAGTTTCATGACAAAGGTTACCAACTGAAAAAATGAAAAAAAAATCTTTTTTCAGATATTCAAATTATCTCTAATGAAAGAATTATATTATATATTAATCTGAATATTTATTTTTTTCCATTGCCCCTTCGACTTTTGCGCCGCTTGTGGTTTTGGGGGTTTTGGGTTTGATTATTTTTCCTGCGGCGTCTCAGCCGCTCAATTGTGTGGCGTAAGTCACTAGGTTGTAGTTGAAACGGGGCTCCC
>NW_024002673.1:0-392 GCF_014805625.2 Glossina fuscipes
GGTACCGCTAATAGATCGTATGATCTTGCGGGATATGTTTATTTTACTCTTCTCTGATTTCCTTGTTTACAAGTACAGGCAAAATCGTATGATTTTGCGGTACTCCTTTTTTTCCTGTTGCTTTTGCAAGCATAGGCAAAATCGTATGATTTTGCGGGATCTATGCTTGCTCTTGTGAGAGTAGCGGCAAGCCGTTATAGAGAGAGCAACAGGAAGAAGAAGAGGGAAATTGAGTAAGAATGAGAAGTCTGTCTGCTTTTTAATTTCAAGATAGCGAGGAGAACTGTTTGGCATCTGGTGAAGTTCGGACGGGCTATCGAGCTCAATATAAAACGGATAAATAAAAAAATAATTGTGAAGACTATCCCTCAAGGGTAATAAAAAGGACTAGC
>NW_024002673.1:402-2892 GCF_014805625.2 Glossina fuscipes
AAAAAAGAATAAATTTTAATTAACACCTCAAAAGAAGGATAAATTTTAATTAGAACCTCAAAGTAAAGCGACAAAAGCGACGTGAATGACGTCAATGTGTCTTTAGTTAAAATTAGCAAAAGCTAAACCACAAAAGTGAAGTCTAAACCGTTTTTTTATTAAAGAAAAGGAAAAAAAGGTGGAACAATTAGAAGAAGCATAAGAGAATCAAGGCAAGGGTAATGGCTGCACCGTTCTCTGAATACATTTTTTTTTGTCGAACAAGAAGCAAAAGGTTTTCTTATCAAGTGAATAACGTAGAAGATTATTGGTTAAAGGTGACCTGAAAGTGGATGAATAATAATATTTTATTTATTATATCCATATATTTATCATGTCTAATTAAAGTCATTTTTACGGCCAGGAGAATTTTTGCAATAAATATTACACAGATGATTTGAATTTTACTTATTGTATACTCTACGAAATAAAGAAGACGCAATTAGTTAATCACGTTCCGGATGGTGCCCTAATAGTCAAATTAATTTATGAATGTCCTTCTAGAGATAGTGCAAAAATCGAATGATCGAAAATATCTCTAAATTTTAACAAGAAGTTGTTGACAGTATTTTGTTCTTCATTATGTTAAAATACATTGTAGTTAGTAAATGATTTTTTACAACTGCCCAACAGCGACTTATGACTGTTTAAATTTATGAATGGGTCAATATTTATGTCCGTATCCTAGTGAAAATCAACTTGTCAATTTTAGTTTGGTGCATCGCAGCTGAAATATTGAATGTGAGACCGTACGTTATATAAAGGAATAATACATTTCTATAATTCCAGTAACGGTTATCATTTGGATACCGTTCTGTTACTTTCCGTATTTACAGGTATGTTTGGTTTGGATCGTTTCTATTTGGGCCATTATGGCCTAAAGTCAGCACATTGGGCGGTTTCTTTATAGGCCAATTAGTCGATGTTACTTTGAATGCCTTACAAATTGTACGACCTGGAGATGGCTCGTTTTATATTATACCATATTATGGAGATGTTGTTGAAATCGTACGAAGCGATAAGAAGCTTATTGTATTCCTAAGGACGACTATTGATTTATTATTTTTAATTGGGTAGTTTGTTGAGAAAAAAGATCGAAATACCTCTTTCTCGTTTTCCTTTGAATAAACGACATGATTCGATTTTGAATTCCTTCTTTAGTATTCGAAATTAGGCTGACCTGCTAAGAAATTAATGTTTGTGAGAGAAGCACGGACCAAAAATAATAAGTGAAATTTTCTTCTGTGGTATATTCTTACATTTTAAAAGATTCATCCGAGAATATCTTGGCTTAATTGCTCGGGGATTCTATTCAGTGAGCTTCAACATTATGCCCACAACTATCTTGAATTTAGTGAAAACAAAATATGTAATTCTTGGCTGCAACCAAATGGACAAGTTTGGAAGAATGAAAAATGACGAAGGATTTGCTGAGATTTGATAAACGACCATAGGTTTAAAATGGACAAAACACAATCGAGGAAGTGTCTTGTATATACTAGATAAGTATAAAATGGAAAAAGTAGCAGTAGCAGCCATTTTAGGCAAGGGCTAGAGCTATGGTAGAGAAAAGGAATTGTCACTGTACATCGGACGTAGGCATTACATCAAGTAATAACAATATCTTTGAATGGTACAAAGACAATTTAGGAGGACATTGTCAAGTTTGTCATCACTATACAACTTTCATGGCGAACGCTTTGCAAACTTACTGGTATTTGTCTTGCGATATATTATATAGAATTCAATTAGGAATTTGAAAAGTTTACAATTTCATAGTTTATTGCTAAAAGAGAAAATTGTGGGTTTTTTCTTCACTTCTTCCATTCTCCGATTCTTCTCTTATTTGACTGTTAATCGTTTAATCACATATTTCAATTAATTTCAAGTATTTTTCGTTTCTTATAATACAACATTAGTGTAAGATAAATATAAATTAGACAAATGCTTTCTAAATTTAAAATAAGTCGTTAAAGCAGTTCACAGTGTTAAAATTTAAAAAAATTAATAAAAAAAAAAATAAAAAACAAAAAAAAAAGTAAATACATGGCGGAACTGGCATCATTTAGTTTGTAGGATTTAGTACGTAGTTTTACTTTAAAGTTATTTAAAATAATAATTTAAAAAAATTGTAACGGCCGCGAACAAACCTTGGGTAGGGTGTCTGTCGGTCTGTGTCAACCGCAAGGAGCGGAATAACGGCATGCCGTTAGACGAAATCATGCGATTTTGAGGTACCGCTAATAGATCGTATGATCTTGCGGGATATGTTTATTTTACTCTTCTCTGATTTCCTTGTTTACAAGTACAGGCAAAATCGTATGATTTTGCGGTACTCCTTTTTTTCCTGTTGCTTTTGCAAGCATAGGCAAAATCGTATGATTTTGCGGGATCTATGCTTGCTCTTGTGAGAGTAGCGGCAAGCCGTTATAGAGAGAGCAACAGGAAGAA
>NW_024002674.1:0-2713 GCF_014805625.2 Glossina fuscipes
ATTTTGATAATTTAGGCAAGCGTAGTAATATTGCACTATTTTTTAATGGACGCATCGCATATTTCGACGTAATGCAATGTTACGTATATTAACATTACTAAACTATGTCCAAGTAACCATCTAGGTAATGCTAAGTTATATAATAGAAACTAACTGGTTAATTGTAGCCTAGGCGCGTAAGAAACAATATCTGAAGTTATTTGTAATCAAATTGAACATAAGGAACTTCTCAACAACGCACGGAACAATCATTCAAAATAGTCAACAAAAAGCAGTCAACAGATAACGTTGAAGATATATATAAATAAACTGTCACTAGTGAACCATCAACAAACCATGACTACAGTTTACGTTATTTATGTAAGCATTTCCAACAATTTGCCGGACTGTTTGAGTGTATGCTTAACTATATTGTGTCTGAGATGAATATTCTCCTATTCGCAAAAATGAGGTATCGCCTACAAATTTGCAATAGAATTTGTAAGTGACCTAAAATCTTGAAAGGACACGCCTACAACGCCCATGCGTCTATGCAACAAAAACGTTTATTTTGAAAATAGAAAAAATTAGTCGCTCCCACTGTTTATTATAGAGTTGAAAGATATGGGTCTTTAATTATTTTCCTCTTTTTCGGGACAACGGTGATGGTTATAAAAGATTCGGTTACGATCAAATATAATTTTCTTACTTGTTCTTTATTTTATATTTTCTACTTTATCGCAATTGCGACCAAGTGAGTAACCAAACTAATATTGTGGAGTTGTAACACCTGGTTGCATGATGTAAGAGTTGTTGAAGATACAACCCTGTAATAACGAGTTAGCAAAGAAAAAACTGCAATAAATTTCAATATTAGAAATTTTTTTTTTTCCGCCTGAGTAGCCGAAGGCGAGGAATCTCGACTAGCAAGTCAATGGTCGCGGGTTCGAATCTCAAGTGCGGTAGAGTTATTAATAAAAGCCGATAGCCTTAGATGATGTTAGTGCTTTTAAGAGTTTAGTCTTAGTATTTATTTCTCTGACGAAATTAATAATATAATAATGATAATAGAATTTTTTTTTTAACAGAAAGGAATACATGCCAGCTACTTAAACTTTGCTGATTTGCTAATAGCATTTGTTTTTAGAAGACATGAAACAGGAAAATTAAAGGAATTTGCAAAAAAAGAATAGCCTAAAATTTTGTGAAGTGAGTGCAAATGATAAGAAATAAGGTTATGTATACATTTAAAACCGACTATGAATGATAAAATGTAGTCGTATTTGCAATAAAAAAAATAAAAAATTTCTAAAGTCCATAACAAAAAAAAAACTGTATGAAAATTAGGAATATCCGTAATAAGCGATAAAATGGAATTATGTAGAAGAGAATATAGAAACGCAAAATATAAGATAACACAAATTTCAAGACCCGGCACGTACTATAGCCCCCGATCCTTTTTAAGTGGCACTAAAGAGTGGCTTTAAAAATAATAAGGTCCGTACACAATAATTGAACAGACATAAAATGTTACAGTGTTACAGTGTTGAAGAGTAATCCTGCCAACCTTTACCAATAAATAGAACAACACTGATAACATAACACATTGTTCGAATAGGAGCGTTGAGCGTAAAAGTTTTCCTATTTAATCCATTTTCAATAGCGTTTATAAATGGTCCAAAATACATCAGCGCACTAAGCTTTATTAAAATATATCGAGAGCTGCTACATATAGTTTGAGAAAAAATATACACGAAATGACGTCAGACATCCATACGGACAGACATGCCTTTTCTAGGTCGATTGGAACAAAAAAGGTTCGGCTGCTGCGGATATAGCAATACTCCACAACTGGACATACTTTTCTCAAAAGAGGCGTAGAGTGCAAGAAAATGTATATACTATTTCGTTCGGTGATCTTTCACTTTTCATTAGGGCGATATAGTTGTCTCTATTAAAAAATTGAAAAGGTTATAACACGCGTAGAGTTCCTGCTCTCACCTCTTAATTTAAAATCGATTTTTAAAAAATTCAAAACTCTGATCTTATGGATTAATTTTAGTTATTTTTCTTTTTCAGCATTGAGCTGTTTGGATAGCCGTCGCACCGATAATTTTGGAGAGTAATTAATACACAATTCTCCATATTATTTCTACTAGACAATTTTATTTATCATATAAATTAAATATGGACATTGAATATGAATTCAAACACAACTTCATGGCTACAACTGAGAGGCGATTTGCAAAAATTAAACAATAAAAAATTAACAGTTTGTCTACATTCTTAAGTATGAGAAGAAGAAGTACGAAATAAAGGGATTGAAGAAGAGTTTAATAAGTCTATACACGAGAGAATATAGCGAAATCGGAAGATTAATGCAATAATGGGAGAATAAAGGCGGTAAGTGTAAAGTTATCCGAAGGGACAATCAATGGTAATTCGCAGATCTTAATCGACTTCCAAGAAATACAAATTTTTTTGTGAGAAAAATCTGGGTCGCCTACCGAAAAATGGTAATTTACAAATGGCCCCCGAACAGAGACTTCCCTAAGATTTGGGACGGCAAAGGCCACGCACAAACACACAAGGTTATGTATGAAGTAACACGAAAAACATAAAAAATTTTTAATCTCAGAAAGATAAGGCGACAAAAACATCATAATCACTCAAACGAAAAAAATAGCGAGATGCGAATTTAAATCGCAGAGAAAATATACGTAAAGCATTCACA
>NW_024002675.1:0-1205 GCF_014805625.2 Glossina fuscipes
TACTCGGTGGCGAGGCATAGATTTAACTCCCTCAACCATCATTATTACTGCAGATACCTTCAGTTCATTAAATCCTCTCTGTTTGCTAATCCTAAATTCTTCTTTAAATTTGTTAACTCTAAAAGAAAAATTTCCACATATCCCTCTCATGTTTCTTTTAATGGCTCTGGTTCCTCGGATGATTTTGAAATCTCAAATCTATTTGCTGAGTATTTCCGACGAAACTTTTCGATTGCTAATTTCGATTTATCAGCAAACTACCCATATCCTATAACTAACTCGGTTTCAATACCTAACTTGGTTATTTCGGAAGATGATGTTTTCAAAGGGTTGAGTTCTCTAAAATACAGCTGTTCGCCTGGACCTGATGGAATTCCATCATGTGTACTTAAATCTTGCGCTGTCGAGTTGTGTGGTGTGATCTCAAAGATTTTTAACATGTCCTTGTATTCAGGTATTTTCCCTTCATGTTGGAAGAGTAGTTTTCTTATTCCTATCCACAAGAGTGGAAGTAGACAATTTGTTGAGAACTACAGAGGCATAGCCAAGTTGAGTGTCTTGCCCAAGTTGTTCGAGCGTATTGTGCCTCAGCATTTGGCCTTTGCCATTAATTCGTATATTTCTCCGCACCAGCATGGCTTTCGGAAAAAGCGATCTACAGTCACCAACTTGTTAGAGTATGGTCTAATGGTTAGGGCAGCCGGCCGCGAGTCGGATGACCCAGGTTCGATTCCTGGTGCGGTAGACCGACACAAATTGTAATTTCCTATGCAGCTCCATTAAATATTTCGTCCAGCAATTTAAATTTGAAAAATTTAAAAACGAAACATTGCAAACAATAATATTGCGTCGAAATGGAAGTAGACAGCTTAAGCAGTGTAAAACAAATAATAAGGGCGCTGATAATTTCATCTCCTGAAGAAATTACACTGGACAAATTACGTCGCGATTTTAGGCGCATGGAAGGTAAGCATATACCATTTGGTCGGTTAGGTTATGATACATTCGAGGAGTTGCTACATGCGCTGTCAGATACCGTAGAGGTTTTCGGTAGAGGTCGCACTGCGATAATTCGTGTTGTGAAAAGTCAAAAATCCGAACACATACAAAAAATGGTCATGCAAAGTGTGCGGGTATTCTCGGCCGTGCTGCTGACGCAGTCGCTGATCCGTCTAAAGGCTTAAGATGGTCATGTCCTGACTGTA
>NW_024002675.1:1215-3165 GCF_014805625.2 Glossina fuscipes
TGTTCCAAATAATGACATTTGCTTGACGGCAGTTCCTCCCAGAAAAGCAATATTTGTGTCAAGACCGGCACCTGAAACATCGGTGGATAACATAAAAGGTTATCTGGCGACGAAAGTCCCATCAGTCAACTTAAAGCGTGTTAGCATCTTCAAAATGGCTCCTTCTCAAGCTAGGGCAATCTCGTCTTTTAAAAAATTAGTTCCGACTGAAAACAGTGATATGTTGTTAAACAAATCACTGTGGCCAGTAGGATCCTTAATTAAGGAATTTATCCCTCGAGATCGTCCCCTTAATACCAAGGCAATAGTCTTGTAGCCTTCAAAAAACTAATTGTTTCTTCAGGCCCACTATCTCTCATTTATCAAAATGTTAGGGGCCTAAATTCAAAAATTCGTTCTACTTTTTTAAATTCAGTGAGCACGGAATTTTTCTGTTTGGCCTCTACTGAAACTTGGCTAAAACCCGATCTACATTCGTCGGAACTTTTTCATAATTCTTTCCAAGTGTTTAGAAATGATCGAGTAAATCGCATTGGTGATGGTGTATTAATTGCCATATCTGCGTCAGTCCCGTCCAATTTAATTGAATTTCCCACTTCTCCTGACGTTGAATTTATCGCTATTCGTGCGAATATGCCTGATAAACATCTATTTATAACCTGCTCCTATATTCCCCCAAATTCTGATATCTCCATTTACAAGCAACGGGCTGCCCACATTTGTGAAGTGGCCAAGCGGTCTAGTCCCACCGATTTGGTCGTTGCATTGGGTGACTTCAATTTGCCTCAAGTCACTTGGTGTAACACTGATAATTCTGGCTGTTTGGTTCCTACTTCAACGTCTGATAGGGCTGTTGTGTTCTTTAGTGAATTGTTTGATCATAATTTGGGTCAATATAATCGTACCCCTAATTGTAATGGTAGACTGCTTGATCTCTGCTTTGCCAATTTTCCCGAGATTTACGCAAATCGTTGTCTTCCGTTTAGTTTACCTGAGGATGCTTATCATCCATCAATATGCATTTCCTTTCATCATATTAATGATGGTTTGTTGAAATGCCTTAATGTGCCAAATCAAACTTTTTTAAATAATTATTATGATTTTCATAAAATCAATATTGTATTACTAAAACATCGTCTTTCACATCTGACGCTTGATTTCTCAACCGGTAGTATTGAAAGCTTATTGTCATCGCTCTCCAATACATTAAATCTAGCTGTTGCTGCATCTGTTCCGATCAAGCAGTAACGATCTCGAAGCAGGTGTCCCTCGTGGTTTAATAAGACAATTAAATATTACAACAATAGAAAAAACACGTTATTTCAAAAATATTCGAAAAGTGGCTCTGCGCTCGACTATTCCGCTTACTCGGTGGCGAGGCATAGATTTAACTCCCTCAACCATCATTATTACTGCAGATACCTTCAGTTCATTAAATCCTCTCTGTTTGCTAATCCTAAATTCTTCTTTAAATTTGTTAACTCTAAAAGAAAAATTTCCACATATCCCTCTCATGTTTCTTTTAATGGCTCTGGTTCCTCGGATGATTTTGAAATCTCAAATCTATTTGCTGAGTATTTCCGACGAAACTTTTCGATTGCTAATTTCGATTTATCAGCAAACTACCCATATCCTATAACTAACTCGGTTTCAATACCTAACTTGGTTATTTCGGAAGATGATGTTTTCAAAGGGTTGAGTTCTCTAAAATACAGCTGTTCGCCTGGACCTGATGGAATTCCATCATGTGTACTTAAATCTTGCGCTGTCGAGTTGTGTGGTGTGATCTCAAAGATTTTTAACATGTCCTTGTATTCAGGTATTTTCCCTTCATGTTGGAAGAGTAGTTTTCTTATTCCTATCCACAAGAGTGGAAGTAGACAATTTGTTGAGAACTACAGAGGCATAGCCAAGTTGAGTGTCTTGCCCAAGTTGTTCGAGCGTATTGTG
>NW_024002677.1:0-4968 GCF_014805625.2 Glossina fuscipes
ATTATTGAGAAAGCATATAAACTAACGCTAAACAATTGCGATATTTCAAGAAGAGTGTCGGCAGTTTGGACGGGCAAAAGAAAATGCTAATTCCTAATTTTATGAACTGTGCCATAATATTCTCTTCAGTTGCTTGACTTCAAAATATTCGGCCTAAACAGTCATAAACTCCAGCTCTTAAAAAAACTGGCAAAAATTACGCGGTTAAAGCAGCTTAAGCTTCACATCGTAATATCGCACGTAGTCCTATGATAGGAACTTCTGCTGATAAAACCACCTTAATAAAAAATACCGAGAATTCAGGATTATATTATGATCCTTAGTATTGGAAAGGTTCGTAGAGGTTGCTATAGCTCAAGAATTATATTTGAGATGCACGACTTTGACGTGCATTGCAATGACTGACAACATGAATACGGCGGGAATTCCGCAGACGTTAAATTCGCCTGGAAGTTCGACATTACTCGTTAACACTGTATTACTAGTCACACCTAAACCTTTCCTCTTTCAATGTAATTGGATTTGAGATGTATGTAACAATGTCCGATTTTAGTATGTAACCTCTCTCTGCTGGACGAAAACTCTCCTTTGACATTTATTTTGCAGACGGTCTAAAATTTTCTTCAGTGGGGAGGAGCGGAAACTGTTTTCTGTCAGCTTGTTCTTACCCTATCGATGTACTTTTTTAGTTCCTTCGAACTGAAAGTTTCTAATGAGTTTTGTAATTGAATGTGAATCTCGTTTCTTACGACGAGCTTTAACACCTATAGTTGGGATAAGAGAATGTGATTATTCTAAATAAATGATGTTAATAACCACCAAAAACTTTAGAAATTTCTTAATACTGGTCTAGTAGCAATAACTTGCAATACCAATTTTATCCCATGGAAGCGCGATAAATGGATGACGGCGGATAGATCAAATTCGTCCCAGCCGAATATAACTTTCATAATTTATTTTCATATTTATTTTAATTGCTCAACGTTTTGATATCAGCATATTTTGGGATTATGTTTATTTTTCAAATGTTTTTTTTGTTTTTGATTTAATATGGCTAGTACCGTAATGTGCTAACGTGAAGATTACAATTCTAAATGTTTTTGCAATATTGATTTATTGTATTAGAAAGGTGGATCAATTTTACGTATTCAAAAATGTATATATTTCCAATGTTAAGGCCTGCTGGTTAGTCGTTACATGTGTACCTATATGCGTACACATTTCATTGAGTACTCTCCTGAAGGAAATTTCGTACAACTTGGTTTGTAACAGTTTCACAGGAAATTAACTTGAGTGTATTGAGTAAACTGCCTGGCAGGTTAGACTTTTTAGTAACAACAATTTTCTCATTTAATATTTTACACCTTACAATTTCGTTGTACTACGATTGTATTCTTAGAGGGGTACAAAACTTTTATATTGTTTTCGGTAATATTCTCCCACCGTTTCCCAAACAAACGTTGACACGTTGTTTGGAGAAGCTTGGAAGAAGATATTTCAACAAAAATTGCTAAGGGATGCCAAAACGTGGTGCAATTTAATAGAACTCATTATTATTTATTTGAATGTTGTAAGGAATTTCATTAGATGTATATTTTTTCCTTGAATAAACCAAACATGTCACTCCGCAAGGAATTTCCGGACTCCCTAATATGTCGTGGTTATTCCCTCTCCTAGTTGAAGTAGCTGTTCATATATGCACCAAGTTGCACAGAACCAATTCGTATTGCCTGCATTACGTAATACAGAGTGGCATTCGAACGTAAGCCTTTTGTCGTATGCAAACTGGTTGCACTCAATCCACTTAAAGTCTCTAGGGAAAAGTACATTAACGCTAAGATTTGTCAAGAATTCTTAACTAAATTTATTGGAGGAAAAGAATTACGCTAATTCTAAATTGTAAATATTTCAGTGTTGCTGTATGTCTTTCCAGACAATATAACCCCATTACATTCTCTCAAATCGTACAAATTATGATTTGCGTTCATCTTTGCGGACCATGTGTCAAAACTCTAACGATTAGTATCACCGTGGACAAAGGATGGTATAGTTGTTAAAAGAAAACTCCTCGAAAACTGACCTGCTGCCATTTTTACCGTGCGCAATGCACACACCTACTTAACTAAGATTTAAGCGGGGGGTCTGCATTCCCTGCTCAACGAAAATATTTCAATTCACTTGGCACTGTTCGCAAATTGGCTTGCTTGCCTTTCTCACAACATAAGCGAGTTACGTGCATTAACGGCTAAACAACTACAAGCTTTTTTAATAAGAATCAGCTTTTCTATCGGCATAAACAATATAAAATTCTGCTTTCCTTACAGGACCAAGTGCGCCGTTACGATGATTTATTTTATCTTATTGCAAAATTTGCTATAGATCGCTGAGGTATCTTGTCACCGGATATGAATCATGTTTTCTCTTAAAAGCTTTAAAAGAAAAAAGGTCTGCGTTTCACTAAAAATAATAACAGAGGACGTACACTTTAACAAAGCAACGTGGTGTGTTTGCTGAGGCAGAAGCGGAGTTATCCATTGGGAAATCATCTTAAACGGAAATTGTTATTCGTGGAATGGCAACGATGAGGCTCAAGAGCAGACACGAAAACGGCAAGCGGCAATTCAATACCAACAGCTACGTCTATCTGGCTCAACTCGACCGCCTTCGAGAGGAAAAGGCCGCACAAAAAGAACCATATCGGCTCCCACGTCCCAGATTAATCATTTTAAAATGTTACTTATGATTTGTTATGTTTCTTTTTTATAACAGATAGTGATCAAGAATGCCTGATAATATCGTTTAAATTCGCCTGATAATAAGGCCTCAAGTGGTTATTTAACAAATAAAATAAAGTTTTCATCCTTTATATTGTATCGTCAGTGTGGCCGCCTCTTCCCATTTTAGCTTAGAATAATGGATAAAATAAATTATATAAATGAATTTTTTTAAACTTTTTATTCACTACACTCGAATGGCTGTCATTAAAACCGATTTTTGGGATATTAAAATCTTAAGCGCCTCAATAGTGGACGTCCCTTGAATTATTAATCGGCACTAAAAAAAGAGTCAGTAAAGGCTCACGTAAAAAAATATGTTAATATGTGATTATTTATTCTATACTTTTCGGGCGAATACTAATCGGGTTTCGATTCTCCAAGCCTTCTCATGTGAGACCCATATGGGCGAGATTTTATAGAAAAGATTGATCCGCTACGTCGTGACGTCCGCCATAAGAAGTTTATAGTTAATCTACTTACATATGTAATAATTTTTAGTTATTTAGCTTATGCCATTTTACTCTCAAAATTCTATCTTGTTCACCTTGTGTGTAATAAGTATAAAACGTCAAAAAGGTGATATTAAGAGGAAGCTGATCACTTATAACTTAGCGTACACGTGGCTGATTTCTTCTACTTTTATACATGAAAATGAAGGTCCTCTGTTCAAATTTCAGTCTTGTACTTTTTTGTGTTGACTTTTAATGTGTTTGACGAATTTAAAGTCGATATTTCCATTTTCGGCACCGGAAGACTGCCAGACGAACGGACAAGGCTAGATCGATTGAGAATTTCATGACAACTCAGAATATACATACTTCATTGTGTCCTTTCGTATGTTGCAAATGTTATGACGAAATGAGTACACTCCTATCCTTCGATGCTGGGTATGATACCCGCCTAATATTTTAGCCAAATAAAAACAATTTTCCAGCTTTTGGATTTTACAACTATTATAAAATAATTATTATTATTACTATAATTTTAGACTAATGAAATAAACTCTTAGACTAAAAAAAGACATTGAGCGCTAACAACACAGGCTATCGACTCTAATTTATATAAAAATACATTAGATAATGAGCCTAGTAGTTTTAATAAAGTAATATATTGAATTGATATTCTGTCTGAAGTTGATTTTAAAATGTCCAAAGGGTTAATTGTTCCAAATGCAATACTTCTAACCAAGAAAAAGTGAAGGCAGTCACAGAGAGTGTGCTTAATAGTGAGAATTTGACCACAATTGCGGATTGAGGACGAAGACTTCTTCAAGAGCCATTGGAGAGTTGCAATTGTATGACCAAGGCGAAAATGTTTGTCTTGATTTTCTCAACATTTGATGGATATAAAGGTGGACTTAATTGAGGCATAATAAAAGAGTAGTGCTGATGATGGTATGGTAGATTTCCTTTTGTAATTTTCTCTTTAACTTGTCTTCCAATGTATCTTTGAAGATCCAACTTTTCCATGACATCATCCATAATTTGAGGTGCAGAAACAGCATATTTCCCCGCTCGATCAGCCTGCTCATTTCCTAATGAACCGATGTGACTTAGTACCCATAACATATTAATTTTTTCGCCGCGTGTTGTAAGGATATTCTTTAATTTGTTAATTGTACGCCACCCCGAAGCCGAAGGATTTTTTACAGCTTTTAATACAGGTAAACCGTCAGTAACAATAACGGTTTTAAGTTTGTTTTTATGGGAAAGGTTCGCAGCGTGAAAGATAGCTCTGGCTTCGGGTGTGAAAGTTGAAGTACTTTCGTGAAATATGTGATTGAGAAGAACCTGTCCTGAAGCATCTACTACGTCACTTAGAATATTCAGTGTGCAAGGCAATGCCTCTGTGCAATTATCATGAGAGTCATAAAAAAATCTAATTAAGTGCGAATAGAAAATCCTCGAAAATATTTCAAAGATTTAATAAACTTTCTTGGTTCTCACATAAAGATTATTATTATTTTTATAATGCTCAACTTTTAACCCGTAACCATGATTTTAAAATACACTTACGAAAGGTGACCTTTTTTTCTGCTTTAAAAAGATGAAATAAATGAAAATTGTGCCTTTAGTAACTCAACATATACGGTGTTTGTACTGTAACGAGTTTCCTTAGGCGGGGTATGACTCAGCCAATCCAGAATCCGTTGCAAGAAAATTTTAATAAAATAATCAGGACCTTCGGGGGG
>NW_024002678.1:0-10645 GCF_014805625.2 Glossina fuscipes
AAAAAACATGATGGATCGAATTTCCATCTGCGAAGCCTTGGCCAAACCATAAATTATCTCAAAAATTTCGACGTGTAGCTTGAACACAAATTTACATGGACGGCTATCAGACGGACAGACGGGCAGACAGGCTTAGATCAATGAAAGTTACCGTTCCGAATTGATCGGTATAGTAAAAGGTGGACTTATCTTAAGCCTTATCTTAAGCCTTTCTGCGTGCTGCATACGTCCGCACTAACTTAATATACCCTTTACCACATGTGGTGTATGGTATGATTAACTGATGGTCTCGATTTCTTTTTGGTAAACGCTAAATTTTCTGAGTATTTTAAGACGACAACTAGTACTGAAAGTGACGTGAATTCTTTAGAATATATGCCCGAAGATTATATAAAATCAATGCAGTATTTAGCAGTGTCTCATTGAGCTATGTCCAGCGTAATTAAAACTACGTTCGCTCTTGTTGATTTCCGCTATTGTCATGGAAATCAGAAACCAACTTTTGTTAAAGAGTTAGCATATAAGAGTGCAAGCTCTGTTGTAGCTAACTGCTTTTTATTTAGACCTCCGTTCGACGAAAAGGAATTAAACGAGAAGACGCAGAAGATCAAAATCATTTTTGTACTAAATGTATTCAAATCGATACAATTTTATCATGCTAATATTTACAGAAAACTGTATTTTTCTCAAAATTTGTTATTATTGGCAGCAAAATGTTATTTTGCGTGGGTTATGTATCGCTAAATAATCGTAAAAGTTCAAAAAGGTCTAGAATATTTGCACGAATTTAATTGCTTAGTATTTATATTATAATTGCGTGTTTATTTAAGCAGGTGTTTAATAACAAATTTAAGAACACAATGGAAAAGAAAAGCTAACTATGAATTATATCTCGAAAAATCAAATAAAAAATGCACACATAACATGGGTTTAATTAACTTTCAAAAAACAAAACACAAAGTGCAGTGGCTTTGCTTATATCATTAATACATTTACGTGCCACGAGTATAAAAAGTCCGATAAAGAGGTTAAATGGAATGAATCACGAAAAGACACTCTAGTTGCCCTGAATGAATAGTTTACACTTAAATTTAGATTGAATAAGTTTAGTGAAGGGAAGCTCCTGGAATGGCGACTATTAACACTGAAGCTTACCCCAGTTAATATATTTGACGAATTAGTACTCCCGGTTACCAAATTTACTAATTTACAACTATACGCAATAATCTGTTTTGATACAGTGGCAGTGATGCCAGCGTAGAAAGCAAAAATTATTTCAAAAGAGATTCGATTGATCAAATATCGTAACGACAGGAAGGAGACCACAGAAAGCTCATTTCAATTGATGCGAATGTACTCGATTGTGATGAATTCATGTTTAACAACGATAATTTGTGGTTTTTCTTAAATCTTTTACTGCGAAGCTGAACGGGCACCATGTAACGAAATTTTTTAAATTAGATTGGAGTATCTTGTGATGGTGTCCTGAAGTGAAGGCGGAAAACAGTTTTAAGTCGTCAGTGGGTACTAAGACATGGGCTAATTTGACCATGCACGAGAGATGGTAAATTCGTAGAAAACGTAAGCCAGTCTTCTTAAATTACGATCTAACGTACCAGGAAACTCGCCAGAGTGGGAGAAAATAAAAAGGCGTGTAATAAAATAGGTTATAAGCTTGCACATTCACTATATTGAAGATTAAAACTTCAATATCAATAACATGTGGTCAAGACCTTAATAAAATCAGCGTATGTAACGCCGGCCTGTGAGCCTCGGGAAGTGCACTTAGACATATTACATGTGGATTCTGAGACCCTTATGGGATTTGTAGATAACCAAGTTAGAAATATTTGATAGCGAAACCCTTAGTTCCAATAAGATTGTGTTTGGCATTTTCGGTAGTAATGGACATGCGTTCATGATTCTCTACGAGATGTGTGCTACCTTTGTAAAATGACGCAAGACCCGAGTACAAAGCATATTTTCAGGAAAAAGCTCAGGATTTTTAAAATCAAAGAAAAAAATGTTTATCAGCACCCGCGTTGGGAATACTTGACGAAAGACCGCCAAAAGTTGAGGAGAAACTAGCATACCAGCATCGTCTGGAGCAACTAACATTGGAATAGAAATAATATCTGCAGTTGTACAAAAGCAGTATGCAATGGAGTCATTACTTTTTACATTAACATTGCACTTAAAGAATTTTTCAAAAGGCTTTGAAACCTTGTGACCGAGAAGAGAAAGAAATTGCATTACGAAGATATCTATATAAATACTGGGTTGAGATAATTATGTCTAAGTCCAAGTCTATCGATGGAAGAGTAGTGGCAATCATACTCAGAACTATTTCTCCTATATTCCCCGAGATGTTAGTTTGCTCTTTTAAAAAAACTTTTGTTTTTTATTGAAACACGGTAGGCACGAATTACGAAAGTGGAGGGCTTTCTGATCGAAACGGATGCAGAAATCGGTTATCTCCTTATATAATGAGGATAAGAAAAGGTCAGTCGACAGTGGAGTTCGCCATGGATAAACAGAAAAGCGCGCTGAGATTTTCACGCATTTCAGGTCGTTTTAACTAATGTTAGACTCCAGAAGTTCATATCGAAAAACAGCCATGTCACAAATTTCTATAAGAAACCAATTGGCTCCATCTGATGGCAAAATTGAAAGCATGTGGCCGAAATCAGAATTTCTAAATTCCGCCTCCTAGATCTAACCCATGTCCTAGTTGTAAATCGTAAAAATAAAACGCAAGAGCGATTTTAAGATAGAAGAAAACATATTACGGTCCAAATGTTGATAGCGGCCAAATGTTGATAGTCAGATTTTTTGTTCTGATTTTAAAACTTTTATTTCTGACAACTTTCACAAATCTGGTGGGCTACGTTCAGCAACTGCTTAGCTACCTCTGTGTTTTGCTCTATTGTCCCCATAACGGTCAAGTTTTAATGCATATGTGACATGTTCTTAAATCTCTACTGTCTCTCTCTTATCTTCCCTTTTACTTAGAACGCATGTCTTTAATCAAAATTATTACATATCGCCTCAAATCCAGTGAAAAGATAATAGTGCCGAGCAATTTCAATCTGCCTAATATTTCATGGGTTTTTAAGGATGGAAAGGGATGTCATTTATACTTTTCGTATCCGTTAATATATAATTCGTTTTTCGATATTGTGCAACTTAACTACATTGACATTAACAAGCTGTTTGGCTGAATAGTTTGTTGGGATACTAATTTATCAGTATCTATTTCTGTAATCGCTGATACCTTTCTTTCACCTGAGGGTAATCATCATCCGTCGTTGTTACTTACTCTGAATTGTCTGTTACACAATGAACTATGTAACTAAGAAATTAAAAATTATTGTCAACTTAGAAATTTTTTGTCTAAACTTATTGGAGATTTAGATTATAAAGGTATAGATAGTTTCTTGTCTACGCTATTTATAACTACTTCTTGTTAGCCGTAACTACGTTTTGTTAGCCATAACTACTTTTTGTTAGCAAGCTGTTTAAGCAATACAAACGTGGTGGCTTGCTTAGATCGTATATCTAGCGCCAGCGGAGATCATAATTTTCTAAAAGCATCGTGCTGTTACAATTTTACTCATTCAATGGATATGGAAATTTTAGTTTTTTAAATTCATAAATTTTGAATGCAAACCAGGAAGATTTTTTTCTCTTATGGATTAGGGTAATTGGGAATGTTGCGATGCTTTGATAATAACTGATCTTTTTCTCTTTTGATATTCTTAATGAAGTGTTTCGTGCATCAAATATTCCCTCTGCGCGTGATAATTACTTTTATTCAATAAGTACAACGAAATTTTGCATTCTATATCTTACTCTAATGAAACATTTGCATCGTTGTCGCCTAGAAAATCTTCCAAGTTTCCTAATCGTAATTCCGTTTGATGTTCTCCGATGTTCCGCTGAGTCACTGTGTTTTTCCCTTACACAAACTTTTAACAACTCTTTGAAAAAAGGTTGTTTTGGAAGATTATTTTTTTTTACTGCTTAACCAAACTGGGCACAAAAAATGCATTGAGAATAATATGGATAGTACCCAATTCAGTGCACTGCCCAAATAGCTTGAAGCACTAATAACAAATAGACTGACGTCCCTTTTATGGTTAGCTATATTGCCCTGTCAGCATGGTTTCTTAAGAAACAGATCAATTTCCACTAACCTTCTCGAGTGTTATAGTCGAATTTTCAAAGCCTTGGAACATTATTTTTCTTTTACTACTTAACCAAACTGGGCATAAAAAATGCATTGAGAATAATATGGATAGTACCAAATTCAGTGCGCTGCATCGTGGCGAATTTCGAGGCGATGTCCCTTATCCAGGGTTATGAAGTTAGGTTTTTCTGATAGGCTTTAGCGTCCTTTAAGACATATCAAAAAACTATACATGTCATATTTCTTAAAAATATTTTATACACACTTTATATATTGCAACTTTTCGCCAACGCTACACTTGCACTATATGGGAAATACAA
The DNA here is from genome assembly GCF_014805625.2 of Glossina fuscipes. Taxonomy (NCBI): domain Eukaryota; kingdom Metazoa; phylum Arthropoda; class Insecta; order Diptera; family Glossinidae; genus Glossina; species Glossina fuscipes. The sequence goes on from NW_024002678.1 coordinate 4,510, forward strand.
GAAAATTTTTTTTTTTTAGTTTTTTATAAAATTTCTGTATAATTTCTTATTTCATTTATGCTTGGATTTCTATTTTTGTTTAGTTTTTCTAATGACTTTGTAGTGTTCAGTTATCAATTACCTTAGCAAAGGTGGTTACGTGGTGGGTTACGTACCGTGGGCTAACTTCACTTCAGTATTCAACATCACACAGTATTAATGTTTGCGGATGACTTTAACTTTCTCTTTCTTTAATCTGACAGGCTAACAATAGCCTGTGTTTGGTGTGTAATTTATTGTATAGCTTCCAAAAAGTTGTAAGCTGTCAGTTGTCTGGTTGTTGACCACTTTTTATGTATGTGTGTATTAACAAGAAAGATTTAGATATTGCTTTCGACTCTAACCGCAAATTTGATATCCTTATTGAGGGTTCGGTTAATAAAACTATAACCCTACCTGGGTTTATAAAATGATGGTCCATGACCGCTACGTTATTAACTTGTATACATCTTCAATTAGGTCAACGCTGGCATACTCAATGATTGTCTTGCTTTCTTGTGATGCATGCCACGTTGACCTTTTTGATCATGTTCAACCTGAATTCACGTTGTTTGCTCTGCGCCGCTAGACATGGAATCTGGGCTTAACCCTTGCACCATATTAAAACAGACTGAACGCATAGATACTAATATTCCTAGTCGGATTTCACGACATCTTGGTATTTAAAGCTACCACAATGAAGAAACAGTTAGGAATTGCTTTATCCATTTTGGCGAATATGTAAAATCTTGAAGGCATGTAATCATTTGCTTGCTTTTTCGATTACCTCCGCCAGTATTATTAAAAGCCTTATATTACGTAATTACTTGCTTAATTACGTGTTGTTCTTTCTAAGCTTAGATTATTAGAATTTTATTGAAGGGCTTTTTCATGCTACACATATCTTGTTTTTGTTTTTTATTCAACACTCCTTAAGCCAAAAGTGTTAGATTTTCCTGCATGGAGTGCCTAACAGCGCTTAAATTTTAATAATATCGCCTGGCACTTCCAGACAGATAACTTCGGGTCTCAAGCGAATGTGTTCGTCGTATGCTCGAAAAAATGCAACGACCTTGTATCGTCCTTCCATGTTAACAAGCGCCTGTCCATCAGCTTTGGCTGTAAAGGGGTTGTGACGATATTTTATCTAAATTTGATGAACTGTTTAGAAACGCATAAAGTATTCAGAAGAAGACAACACATACACCCTTTCCGAAACATTGAAGGTCCTCCGGAAAAACGTGTCGCGACCATAGCTCGTAGATGTATGAGTCAGTCATTTCCATTTCTTTACAAAAGTCCAGTACTCGTACCGAGAAAGGAGTTTGTATCCAACCACCGCGAAAAAATTTTTGCAGCTCCGCATCCATCTATAAAAATTTTAAATAGGACATTTTTCACTCTTCAATTAATCCGGCTGCAGAATTTTTGTGCAAGACTAACATAATACTTTTCTAAGTTTTATGAAGCATGCAGCATTACTTCTTTAACGTTACATGTAATTTGAATTTCTTCTGTTATATGACGTTAGTGTTCTATTTATTATATGCCGTTACTTTGCCGAAAAACTCTTTCATAATTAGCTATATATATTTGTACTACAGTTTAACAACTTGCTGATTGAAGCTTTTTTGTATTCAATTATAACATTTACCGTGACTCGATCACCCTTCTTTATATCCCAAATCATTTTCAAAGTCCCGCTATAATGTATTCCTTCATCATCGTGAGAAACAATCAATTCACTTTGATCTACAAAATGATCCATACCGACCGTTCCTGGCTTATTGGTGCAATCAATGGATAATTCAGGATATTCCGGTACAAATCTGTAAAGAGAGGCTTGTGCCTCAAAACCCAGTGTAAGTATAATTATTATAATTAAACCGTTCGAAGGAGTCATTGTATTGCCTTCAGATCACAAAAATTTACTGAAAAATTTTACCCCGAGCAAAGTTTTATATATCGTCTAGAGTTACGACATTACAACAACTAAACAATTAAAAATACTATGTGTATATATCTATATATATATAAATTATTCATTATTATTGAATAATTTCCGTGGTAATACACCATTAACCTTTTTCTCGCTATGATCTAAATGAATATTTTTATCAAAGCTATTATATTAGAGTATGTCCAAAACCTGAACTGGAGTGGTCCAAATTTAGTGTAGCATTTAGCTTGTCGAAGATTTTAATTACTTTCATACATCCATGCAGAGTTAAAATTTTCTATATGGTAATATAATAATTATTATCCCAATTAACTTAATTAGAGAAGTAAATCGTAAGACTAAAATCATAAGGCATAAGCATCTGCGGCTATCGGCTTTATTGAAAAATTTACCCTGCTCGGAATTCGAACCCACCATCATGGGGTTATTACTCGAGATATTTGGCTTATTCGACCCCTCAGACGTATATCTTTTCTTTTTTTTCTTTTTCTTATCCTGTATGGTATAAAGATCAGGTGCAATATAAAGTTTTATTTGCGTTTATCATTGCTGCACGAGTACAAAAGTTATTTAGAAACAAGTACAAAGATTACAGCTGAATGAAAAACATATTTCAGCGATACCGGAATTCAAAGTAAGGTCTACAAAAAGTATTCAGAATATTTGCGCTATAGTATTAGTTGGCATAATGTTTATTTCGATCAGGCAAAGAAAAATAAACGTAAGTATAAGCAAAATTTTATTTACCGCCGTGGTTAATATCTGCACATCATCAACCACCACTATTATTATTACTATTATTATTATAATTTACTTAGGCCAAGGAGATAAATTCTGGGATTTTTGAATGAGCTCTAGCAAGCAAGACTGTCGGCTCTTTTTTTCTTGAAAGATAGGCTAAATTGGTTACCCTAGTCGCTTTAATAAAATTAAATATTTTATTAATATTATGCGCTTTCAAAATATTCATGAAGACATTCTGAAAGTAAGCTTTTAAATATCGATAAGAGACATTGGCAAAGCGTGTGTTTAACCGTCAACCGTAGTAGGTTATTTTGCTTTCAGGGAATCTTTAAGAGACGCTCTCGACGAAAGCCCTCAGAGTTGAAGAAAGCAATTGTTATCTCTTCATATTGCGTACGATTTTAGACCAAGCTACGATGACAAGGTAAGCTAAATAAACAAGCACACTATTAGTGTGAACATAAATCGAGCACCATTCTTCGGAGAAATAGAAACAATGACAATCAATTAACGTTGAACATATAGCACATTCCACATTTCAATTACGCTGAACACATACTAAGTTTTTGGGAATGTATATAACACGAAGAGGGGTAAACCCATTTTTAGTAGGGTTATTTTCCATTTCGAGTTAGGCATGTTTATCTCTGTGTTTATTTTTATTATTAGCATTAGAACAGTTAACGGAAAACGTACGAAAAACTTTCAATATTTTAATTTAATTTTAAGGAAAGAGCTCACTTAAATAAGTCGTTATTTAAAATATTTTTTTAGTGTACCGATGTCGCCACCACTGCTGTGAAAGCTATTATCATTTATATCGCTTTCGTCGAAAAACCAGGAAATGTTGTTAAGTGGAGAGTTTTGCATACGCTTTACTTTCTTCATTTTTCTCCATGGCCGATACACCAGGCTTACGGCGATCATATAAGTATAAATTTTGCACAATTGATAAATACTGCTATCTTGCGCTGTTAATATAACTTCAAGTTTGATCAACGCAACTTAATTCCTGGAGTAGCAAGTGGGAATGAAACATTAACTTTCCCAAGAAGCTGTGGCTGCGGCACAGTAAGATCATAACATAAAAAAATTGAACCCTTATCTATGGTGCAAGTATGTTATTATGTTAAGCGGTTTGTAGCTATGTACAAGGAAATACATTAATCAAACAACTTCCGCACTTAGTTCAAAATGTATTCACTTATTGTAGACAAAGCCAATAAAATCTGAAATAAGTGTAGTAAGTTTCTTTGTACGTAGTCGATATTATTCAAAGTAGATTCAAATTCGCTTAGATTTCAGATTAGTTTTGGATTCATCGTCGGTAGTCTAACCAATTCTGACCAATTTTGACCAATTTTCCGTATATTATGAGCTGTTTAATCCCCTTCAGAGATGCTTGCAGAAATTTAAATGATGTCTATTACTTAATCTCAATACCAAATGTCTATCAAAACAGTTTCGCTCAATACGCGCGATGTGCCTATGTCGTATTTAAAGTAACTTTTAACCTTAGCATCTCATTATGATTCGAAAATTGTTTGGAGTGGTTTACTGTATCGGTTGCCAAGCTTTTTATGGCTTACGGGTACACTTGCCATTTGGTTCTATACTGGTTGTGGGTGTGGCTCTGCTCTAGTTGTGTACGTGCTCCTTCTTTTTTGTTTTTTTATTTATTTAAATATGATCTATTATATAATAATTTTTTCCTCCCTTATTTCTTATCTACTTTGTACTAGTTTTTAATATTAATTAGTATAAGATTTACTTTTAAGAGTCAATTGAATTCGGCTGTGAATTTGTTTTGGTTAAGTTCGATGCGTAAGTAAGTAAAATAAAATAAATAAAATACATACATAATAATTTTAAAGTTTACAGTTTCTCACCAAACCTATATGTTTCTCAAAACTTAATATTATTGGCAACGATTTATCATGTTGCGTGGATCATACTTCATATATTAAACAATAGAGTGTAATATGAACCGAAAAAATTCAAAATGTTTGCACGAATATAATTTTTTAGTACTGACATTATAATTGCACGTTTACCTGTCCAAGTGTTTGATAAGAAATGTAGGAACACAATTAAAAAAAATTATATCTCACAAAATCAAGTAAACAATACACACATGGATGCAAACAACTTGCAAAAAACAAAGCACAAAATTCAGTGGCTTTGTTTGTATCATCACTAGGAACTGTAGCCATAACACATGTGTAATACATTTTTGATGATGATATTCAAAGTTCGCCATGAAGTAAATTATATTTATTCATTTATTTATTTATATCCAAATGATATTTATCCGCAGTGAAGATATGGCCGAACTAAACAAGACAACGGTCAAAGTTACGCTTAAAGTATGATTTTTTAATTAAAAAGCCCTGTTAACAAGGATATCTATAGTCGATGTGACTTTGAAAATATGCAAAAGGTGGACAACCCATCAGAGTAAATGTAACAAATCTATTATCGACCATATAGTTAAATAAAACATAGGGAAAACATAGACATGAGTACTAAAACAATTCGATAAGGAGGTTAAATTAAGCATATTTTTGAGAAAAATAATTAACAATTAAATTTAGATTGTCTCTTTGTATATTTATTGTTGGCATTAGTATTCCGAAACATTTAATTTTTTCGCTAATAGACTAATTGGCTCACCTGTTAATAAACACTGGAACATTTAAAATTTTACTTTCAAAAATTGTTTCATTAACCCTCGTCTTAGGTTTTCTGTTTCTAAATTTGAAGTCTAGAATTGCAAAAAAGGTCATAAGAATTGATAGAGCTTCAGGACTCCCAGGAAATAGCCAGCATGAGGTTAGTGATCCGAACCGGTTAACAGTTAGTTTATGTGTGATCTCTGCTATATTTTTTCTAAATGCCGCCAAAGAGTTGATTAGTCTAGTAAAGCTCTTGTTTTCGGTGATTAATTCAAATCTTGAGAAGAACTAAAAAACATAAAACGCATCTAGAAAAATGCACAAACCTTCAGAAGCTCCTTAAAGGAAAACTCACTACTGATGCTGCGTTATTCTAGAAAAATTTAATTTATCCCTGGAAACTATATGTTATTATTTACTATACCCTTGTTCAACATACGTTAAAAAAGTTAAGCTTTCGATGTAGCCAACTTCAGATAGCCTGTTTGCAAAGATAAATGCTCTTAAACGTTATAATATAGAAGAAGTCATTTGAAGGAAAGTCTGAAAAGATTGGTCTGTTAAAAAAAAAGAGACCACTTCAAAATAATGGCAAACAGAAGGAAAAACCATAGAAATAAGTCAACATATTTGGCATTCAATGGACACAATGTTGGCCTTGATTATAGTTCTCAAAATAAAAATAGTTTTAGTTTTTTGATTTTATTTTTTTTCTTCATCAGGTATATGCTTAGCCTAA
>NW_024002678.1:10745-14998 GCF_014805625.2 Glossina fuscipes
CAGTTGTCTGTATAAGAAATTGCGGTTGTTGTAGGAATAAATATTTGTTGGACGAAAAGTTAAAGTGCAAAAAAAATTAAATAAATTGCTCCAAGGTCACTTGTATGTGACAAATATTTGTATTGTTGGACCTCTTAGACATTAAGTTTAAATTTTTCTAAGCGCTCTAGCTTTAAGACACACTCACATAAACGTGAAAATTGCCGCTTGTTTTTATGTAAATGCGATTAATCATGAATAGTCATCAAAGCCCTTATATTGAAGAATGATCAAAACGTGAATTGGTTCAAATTTGGTAAGAAAATTAAAGTCGGGTAAGGCCGACTATTAGATACCCTACCACCCCTCTTCGATTCCCTAAAACAGTTATTCACTAGTTTTGGTAACACCAAAAGCGAGGCATTATTTTCAGGCAAAGGCATTCTTTTCATGAAAACTCGTATTGAAGGAATCCTTACGTGGGGTGGTATCCAAAAAAGTAAACCTATGTATTTCAAGTTTGGTAAAGTTGATTTCTATGTTAATATATCATCATGAACTAATTTTCATCATGAAATATTAAAAAGAACAGCTTTTTACAGTGTGAAGAGTCAGTTTTCGTAGAAACGGCTACATGAAGCAGGGTTCAAAATACTTGCGCCGAAACAAATTTTTCATACCAATTTAGAATGTCCAGGACTATTATAGAGTGAGTCGAGAAATTGCAATTTCGTTCAATATAACGATTTTGCAAAATAAGAGAAATACACGGAGAGTGGTCGAAGAAGTGGGCCGATCTAAACCATTTTCAATATCATATGTTTCTGAATCAAAGAACGTCACTGTACAAAATTTCATTCAGATTTCGCAAAAACTGCAACCTGCAGCTTGAACACAAATTGCACGAACGGACATCACACGAACAGACAGACAGAGGAATCAAGATAGAACTTTAGAAAATGATTCCAAATTATCGGTATAGTAAAGGGGGGCCTATCTAAAGTCCTTCCGTGTCTTAGATATGTCCTCACAAACGTAGTATATCCTGTTTCAAAAATGGTGAAGGTTATAAAAGTTATCTATTGAAGAAAATTGATTACATCGCCTTTGAAATAAGCGTCAATACTGGTAATGTGACTAACTAAGGCAACATATGCCACTTCTTTATCTTACGCTTTCATTTGATTCAAAATTCCCTTCTCCAACTACAAGCTTTAGCCACTGAATGAGCAAAGGAAAATGTCTTACTTCACCTTTCGACAAATGCTCTAATGCAACAATAAGCGAAGTTGGGGTCTTACACGCCATGTGCCATACAACTGCAAAGGAACAAGTGCCTTTGAAGTGACGCTTTAACGCTAATACGAACACTTTTGATGAACCTAGGTTCGTAGTCGGTAAATATTAGGCAGAAAGAGACGTTACTCCAAAGTACTTTGCTGTTACTCTGTAGTTAATAAAATTGTAAAAACGTTTGTTACTTAATATTATTTAGGTAAATCTAACAGCCAACTAGATACATGACAATCCGATGTCTTTTGTATACCCAACACTAACATAAACGCTACATTCGTAATTTTACTTTCTTCTAAATACCAAATTCTCTATGGAGCAAGACTCAATTTCCGTCTGTCAGCCCTTTGATGCGCCGTATCGCTTCTTATAATTTCACCAGTTACGATAAAAAACTGTTGCTTAGCATGCATATCCTTAGTTAAAAAAAACTGTCATTCGCAATTTACTAAATTGGATTGCAAACCATACTAAAGCACACTGTTGAGTAAGTCCATCTGAAATTAGAATACAGAAAGGAACTTTTTGATTAGAACACAAAATGCTGAAATTCTTATCTTTTTCTTATGTGGCCCACCAAAGATTACTTTCATGTTAAAGTCGCGGTATGTCAAAGTATACATGAAAGCTTTGACATACCGCGACTTTAACCACAATCAATGGACTACACTTTTTAATTTATCTCAATCAAATAATGTTTATGTTGACATCTTTATCTCTATAATAATAAATAACTTCTACAGGGTTTACCTAAAGTTCAAAGTTTTTAATAAACATTTATGTTTACACATGAACAACTTTACATATGGTAACCCACTGATCGCGTAAGAAAGAAGAATATATGAATGTTACCTATGTGTATGGCTCAATATTCCAAGAGACTAGGGGGCTTGCTTGATGTGAAAAAAACTTCTTTACTTTTCTCATTATCTTCTGTCTGAATTAAACACCTAACATCTACTGGTAAGATAACTTTAATCTTTGATCGTGATCAAATCTTTTTTGAACATAACCGTTATCCTAAAAAGGACAAAAAAAGTAAAAGAATTAAGTTTCCATGCTCTATAACATGGAGTGGGCACGGCCGATTTCTTTTTGTTTTCGAAAAAAAGTTTTTGTCAGACAGACGAGTGGGCGTTATAGGCGTGTCTTTGGAAAATTGACGTTGTCTCTATTTTTATTTGCAAATTTTTAGGGGATGTCTTTATCATCGCAAACGGGAGAATGTTTACCACAAGATACTATAGATTTGCGCAGACAGGCAGATGGACAGACGGACATATTTAGGTGCATTAGAAATTTGAAACTGGCTAAGAACTTTTATACTTTGTGGGGTTTTTGAAGGTTGTCTCTGCGGCTTATAAAGGTATTGAAAAAACAATAAAATTTTGATACACCATGATATTGGGTAGGCGTGTTCAATTTTTTTCCATTTTTGTAGACAAATGCCTACAGAATATGCGCTCAAATTTTTATGCATTTATTTGCTATAATTTATGAGTAACAAACAAAAAAACCAATTTTTTATCCCTTTTGAAAAACGGGATAAGTGCTGTGGGCGTGTTCTTCAACCAATGCAGCCCGTTTTCAATGTCAACGTACGTGCAAGAACTTATCATGTTTCTGCCAAGTTTGAAGTCGATGACTTCATTTCTACGGCCAGGAGAATGTTTACGACAGACATTAAATAGACGCACAGACGGACATGCTTAAACCGCATGCTCGGCCGTACCCAGCAGTCAGGATTCACACATTGATTAACTGCTGCGTTTAAACTGAACATACAGGCTGTCACCTCTACCCGCAGGTACTCATGACATAATGATTTGGCTCCTCACCCTTGCGGAGCTTAAAGTTAAACTATAAAGACTTACTTTATTCGACATAGTCACTTTTTGTCTTCGGATTAAACATACAATCCCGGCTAACCAACACCGGACTACCCTTCTTCACGATACATTAGCATCGGGTGCTACAACTGATATGGCGGGCAGAACCACGCTTTTGACTATTACTATATCAACGTATTTTATGTAACCAGTTACCAGGTGGTTAGTGTTTCCTTCTTAGCAATAGTCTAGAAAAGAGTGCTTGTTCCAGTGTATCCCTAAGCTATCTTTCAGAAAACTTACCGCCAAGTTATAGACAGTTTAGAGGGATCACCACCAGTGAGAGTTTCGGAACGTCGATGCTCCCCCAAAAGCATAGCTTATCACCACAAGTTTCCTAACACAAACGTTAAACACGATTATTAAAGGGATATGTGGAATATTAGTACAAGATTTGAAGACGAAAGGCGGCATACCATTCGGATCAAACCAACCCGACATTTTTAAATAGGGATAGAAAATTAAAAACTTCTACATCAATAAAGGTAATATTAGGAATAGCATCAAAGGATACTAGATAATATGGATAACAGTCATATGAGTTGCTCAATGAAGCACAAGATTGTTCGAAGAAATTGGTAAACATGTCAAAAATGTTAGTGGGACTGGAAGATGCGCAGTTATTAAAATGCAATTTTATTAAATTGAAGTAACAAATTTGCAGAAACACTTCGAATTCGACTGTAATGAGTGTCACATATTAATGTAAGCATTAGAACAACATTTTCTCAAACTATTAAATTTGTTTCTTACCCTAGAGTAATTTGGCAAACTGACAAGTAAATCAATTTTTTATATATTGTAGTGTGATCGCATACCGTCGTATGCATCCACTTTAAAGTGCGACAGAATTACGCTAAATTTGCATAATTCTGTAACAAAAAAAAGTAAAACAAAAATTTTGTCGCACTTCAACTGGCTGGGTATTGCATTTCGTAATGCAATACGATGCCAGGCGCCCTAATCAAAACAATTACTATCTGTTTACGTTAGAATAATTTAGTGTAATAATTTGTGTATAAATAGCCAGGTAAGAATTGAATAAAATCAATTGCTATCAAACAATTCAATCAAGCGTTTAACTCGCTGAAA
>NW_024002679.1:0-1672 GCF_014805625.2 Glossina fuscipes
GCGGTACCACAAAATCGCATGATTTTGTCTAACGGCATGCCGTTATTGCGCCGCTTGCGGTTGACACAGGCCGACAGACACCCTACCCAAGGTTTGTTCGCGGCCGTTACAGCTCGGACCCATCGATATCGCCTGCGATATGGAATGTGTACGTCGAAAAGTCCGCGGACAGACCGACTATACCCTCAACGGCCGACTACTACGGACCAACGTGTGGCTTCGACCCACGCCCTGAGATTAAGAGTCTCATGCTCTACCGACTGAGTTAGCCGGGCAACTTCGGTGTATACTCAAGAGGTTCTAGAGAAGAGAATATCTTTGGTTTGTTATACTACTAGCTAGCTAGCTGTCTTCTAGCTGGTGTCATCGAACTTGCACCTTGTGACTAAGCTGTCTAATCTGTCCATTCCGTAAGTCGAGCAACCCTTTGAGTAGTTGGTTTTGCATTCGATACTCTTGACTTTCATTTGCAATTCTTTGCAACAAGTTTAGCAACTTTTCGCGATCTATGGGTCGTGAACCTCTTAACGCTTCCGTGGCCAAGTCGAAAGGTGTTCGACTACTGCTGCCATCATTATTACTTCCACCACTCGTGTTGGTAGAGAATTTGAGTTCACTGTTTATCATCGTTGAGCGGCCGCTTGATGCTAGATTTATTGGAGCCTGGTTTATGTACGCTTGCGGGGCAGGCTGAGAACAAGATTTAATATGCTGAGCTGTTGCAGTTACGGTAGTTGCAGGTGGATGAGGCCTTGAAGATTTCCGTGTACTATGTTGGCTACTTAAATTTTCACTGATGCGTGTACGTTTCGCCAGTTTGTTTTGATTAGCATGACTAGCACGGTCGCTAATAGCTGTCGCAGAAGGCAATAGCTGGTTATGGTGACTTACTACAGCTATTGTTGTTTCAGCGTTGTTGAGCTGGATCTGCTGTGGTTGCTGACGCTGATTACGTAAAGGTGACGTTGACGAGGTGATTTCAATAGATCCGCTGAACTTTTCGCGTGTGTTGTGTGGCAATGTTTCCTTACCTTCACCTAGAGAGGTTTGCTTTACATCAGTCAGTTGAAGTGACGAGTTTCGGTAGCTCTTGGAGTTATCGTTTCCTTGGCTTATGGCGTCTAAAACTTGGCATTTATTCGGCGACTTAATAGTGTCTGCTTTGGTGGCGACAGATAAGCCAAAAGCCTTCCAGAAGTCGATGCCGAAATAGAATTGCTGTTGCAAAGCTGGTACTATATAGAACTCAATACTCCTGGTCTCGCCCTCCCACTCGACGGGTAAGGTGATGAGCCCCGTTACTGAGGTCTTTTCTCCATTTGCTGTTTTAACGTGTCGATCCCTTAGCTTGATGATTCGATGCCTTCGGTTCTCAAGGAATCTCGTTGCTCCGGCCCCACAACAACTAACGCTGGCTCCTGTGTCCAGAAGAGCGGTTACTTCGGTGTTGTCGACCTTGGTCCGCGCAAACAACCTGTCATCGTGTTCTAGGGAAACAATCGCTGAGATCTCCTTTTGCTGAAACCTCCTGTACGCCTTCCTTCTTTGGCGTAAGATCAGGATCTTTCCATGTCTTCTAGTGAGCGCTCGCCTTCTAGAAATCTCTGCGCTGAATATCTCGTGTCGCTTCTGCTGGTAGTCCGCGATCCTCTGTGCTAAGCTTCTGTACTCG
>NW_024002679.1:1682-2837 GCF_014805625.2 Glossina fuscipes
ATCTTTTCGTTTATTCAACTATTCCTTTTGCAATATGAACTTCCTACACTTATTAATATGATTTCTTTCGATCATTATGAATATTGAAATATTCTCCATTGCTTTTATTTTTTTTTTTTTTGAATGGTTTATATATATAAAAACAAAAAAACAAACTTATGAAACTTTTCTATTTTATAATTTCGTTTTTTTTTTTTTTTTTTTTTTTTTGCGGTGCCGACCTTGGTTACGTTTTGTTAATTTTTGCTCCTTTTTTTTTTTATTCTTTTAATTGCTTTCAGTTGTTTACATTTTTGTTGCTTTCGATTTCTTCTAGACTTGCGTATAAAATACAATGTTTGAATCTTTTTGATAATTATTCATATGCATGGGTTTGAGGTATGTAACAAAAACTTATGTCTAGAATTTGACTTTTGTTAGTAAAGTTCTTTTCTTGAATAAATCTTCATATGTACGTAGGTGCAATAGCACACAATGGAAAGTTTCCTTTTCTTTATATTGGAATCGAAAAAAAACAACGCGAATCTCCGTCACATCAAATTGTACTTCTCCAACATTTTTTTTTTCTTCTATTTAATTACAATTGCATTATTTGCTTAATGAAGGCAAAGTAGAGAAGACCAACAACACATACTCTTTGATATCACCTTTTTCTTTCAGAAAAAAAAGCAAAAAAATCCACAAAAACTCAACTCCATCACATTATTAACTTATTCCTCCTTAGAGAAAATGTCTATCAAAATTGAACAAAACTTCTTCGCGGACTTACGTTGTGCGATCACAACCAATTCAATCCTCGGCTCAAACTCAACTAACTCTATCTCCCCTCACTTAAATTTTAAAACGTAGACAGACTTCTCCTTTTTACTTCATTTCCCTCTTCTTCTTCCTGTTGCTCTCTCTATAACGGCTTGCCGCTACTCTCACAAGAGCAAGCATAGATCCCGCAAAATCATACGATTTTGCCTATGCTTGCAAGAGCAAAAGGAAAAAAAAAAGGAGTACCGCAAAATCATACGATTTTGCCTGTACTGCAAAAGCAAGCGAAGGTACCGCAAAATCATACGATTTTGCCTGTACTTGTAAGTAAGGAGATCAGAAAGAAAGAAAAAAAAAAAAACACATATACCGCAAGATCATGCGATTTACTTGCGG
>NW_024002680.1:0-985 GCF_014805625.2 Glossina fuscipes
CATTTTTTGTAATATTTTTCTGAGCTTTTCCCGCCTTTTTAGCTGCTTTACCACTGGTTTTTGGCGGCATTTTCACTTCACTTTTTCCTTTTTGCTTACTTTGTTTTAGATTTCACAAACACTATATGCACTGTTCACACACAATCTGTAAAATTTTTATACAAATGTGGCGGTTAAGTGCTTTTTTATTTACGAATAATTCAGGTATAGAGCATACATCGGTTATATTCGTATATTGTTAAACGAAGCAGCTGTGTTTGCGAGTGTTTCGTTTGAGAAAAAGTATAAATATAGCGTTTATGTCATACAAATCTCAATAATCGTGCGCGTGTGCTCAGTGAAGTGTGGTGAAAAAAAACAAGAGTGAAAAAAATAAATAAACATGTCTGGTCGTGGTAAAGGTGGCAAAGCTAAAGGCAAGGCAAAATCGCGCTCAAATCGTGCTGGTTTACAATTCCCTGTCGGTCGTATTCATCGTTTATTGAGAAAAGGCAATTATGCTGAACGAGTTGGTGCGGGTGCTCCCGTTTATTTGGCAGCAGTTATGGAATATTTAGCAGCTGAAGTTTTAGAATTAGCTGGAAATGCTGCTCGTGATAATAAGAAGACTAGAATTATTCCACGTCATTTGCAATTGGCCATCCGTAATGATGAAGAATTAAATAAACTTCTATCCGGTGTAACAATTGCTCAAGGTGGCGTGCTACCAAATATTCAGGCAGTGCTCTTGCCTAAGAAGACTGAGAAGAAGGCCTAAATAAATAATATAGACATCATAAAATGAAGCAATCCGTCCTTTTCAGGACGACGAAACATTTTTAAAAATGAGATATATATACATGTGTTTTTTTCATATTTTCCATATATAAATATATTCTTCGTCTTTCAAAAGAAAATGTCACAAAATTGCGTAAAGTCCTGTTCTTCTTTTCAACTGCTTTTTATTATTATTTCTGTTTTCCTTATTTTTATTAAAAGCGAAAAT
>NW_024002680.1:1085-2737 GCF_014805625.2 Glossina fuscipes
TTTTTTTTTTTTTCATATTCTCATTTTCTGTTCAAGCAATTTCTTGCAATTTAACCGCCAAAACCATATAAAGTGCGGCCTTGTCTCTTCAAAGCATAAACGACATCCATTGCTGTAACTGTTTTTCGCTTAGCATGTTCAGTATATGTGACAGCATCACGAATAACATTTTCTAAGAAAACCTTCAAAACACCACGGGTTTCTTCATAAATCAAGCCTGAGATACGTTTCACACCGCCACGACGAGCCAAACGTCTGATAGCCGGTTTTGTTATACCTTGAATATTATCACGCAACACTTTACGATGACGTTTAGCACCACCTTTTCCTAAGCCTTTACCACCTTTACCACGTCCAGTCATTTTTTCGTATTTTTCACTTTTCACTTATTCACACAAAGCACTTTAGAAACACTGATGCCGTTTGCCTCAAACACACCAGTATTTATACAAATTTCAACGCAACTCAACACAAAACAAACGTAATGCATACACACATGCACCCATGCATAGTATAAAAGCACTTCGTTAACACGACATTCGACGCACGAAGACATGATGTGTTGTTTATTATTATGTATAACAACAGTAGTTGTAGTAGTAGTAGTAGTTTTACTGTAAATTTTTCTATATAAGCATGGCATAACCCCATATAAAGTTAATAGTGAAGTGATCAGTGCTAAGTGTTTGGTGTTCAGTGTTCAGTGTTCAGTGCTCTAAATATCTTGTTTGTGAAAATTGAATTGGTTCCAGCTGTAAAAGAAGAAGAAGAAAATAAAAAAGAATGGCTCGTACAAAGCAAACTGCTCGTAAATCAACTGGCGGTAAAGCACCACGTAAACAGCTGGCTACAAAAGCGCTCCAGCTACTGGTGGTGTTAAGAAGCCTCATCGGTATCGTCCTGGTACAGTTGCTTTGCGTGAAATACGTCGCTATCAAAAAAGTACCGAATTATTAATACGCAAATTGCCATTTCAACGTTTGGTGCGCGAAATCGCTCAAGATTTTAAAACAGATTTGCGTTTCCAAAGCTCTGCTGTTATGGCCTTGCAGGAAGCTAGTGAAGCGTACTTAGTCGGCTTGTTTGAAGACACAAATTTATGCGCTATTCATGCTAAACGAGTTACAATTATGCCTAAAGACATTCAACTGGCTCGACGCATTCGTGGAGAACGTGCATAAATTATGCAAGTTAGGCAAAATAATGCATTTTATGAAACAATCGGTCCTTTTCAGGACCACAATATTTTTAATAAAAAAGATATAAAATATTTGTCTGAATTTACTTTATATATTTTTTTAATTAAATAAATTTAAAGAAGCGGTATATTGAGAAAGATGGCCTTTTTTTTTATTTTCTACTTTTATAAGCCTTATGTATTATACACATATGTTGTTTGTGTGAGCGTTTTAGGACAATTTTTTCATTTTAACTATTAAATAAACGTAGCCGGTGCATTTAATATATCTTTCGATATGTATACACGTACACACACTTATTATGTATACTACGTACATATGAGTATGCCTATGTATATATTAACTTGCGTATATAATATATACATTATATATTATTTTATTCGTATAAAAGCAATTATTAACAATTGTTAAATAATAAACGATAATAATTGTATTTTTTTTTATGTAAATATG
>NW_024002681.1:0-590 GCF_014805625.2 Glossina fuscipes
GCTATCGATTACCGCGAACAGTTGATGTGGCGTGGTATAAATGTAAAGTAGAACTATACATCCCAAATCTTATGAGGTGTAAAAATTGCCAACACCTGGGTCATACGGCAAAAAGGTGCACTAATGCTGCATCTTGTGCTAACTGTGGTCATCCTCCACATACTGAAAGCTGTACCCGTAGTTTCTGCATAAATTGCAATGATCAACACTCAGCGTTAGACAAACAATGCCCACGTTTTGTACAGATGCGTGAAATATTAAAAATCAAAACAGAAAATTACTGTAGCATGGGCGAAGCGCGACGCACATCCCGGGAAAGAAATCCATCTGTAGCTCATGGAATTGGCAAAAGTAATACCTATGCTGCTGTTGCCTCGCAAATCGAGCCTAGTAAGACTTTAACTGCAACTGCTTCCAATGAAAAACCTGTTCCACCATTAACCAAAAATTATATTGCGAAACCAGTTACATCACTTGCCAAAGATAATATTGAAAAAACCAAAGCAACTGCAAATATTGAAAAAATCCAAACAACAACACATATGCTAAAATCTAATATACCAAATTCTCCAGAATCTCCAGCTCTCAAC
>NW_024002681.1:600-3619 GCF_014805625.2 Glossina fuscipes
AATATACCAAATTCTCCAGAATCTCCAGCTCTCAACTTTACTCAACAAATCACAAGTGTTGTTAATGAATCCATTCTTTCATCTCTCAATCAACCTTCATTTTCAAATTATTCACGAGCGCCAACCCGTTGCGCTTCAAATGTACCAAATCACCTAAATACAGTTTATTCTGCTGGTAAGAATAAATCATTCACGAAAAATTCCTATAGTGACTTTCTCGACGGAGACGCTGACATGTCAACTTAACCCTCCCTCCACTCTGCTTACATGTCATTACAATTAAATAAAGTTTTTAAAATTTTACAATGGAACATTAAGGGACTTATTAATAATTTTGATGAACTCCGTACACTCATAAATGATTTTAATCCAACCTTTTTATCGCTTCAAGAAACCCATTGTAGAAGCTCTTTTAATCCTATTCCACCCAAATCATATATTGGATACTTCACGAATGCTGATCAAAATTCATATTTCAAACAAGGAGTAGGTGTTTTTATAAAATCAAGTATACCTCACAAACGCCTAAATTTAAGCTCAAATATACAAGCCGTAGCGATACAAATAATGTTAAATATAAAATTTACAGTGCTTTCGCTCTACATTCCACCTTCGCAATCGTTTTCTCGGCAAGAACTCTACAGTTTATTCTCCGTACTTTCCCCCCCATTAATTATATGCGGCGATTTCAACAGCTGGAATGCCATCTGGGGCTCAACAGTGAACAACACTCGCGATACTGTTTTAGAAAAGGCCTTTTTTCAAAGCAACCTTTGCGTTTTAAATGATGGAAAACCAACGCACTTCTCAACTCATCATACTTTTTCACATATTGATTTAACATGTTGCTCTCCATCACTTCTTCCTTTGGTGTCCTGGTCTATTACTGATGATCTACATAATAGTGATCACTTTCCAATCATAATCGATCTTAAACTTTTAACGTCCTCTGCTACTCCAGCAAAACAGGCCAAATTTCTCCTAGATAAAGCGGATAGGATCAATTACTCCAAAGAGGTGGAGTCATTTTTGAATTTAACGGGAACTGCAACCATGATGCTGCTATTATGTCTAAAGCGATTCGCACGGCTGCTCATCTTTCTATTCCTCAATCCAACACCTCTTTTAAACGAGCTAAGGTTCCATGGTGGAACAACACGCTTTCGTTTTTGAGGAAATATAAAATGGATCTATGGCACCGCTTTAAGAGATGTCCTGATCAGAATCGCTTGTTATTATACAAAAAGGCCAATGCTCTATTCAGGAAGGAATTACGGAAATCAAAGGCACTTAGTTTCGAACTTTTCTCGAGACGAATTCACAGAAATACATCAATGAAAGTTGTCTGGAACAAAATCAACAGACTTAATGGGACTTCAAACCTGAACCAAATTTCTGCCATCTGCACTCCCAATGGAACTTTAACTGACGCAGATGAGATTTCTAATTACTTTGGAAAAGTGTGGTGCGAATACTCCTCTGACAGCAACTTCTCCAGTGCTTTCATTGAAAATAAAAGGACTCCAATATCTCCTATAAATAATATCGATAGATGTGCCATGTTCCTGGAAAATAGCGTATCTACCTCAGAACTTGGAAGTTGTCTCTCCAATTTGAAGTGGAAGACACCTGGTCTAGACCGCATCTCATACCAAATGAACAGTGCTATGTCTAAGTCTAGTAAAAAGAAATTACTGGACCTATATAATACGGTATTTATGACTGGCCATATACCCTACATGTGGAAAATGGCAACAGTTGTTCCAATTCCAAAGTCAAAAAATGTCTCCATCGCATCTGATTATCGCCCAATTTCTCTTTTATCTTGCCTCTCTAAGGTTTTAGAGAAGATTATGGCATCTAGATTATCTTGGTTTCTTGAATCCAAGAACCTGATAACAAAGCAACAAGTTGGTTTCAAGCGGGGTAGAGGATGCATCGACGCTCTGTTATATATTGATTATTTCACAAGCAAAGCAATTTCCGAACGAAATCACGTAACAATTCTCTCAATTGATTTCGAAAAAGCATTTGACAGAGTTGGTCTTCATGTTATCTTAAGACTCTTGAAATCATGGAATGTTGGACCCAAATTCTTCAACTACATCAAATCATTCATGTCGCATCGGCGGTTCAAAGTTAGAATCAACAATCATCTTTCTGATTCCTTTCCGCTAAAGAATGGCATTCCGCAAGGATCTCCTCTCTCTGTCACGCTTTTCCAGATCGCTTTAAACGAAATTAGCGAAATTCTTTGCCGTGTACCAAGAGTGGAACATTGTCTCTACGCGGACGATGTATACATTTTTACAAAAGAAAAAGACAACACGAAAGCAATCAACATCCTCGAATCTATTGCATGTGAGATCTCCACATGGGCAAACTCGTCAGGAGCTATAATCTCTATACAAAAATCAAAAAAAATGCACATTTGTCGAAAACAAATGTGCGTTGCAGGAAACCTACTGATGCATATTAACGGCTTACCAGTACTAAATGTGCAGACGCTCCATGTTCTCGGGCTCACGTTTTCAACCAATTATCGTTGGAAAGCACACTGCCTTCGTTTAAAAAACTCCCTTTTAACAAGGGTAAATTTCATACAGTACGTTGCTTGGAGAAGCCATGCGCATATTAACACTATCGCTTATCTTACCAAAATGCTTGTGTTAAGCAAGATTGACTATGCTTTGATAATTTATGGCAATAGCTGCAAATCTAATATCAACATCCTTAAACCGATCTATCACCAAGCCGTTAGAGCAAGTTGTTATGCTTTTCGGACGACGCCCATAAATAATATTATAATTGAAACTGGTCTCCCAACCTTAGAAAATAGACTGTATGAGTTAAAAGCTAAAATAGTCCCTAAGCTTCTTAATTCAAACAAATCCATTCTCGGTGATGACGTAAGAAAGATTATTATTACGAAGAAAATTCCAAAGTCACCATCTGCAATTGACCATTGTTTGTGCATCGCAAAGGAATTGAACATTCCCTTAAAAATTTCCCGCTCTTT
>NW_024002681.1:3719-3885 GCF_014805625.2 Glossina fuscipes
TCCCTGGATTTTGAAAGACAGCTCTTTTGACATCTCACTGTCTATGCACAAGAAAGAAGATACTCCAAATTACGTCTTCAGGAATCTAATAGCTGAGAAAACCCAAGTATTGGACAATACTGGTTGGAATCTTTTGTACACAGACGGCTCAAAATCTCCTGGTCTG
>NW_024002683.1:0-1897 GCF_014805625.2 Glossina fuscipes
AAAAACATTTAAGTTTTTATATATTTATTTATATATTATTATTATTACATTTATTTATATATTCAGTCGATGAGATTTCAGTTTTCGAATATCTGTAACGGGATCTTTTTGCAGCTGACGCTTCTTTTCTTCTATAATAAAATCCATCATTTCAGTTTGATGATCCCTCATTCGCTTCATGGCATCATCACAATCCGCTCGAAATCAAACTTGTACGTAAAAGGTTGGCCGGGCACTTTAGATATAATATTACTATTGTAATAGTATCGTATGGATCTCGACAGTGTTTCATAATTCATAGTAGGTTTATTTTTTTTCTCGCCCCAAAAAGGCGAGCTACACGTTCCGGATCAGTAAGCTTAAATTCACCATCATTACCTACCCATTTAATTATGTCCACATGTTCGCGTTCAGTAAGTATCTCAAGGAGGAATTGCCATAAGTTTACTTGGCCGTTGTTTCCGGAATCGATGCCATATTTACTATGAGTAACATCTGAGCCTAAAGTCACTTCATCTAAAAGAAGGGTTAACCAATTGGATATTTAAGAAATTTCCTAAACAACTTGACCATCACGACTTACTTTCTTTAATTAGTATTATGGAAACTTTTTCGCATTATCTTTTGCTTTCGTGGCATGGCAGACAAGGCTGGTGTGTTTTTATTTAATTCTGCGTTATTTTCCATTAATCCACTTTTAGCAGCTTTATGTGGAACAGCCACACACTTACATTCTTTTAGCAACTGCGTATGAGTCCAAAATACATTGCCAGGATCTTTAGGCAATTTCTTATGAAACTCTTCATGAGTGAGTGTGCAAAGTTGACGACCCGTTATTGACCATTCGTTCATATTAAAGTTAGTCTTTGAGAATATTAAGATGTTAAGACAAACGATAGATTTCGATATGTAAAAAACTCACCAATTCGAATTGCTTAATGGCCCATTCAAACCAATGTTTCACATGAGCTACCGTCCACTCAAAGGGATTTTTGGGAATATTAAGACGTGCCTGCTTTTTGCGAAACTTGTTATCCAATACCCAATTAAGACAAGGTTTCTCCTTCGATGAAGTTGATGCGATGGCATGATCGCCTTTAAATTTCTTGGCTGGAGCTTCTTTGCCTTCTTCGCTATCTTCCGTATTTTCATTACACCTACTTTGTTTATCGTCCGAACTTAAATTTGTTTCACAAGTTTCCTGTATGTTCAAAGCCGCTGTTGCAAAACTCAAAAAAATGTCTACTTATTTTTTATACAAGTTTAACAATAACTTACCCAAAGCATCTTCAGTGGGTTTTAGGACATCCAAAATATTGATTCGTTTAACTATGTATTTGATTTCCACATTAATTTTAACCAAGCCTTCATGTTTTACACATTGGTCCACTAAATTTTCGTGAGGTTCAAGCTAAACCCGTAAACTGAATTAAATAATTGTAACAATTAATGCTAAGTGGATGAACTTACTTGTTGAACGTATTGGAGCCAAAATTCATAACCACGAAGGCTTATGTTTAGTTCCTTTTCCAAAAGTTTCCTAAAAATGACAAATATCAATTTAAATTTCTTGTGGTCACCATCGTGTCAAAAATTCATTTACTTACTGCAAAGTTCTCAATGGCTCGCGTATATCCATATGCATGACAATTTTATTGTCCACTGCTTGTGGAGGTAAGGCATAACGATTTTCAAGCGCCACCTGGCTAGCTTGACTTGCCTGGCTGGATGTGGACGACATTTTTGGTTTCCATAAATAAGAATATTCTCTAAAACAAGTTACGTTCAAGTCAAATCCAGCTATCCGGCCGCCGCCTCATATAGATGAAGCTTTGCTACATGCTAAAGGTAAGTTTGCATTTATCGTTACTTATTATTATGTATAATTTATTCATTT
>NW_024002683.1:1997-2772 GCF_014805625.2 Glossina fuscipes
ATTTTAGATTCAAAAGCAAGCATACACCTCCACTCGTCGTTTCAGCAGAATGGGATACTTCCGTAGGCCAATTGTAAGTTTGTGATCATCTTTGCATATATAAAATTTATTAATTATCACAATATTTTTTCTTTTGCAGATGTCAGCACATACCAGTAATTTTTATTTCTTTATATATGTGTATGTATTAGCGGGGCTTTTTATTTATTACGTATTATCACATATTATTTTGTATTCCTATGTATTATTATTATTATTATTATTATTATTATTGTAAATAATATTGTAATTATGTATATGTATATTAAGCTCTTTGAATTACTTGATCGCGAAAGAAATTTACTCATTTACACGGCCTGCGCCGATGTTTATATGTAAACATAAATTAAGTTTTTTTGTTTTTTTATTATTTTTTTTTTTTTAGAAAAACTGTATATAAAATAAGCGAAATAAAGTGAAACACTATGAAGACTCTTAAGACTTTTTTCTCTAATATCATTAATCAGTGAATTTCAGATGAAAGGATAACTCTGATGAGTGTTTTTATAATGCATACGGCCTAAATGAAAATGAGAATAAAGCCAAGTTTTCTGGCGATCAACGTCAATATTAGCCTTAATCGAACCATCTTGTAAGGATTAAGCTATATTAAAGCAGATATCTTAGCGATGTTGCAAATATGAAAATGAAATGAAAATAATATAACTGTCTTCTTTCATATTAGTTTTTTATGTTAAATTTATTAATCTCTTGTATCCAACAAATTGTCATAAAT
>NW_024002684.1:0-1107 GCF_014805625.2 Glossina fuscipes
TTTATCTTGAATTTCCTATTCAGAAAGAATGAGAAAAATCTTCATGTGTGCTATTTAAGACAGCACTCAGGCTCAGTTGCAAAACGTACGCAATGAATATTTTGCAATTTAGTTGTCACAGGAACGGAATAATTCAGTAGCGAGAATGCATTTAGATGTAATCCGATCTTTTCCTAATTTTTAAAAGTAAATAAATCGAGTAAAATTACGTAAATAAAAGAATTTTTCAACAGAAATGCAATGTAAAACACCTGATAATCTGAATTATTTCTATATTATTTAGTTAACACGCGAAGATTTTCACTTATCACAGCACAATTTTGAACACGACTACAATTTATTGTTCTGAAAGTATGGCAAGAAAAAATATAATTGTCACACCAAATGTTATGAAAACAATTTAAGTGAAAACTAAAAAGGAATTGCTTTAACCATTACCACGCCTCACCTGTGTGCATATGTTTTCACGTTTTTACGTACTTTCAAGGTTAAATATCTAAATTAAACATAGCTTAGGGTTACAGGCACAGTCGTGGTGGGAAGATAAGCGTAACTACGCAAACAAAAACGAAAAACAAACTTTATAAATATTTGCGTGGTTTCACACGCAAAAGGTATGAGCTGCTCAATTATTCGCGTTTACACAGTTCCATGCAGAGCTTAAAACAAAAGAAAGCAAAAAGATAATCGGGTTAGAAGAAGTGTTAAATGGTGCATAATTTTGAGTAAGATATTATAAATTTCATTTAGTTTTATTCTGCGTTGCGCGCAAAATTTTTGATGATGTGCTTTTAATTTCTCTTTAGTTATTTTTGCAGTAAGCAATTTCTTGAATGCACCTTTTATGTCTGGACCAAAGGAGGTACCACTCGAACATAAAGCAGAAACAGGCAGGGAATGCTAAAAAGTGTTAAATATTAATTTCAATCTTTGTATGTATCCTGATCATTTTTTACTTGAACCATGAAAATATAGGACCCGGCGGTCCTATATGTAAGGCGGGTATAAGATAATAAGATCAAGTTTCTTAGCGGGATATAGGACAAAATAAATATAATACTGTTACGGAAATCTCAAATCCAGCTCATTCAAGCTGATTAATTTTCC
>NW_024002685.1:0-1072 GCF_014805625.2 Glossina fuscipes
ACCTCAAAGTGAATGCAATCTTCCTTTCATTTTATAGCAAATATTGTTCGCATAAAAATATTGATATAGAATACTAAGAGCTCGGTTGATCTATGGAATAAATTAGCAATGCATTTGCCATTTGTCAAAAGCAGTTATATGATTATCATGCAGTGAGAAAGGCAAGCAAGCTCATGAAGAACTCAGAAGACAAAAATAATATCGCAGCAATAAAGCTGAAATATGGTATAGAATGCAATTAAATATTTGAATGCATTATCAAACTGTCACTCATCTTCAAACGGCGAAACAATAAATCCGCCACTTTAAATACAATCTTTTTTTTTAATTGTGCACTGATATAATCAAGGAACTAGTGGGAAACATTTTCAAAATGTGTTCGTAGCCCAATAGCAGTTAGGCAGATCCATTCTAAATCGAGATCAACTTCAATATTAAAAATCCGAAATTAGGCAGCAATTGTGAAGTTTTAACATTTTCCACCTTAAGTCACGCTGTTTCCGCAGTTCAAAAATGTTCGGGCTGATGTCTAAATCACTTAACAACGTTATTCTTTCTAAGAATATATATGCTACATAAGGTCTCTGATTCTGAGTGTTGCAAGCAAAATAACGGCATCGGTAGTAAATTACGCTTTGAGTTTTGTATTGTTTTGCGATTGTCACAATAACATATATAATATGATATTCACTTAAACATATTCACTAATTTTTTATACCACGTTTTCAAAAATTTTTTTTCGCAAAGTCGGCATATTTTAAACAAGAGAGTGTAATTTAGTAAAAAGCTATATGGGCTATTAAAATAGCGAGTAAATAATAGGATGTAAGCCATGCCTTGGAGTTGTAATGTTAAGCGTTAAGCGATCCATTGAAAATTAACATATAAAAAGCACCTGCAGCGCACGATTGGAGGAGCAGGGGAGAAAACAAAGGCGTTAGCGCAACTTCTAGCAAACGCACGAGGTCGTGTTTAGCGCCACAGAAAGGTGATGGCTGAGACAGTGCTAGTAGCTATTTTGTATAGCTCTTCCACTTGGCACTCCACGAGATTTCATATTCAGGAGGCATTA
>NW_024002686.1:0-1272 GCF_014805625.2 Glossina fuscipes
TACGCGACAAATCTAGCTGTTCCAATTCCGATTTGCGACCCCATACCAGCAGCCGCATCGACCAAAATGAGTACCTGCCCAGCTGTTCGAACAGTCGCAGTGGCAATGTGGGTCGTCCGTCTGAAGAGAAAGAACACAAAATCTTAAATACTGCAAATACACAGACGAGTGTTATCGGTGGTGTAAGTTCGCAAACCGCTAGATCGTTGCGTGCAACGAAGCGGCAAAAGTCTCTAGTGTCCTTATATAAGCAAAACAACGTTAATAATAACAATAACAATAAACGGATTACCTCAATGCACAGCATGCCTGTGCAGAACGCTAGGCAATCCTATGACGATCTCAAGCCTGTTCAGCCTCTGCTATATCGCAGCAAAAGTACTAAATTACCGTTCAATTTTAGTATTAACGTTTTCGCGGACCAAAAAGATAAAATTAGAGTTTGAAATGTTTGGAGCACTGTTTCTTTTTTAAAAGTTTTATTTGTTTAGGTTTAAAGCTAAAACCCTTTGTTTAAATTTCGTTTTGAGCCTAAACAACACAAATGTTTAAACTGCAACTTCAAAATTAAATTTGAAAAAAACGAAAAAAAACCGTAAGGCTTCAAACATTTTTGTTCTATGTTTTGTTTTGCAATCTATTGAAGCGTCGGAATTTCCGAGATTGTAACAGCAAGCAGCTGACGCCTTCTTTGCTGGGAGTAACATATCTTTTCCTCGCAAAATTCCATTTTGTAGGGAACTTTTAAAGAATCTTGATGAGTACGACTTTTATAACTTCTTTAATAGCTCCCTACAAAATGTCGTAAGGTTTGCGAATGGTTTTGCATTCCATTTGCACGCGATTGCGCGCAATTTTTTCTTCCTCTCAAATGTCTTGAGGTGTTTAATAAATTTTTCTATAATTTTTTTTTGTTTACCTTTTTGTGGTTTTTTTTCTTAACCAATTGCTTTTAATACTTTTTATAACAATTTTAATATTCTTCAAAAAGTTTCTGTTTAACATATGTAAAAAGCTTTATAGGTTAAATAATTTTTCATATGAGTTTGTTGATATTTTTGGTTGTTGTAGTTGTTTTCTATATGTTAGCCGTTGCCACTTCACGTTTATCCGAAGATAGAGTGAGCGACTGATTATTCATCATCATTGTAGTTTTGATATGTAACATATCGTACCGCTGAACGTTCCCCAATTATCAAAGACTATACATTCGAAATATAGGAAATAGAAAGGAAAACTTTAAAGCAAACTTTTAAAGGTTTTGAAAGAAAT
>NW_024002687.1:0-4209 GCF_014805625.2 Glossina fuscipes
TTGTTGTTATAGACCAATTACATAACGACATTAGCTAAGGAAAAACATAGTTTTCTGTATTTATATTTACTATTATGAGAACAATTACCTGATGCTGATGATTAACTGCTGGTTAATTCCAAAAACTTGAGTGTTTGAATTTAGAAAATATTTACATTCAAAAGCAGTTCATTGTCAAGTATTTATAGCGTCCAAATTTTACCTAAAAATTTATCTTCACTAGGCATTCAGTTTGAAAACATATTATGTTCATTTAACCAATGAATCATTCTAATAAAGCGCTTAAATAAGATGAATTTAAGGATTGGAAGGCTTCAGGAATAGGGTCGATATTTCATGTACATTGGTCTACTAAAGCGGCCACAATATAAAGAAAGCAGGAAGCATTGGGTACGAAAGGAATAAATTTGAACACAGATAGAGTTGCTATGTTATTGTTGTTATAGACCAATTACATAACGACATTAGCTAAGGAAAAACACAGTTTTCTCTATTTATATTTACTATTATGAGAACAATTACCTGATGCTGATGATTAACTGCTGGTTAATTCGAAAAACTTGAGTGTTTAAATTTAAAAGATATTTACACTCAAAATCAGATCATTGTAAAGCATTTACAGGGTCCGAATTTTACCTAAAAATTTATTTTCACTAGGCATTCAGTTTCACAATACATTATGCTCATTTAACAATTGAATCACACTATTAAAGCGCTTAAATAAAATGAATTTAAGGAGGGGAAGGTTTCAGGAATCGGGCCGATATTTCGTGTACATTGGCCTACTAAATCGGCAACAATATAAAGAAAGGAGGAAGGATTGGGTACGAAAAGTATAAATTGAACACAGATAGATTTGCAATGTTATTGTTGTTATAGACCAATTACATAACGACTTTAACTAAGGAAAAACACAGTTCTCTCTATTTATATTTACTATTATGAGAACAATTACCTGATGCTGATGATTAACTGCTAGTTAATTCAAAAACTTGAGTGTTTAAATTTAAAAGATATTTACATTCAAAAGCAGTTCATTGTAAAGTATTTACAACGTCTAAATTTTACTTTAAAATTTATTTTCACTAGGCATTCAATTTGACAACACATTATGTTCATTTAACAATTGAATCATTCTATTAAAGCGCTTAAATAAAATGAATTTAAGGAAGGGAAGGTTTCAGGAATCGGGCAGATATTTCATGTACATTGGCCTACTAAATCGGCAACAAAATAAAGAAAGGAGAAAGGATTGGGTACGAAAGGAATAAATTTGAACACAGATAGAGTTGCTATGTTACTGTTGTTATAGACCAATTACATAACGACTTTAGCTAAGGAAAAACATAGTTTTCTGTATTTATATTTACTATTATGAGAACAATTACCTGATGCTGATGATTAACTGCTGGTTAATTCAAAAAACTTGAGTGTTTAAATTTAAAAGATATTTACACTCAAAATCAGTTCATTGTAAAGTATTTACAACTTCCAAATTTAACCTAATAATTTATTTTCACTAGGTATTCAGTTTGACAACACATTATGTTCATTTAACAATTGAATCATACTATTAAAGCGCTTAAATAAAATGAATTTAAGGATTGGAAGGCTTCGGGAATTGGGTCGATTTTTATGTACATTGGCCTACCAAAGCGCCCATAATATAAAGAAAGCAGGAAGCATTGGGTACGAAAGGAATAAATTTGCACACAGATAGAGTTGCTATGTTATTGTTGTTATAGACCAATTACATAACGACATTAGCTAAGGAAAAACATAGTTTTCTGTATTTATATTTACTATTATGAGAACAATTACCTGATGCTGATGACTAACTGCTGGTTAATTCCAAAAACTTGAGTGTTTAAATTTAAAAGATATTTACACTCAAAATCAGTTCATTGTAAAGTATTTACAACTTCCAAATTTTACCTAAAAATTTATTTTCACTAGGTATTCAGTTTGACAACACATTATGTTCATTTAACAATTGAATCATACTATTAAAGCGCTTAATTAAAATGAATTTAAGGAAGGGAAGTTTTCAGGAATCGGGCCGATATTTCGTGTACATTGGCCTACTAAATCGGCAACAAAATAAAGAAAGGAGGAAGCATTGGGTACGAAAGGAATAAATTTGAACACAGATAGAGTTGCTATGTTATTGTTGTTATAGACCAATTACATAACGCCTTTAGCTAAGGAAAAACACAGTTTTCTCTATTTATATTTACTATTATGAGAACAATTACCTGATGCTGATGACTAACTGCTGGTTAATTTAAAAATTTGAGTGTTTAAATTAAAAAAATATTTACATTCAAAAGCAGTTCATTGGCAAGTTTTTATAGCGTCCAAATTTTACCTAAAAATTTATCTTCACTAGGCATTCAGTTTGAAAACATATTGTGTTCATTTAACAAATGAATCATTCTAATAAAGCGCTTAAATAAAATGAATTTAAGGATTGGAAGGCTTCAGGAATAGGGTCGATATTTCATGTACATTGGTCTACTAAAGCGGCCACAATATAAAGAAAGGAGGAATGATTGGGTACGAAAGGAATAAATTTGAACACAGATAGAGTTGCTATGCGATTGTTGTTGTAGCGCAATTACATAACGACATTAGCTACGGAAAAACACAGTTTTCTCTATTTATATTTACTATTATGAGAACAATTACCTGATGCTGATGATTAACTGCTGGTTAATTCCAAAAACTTGAGTGTTTAAATTTAAAAGATATTTACACTCAAAAGCAGTTCATTGTAAAGTATTTATAACGTCCGAATTTTACCTAAAAATTTATTTTCGCTAGGCATTCAGTTTGACAATACATTATGTTCATTTAACAATTGAATCACACTATAAAAGCGCTTAAATAAAATGAACTTAAGGAAGGGAAGGTTTCAGGAATCGGGCCGATATTTCGTGTACATTGGCTTACTAAATCGGCGACAATATAAAGAAAGCAGGAAGCATTGGGTACGAAAGGAATAAATTTGAACACAGATAGAGTTGCTATGTGATTGTTGTTATACAGCAATTATATAACGACATTAGCTACGGAAAAACACAGTTTTCTCTATTTATATTTACTATTATGAGAACAATTACGTGATGCTGATGACTAACTGCTGGTTAATTCCAAAAACTTGAGTGTTTAAATTTAAAAGATATTTACATTCAAAGACAGTTCATTGTAAAGTATTTACAACGTCCAAATTTTACCTTAAAATTTATTTTCACTAGGCATTCAGTTTGACAACACATAATGTTCATTTAACAATTGAATCACACTATTAAAGCGCTTAAATAAAATGAATTTAAGGAAGGGAAAGTTTCAGAAATCGGGTCGATATTTCGTGTACATTGGTCTACTAAAGCGGCCACAATATAAAGAAAGCAGGAAGCAATGGGTACTAAAGGAATAAATTAGAACACAGATAGAGTTGCTATGTGATTGTTGCTATACACCAATTACATAACGACATTAGCTGAGGAAAAACACAGTTTTCTCTATTTATATTTACTATTATGAGAACAATTACCTGATGCTTACGATTAACTGCTGGTTAATTTCAAAAACTTGAGTGCTTAAATATGAAAAATATTTACATTCAAAGACAGTTCATTGGCAAGTCTTTACAGCGTCCAAATTTTGCATAAAAATTTATCTTTACTAGGCATTCAGTTTGAAAACAAATTATGTTCATGTAACTAATGAATCAATCTATTAAAACGCTTAAATAAGATGAATTTAAAGAAGGGAAGGTTTGAGAAATCGGGTCGATATTTCGTGTACATTGGTCTACTGAAGCGGCCACAATATAAAGAAAGCAGGAAGCATTGGGTACGAAAAAAATAAATTTGAACACAGATGTAGTTGCTATGTTATTGTTGTTATAGACCAATTACATAACGACATTAGCTAAGGAAAAACACAGTTTTCTCTATTTGTATTTACTATTATGAGAACAATTACCTGATGCTGATGTGTAACTGCTGGTTAATTCCAAAAGCTTGAGTGTTTAAATTTAAAAGATATTTATATTCAAAGACAGTTCATTGTAAAGTATTTACAACGTCCAAATTTTACCTTCAAATTTATTTTCACTAGGCATTCAGATTGACAACACATTATGTTCATTTAACAATTGAATCATACTATTAAAGCGCTTAAATAAAATGAATTTAAGGATTG
>NW_024002689.1:0-1184 GCF_014805625.2 Glossina fuscipes
AGGTGTCATAAAAATAGAAACACTCTAGTACATTTACTGAATTTGGTTTGTAACTTATTGCTGAGATTTGGTCTGCATACTCACTGAATTAAAACTAAAATTGTTTTTAATGAAGACATGCAGGTATGAGGAGATTAGTGCTTTCGTCTTGCCTTTTTACCAGTATGACTACCGTTTCCGAAAATATATTTTCTTGGAAAGGGAAGGTAACTTTAAAACGTTCCATTCCAAAATTGTCAATCAGAATCCGCTTTCCTTTTTATTACAGAGAGAATTATTTTTGCAATTTAAATAATGATTCTTCAAAAACATTGTCTACATTTCGTCTGTAGCTCGCCTTCAGTAAGCAATAATAGCATCAAATTTACGATTATTATTAAAATCGTCTCGGTTGTTCCACACATCTTCTCAGGCTATGGCCTTTTCCAATATGCAGAGACTTTCAACAAATTAAATTTCTTGTCGTTTTTCAGCTACCAGCGTAAGACCGTCATTGCAATGACATATGACAGAGGTTTCCGGATATTGATTGATTGAAAAGCATACACAAAATCATGATTTTTTCGAAATTCCAGAGTGAAAAGACGTATGACCAGTCTTGCAAAAACGGCTTTGCGGTTTTCGGGCTTGCATTCTAATCGTCAATTGTCGTCTTTTATTGTTATGCAAAGTTAATCAGCTACGTTATAGTATGCTTTTCTCGAATATTTTCACGCATATTATCATGCGATTAGGTCAATATAATTGGTCAATATAATTACAACTACTTATATAATATCAAAAGACAAGACTTAATTCCCGTCAGCAGCGCAAATATCGTAAAAGGACAATGTAGGGCACATTGTTTTATAATTATGATGTTGAAAATGATTTTTTTTTTTGTGTAGTTAGTTTTTAATTTTTTTGTAAATAATAACACTGAGTTTTTTGTATAAATAAAGTATAAAAAATAAAACTAAATTGCAGTGTTCTTTATAAATTTTTTACCTTATAATTTACACCTATAAATTAAAAAAAAAACTTATGAAAATGAATGCGTTGGTGATGATCAAAACATGCGCCATGTGCGAAATATAGTTTAATAAATACTAAAGAGCTTTTGTATGTTTTGTTTTTTTTTTCATTTTCGTATTCGGGTATATAAGTGTGGTCTATATTTTATAATTATAGTTACTCTATTTCGT
>NW_024002690.1:0-2086 GCF_014805625.2 Glossina fuscipes
TGGCGATGCCATGACCAAAGAACGACACATGCAAGCACCTATTATATATAATAATTGACGCGTTTAATGGCCGACGGGGAGGGGGAGTGGGATACATGACTACTTTTTACTGGCATTTGTACATAATTCAATCTAACAGAAATTCCGTTTGTATTCGCTTCATAAATATAAACAAAAAAAAAAAAAAAAAAAAAAAAAACAAAACAAATTGAAAATAATTTCCTCCACACATACCTAAATGAATATGGAAAAAAGCTTAAATGTGATTTTATGCTAAAAATTTTAATACCTCTACAATAAAAAGCATAGAATACAGAAACTACAAAACGACTGAAACAATAAAAAGTTAAACAATGCAGTTTGAAACATAATTTTTGCTTCACATAAAAAAAAAAAATGTGAAATAAATTTTTTTATTTCTATTCCTATAGAAAATAAAACGATATATAAAAAACCAGAACAGATATAGCCTATAAGCAGGAAAAGGCATACTACACTACAGCTAATGTTATTGTCGTGAGCTGAAATATAAAAACTTTTCCTATTACATGGGCCACAATAACTAAAAACAAAACCATAAACCATATATTTCCCATAGTTTTTCTATTCAATATATATATATATATATATTTATACATACATATATATATATATGTAAATTTCCTGGGGTCTCAAAGGAAATGCCAAAATTATTTATATTAAAGAGGACTGGCTTACATTTTAGATTTCATAGGCAGATATTTGCAATTTACTTGCAATAAGATTTCGATGAATATATATGTGTACTTGCGTGTGGTTGGTTACAATCTGAATTCTTCCTTTGCGAGCACTTCTTCTTTACATATATACACTAAACGAATTCTTTAGTTATATCATTTATTTAAATCTTTATATGCTCTACAATATATTATTTTGTGCTTTTGAAAAACAATGAGATTCCAAAACACACACACACCCATACACACACACATTCGAGATAACTAGGAAAACATTATTATTTCTATCTACTGAGAAAACTGAAAACTATTTGTTAAAGAATAAAACAGATGATCTATTATGTAAATATGTCTAAGCCACTGGAACTATATATATATATGTATATGTGTAATTTTTATAGAGTAAATACAAAACAAATGCAAACTCATATACAAATGATTCAAATAATTATTCCATTCATTGCTTAAGCCAATGGTTTATGTTTAACCTGTGTGTGTGTGTGTGTGTGTGTGTGTGTGTGTAAAAAAGGAAGAACACGAGATTGTAATTGTGATTTTTCCAGTCCACCTTTCCTCACTCATGTCCAATGATATTTTTAGATTTGAGAAAGTCGATCTCAGTTTTTTGCCCAATAAGTTTTGCATAAGACTTTTAATCATTGCCCTTATCGTTTCTCCGCCAATCCAGTTATTTGAATTTCTATCTGCTTAGTTTTGAGGCCGTCCCAAATTCAAGTACTAAGTGGAAAGTTGAGGTTTAAATCATGGTTATTATTATTATTATTATTGGGAGTTTAGTTTAGTATTGTTAGTCGGGCAATCTCCTGACCTAACAATTACATATATGCCATGTCATCCAATACTATTCTTCGGTAGAAAATATCAAAATCGCTTCCTTCTCGTTGCGACAAGTAAAGATTTTCTTTTCATAAGAAAGCTTATAAGGGCACGAAGGTTATATGAAAAAAATTAATCCCATACTATCCAAGTTTTTCAGACTCATTAACTACATCAAAACGCTACTTGTCACAAATTGTTATCAGGGTATGGTAAAAGTGTAGATTTTTTTTTTATGCATCATCTCTTTTTATACCCACCAATCAAGGGTCGCGGTATACTGATTATGTTAAAACATGTGCACCAGCGAGAAGAAAGGTACAAACTTTCCATAGACTAAGTATATACTTGATCAGTGTCAATTTCTGAATCGATTTAAGAATGGCAGTCTGCTCGGTTGCCCGTCTGTTCAGCCGTGCGTTGTCCGTGGTGGGCAAAACCAATCGAAGGACATGCCTACACGTGTTCTATAAGCTAAGAACATCATCGAGACTGTCGAACTCGACTCAGCTTTCAATCTCGACTTACCTCTC
>NW_024002691.1:0-1597 GCF_014805625.2 Glossina fuscipes
GTTTCAAGGGTAAACTAATTCCCAAGAGTATAAAATTCAACTATTGCTATATTCCAGTTGACTACTTCATTCCTTCCGTCAGGCTCTGCTATAATTGCGGCCGATTTGGTCACATCGCCAAATTCTGCAAAAGTAAGGAAAGCAGATGCCTGAACTGTGGCAAGTCACCGGCCTGCCCTACGGACTCATGCCTCTCAATCAAATGTCTAGGTTGCGGGTCGCTGGACCACAACGTAACATTTTGAGAGTGTCCAAAAAGAAAGAAAGAGGAAAATTTAAAAAAAATTTTAACCATCCAGAACTTATCTTTTAGAGAATACAAAGAGAAATTCTCTAACAACCCATACAATTTACTTGAAAACTATGACGTAAACTTCCCAGCAATGAAGGACAGCAATGCTCCTAACAATATCAGAGACCCTACTATTGATGCAAATAATATTTTAATTAACAAAAGTTCAATGCAGTTTTAAAAAATAAAACAAGTATTCCCAAGTCCTTGCATAGAATGTCTCTCAAGACGCCCTCGGCTTACAGTAATAAGTCGCAGGAGTCAAAAAAACCTACCCCAACCCCTGAAAAGCATCATCAATTACCATAAATCCACTGAAATGGAGATAATTCTGGAAAAGATTTTCAGGATTTTCTCCATCTCTTCTCAAGAAGACATGCTTAAAACCATCCAAATAAGTTCCCTTAAATCAAAATTTGATCTTTTAAAACAAGGTACATCTGGGTCGGCCTTATCATGTTCTAACATTTCTCATGACGTCCTTCCTACAGTATAACGTACAAAGCTTCAGGCGTAATGCCCATTCTCTTGATTTTTTCATAAATTCCAACCGAACTGATTTCGCCATCTTGAGTGAAATCTTTCGGTCCGATGAAAAAATTCCCGATCTCAAAATCTCAAATTACAACTCCGCTTATAAATGTAGAAATGACGGCTATGGAGGTGTTGCCATCCTTGCCAGAAAAGGCATATCCTTCAAACAAATCCCATTTAAATCGACTGCTGACATTGTCATTATCAAAACGTCTTGTCCAAAACCTAATATCGTCATTGCTGCTTGCTATTTCAAGCCCAACATCCCCATTCAATCTTTCCGGGATGTCTTTAATCGTCTCTGTGATATGCTCAATAGGTTCCACAATGTCATAATTGCAGGAGATTTCAATGCAAGACACCCTTGCTTTGGTGACTCCGTGTCAAACAATAAAGGCAAAGCCTTGCAAGAAATCATTAAAGCTAGTAACTTCTATTGTCTGAATGATAATTCACCAATCTATTTTCACTCTACGGCCAACAATTGTGGTAGCGTGTTGGATCTTACTTTCACTAACGCAACCCATCTCACATTCAAACGGGAGGTTAAAAAAGAAATTTTCCTGGGAAACAGCCACCACCATCCTATTCTGTTTAATGCCACCTCTATTACCTCGTACAAGATAAATGACTTTATCTCGAGGAAAAAACTCCTAAATAATCTTATTCACGTATGTCTTGAGCCACAGGTCGAATCTATCCAGTGCTCATTTCAACAAGAAATAATTAACGCCAAATCCGACATCCAAATCTCGAATTCCTACTCACCAA
>NW_024002691.1:1697-7206 GCF_014805625.2 Glossina fuscipes
CCAAATACCCCAATATTTCTAATTTTGAAGATTTCAAGTTATCACAAAAAGAATGGAAGAAATCGACTAGAAAAGCCAAAAGATGCCATCGAGCCCTCGTTATCGAAGAACTATGCTCAAATAGCAATACAAAGCCATTCTGGAAATTTTTAAATTGTCATCGCACCACAAAAAAGAAATACAAGCACCCCATTTGGGATGATCTCAACAACAAATCCTACCTTGAATGGCTGAAAGCTCAAATTCCCTCGACATGTGGTCTCCAAACCTCCTTACTTAACTCTCGCATGGAAAACATCTCTCCATTCTCCCTTGATGAACTCATGCACGTCCTTAAGTCGAAAAAGAAGTCCACAGCAGCAGGCCATGACGGAATCAAATATGAAATGATAAAGGTCCTTCCCATGCCAAGCCTTCTAACCCTGCTATCTGCTATAAATGAGCGCTGGATGACCACCTCGTTTCCGACAGTTTGGCGTACAATTAAAATAGTGCCCATTCCTAAACCCGGAAAAGATCTAGAAATATTCACTAACTTCAGACCCATATCCCTCTTGCCTGTTCTTCTAAAAGTCACCAACCAAATGATTAAAGAAAGACTAACAAATTTCCTGAATCACTCACACCTTCTCCCGTCAAGGTCCTTTGCTTACCAAAAAAATATCTCCACCGGTATGTGCCTTAATGAAGTCCTTTTCACGATTGCAAATGAAAAAGCAAATGGAAACCAGGTAGTCATGCTTTGCTTAGACATTAATAAAGCTTACGACTGTGTAAATTTAGCGAAACTGGACCAAATTCTCTCTGATTTTAAAATCCCGACACAAAGTAGGCATTGGGTTCTCAACTTTCTTTCCTCGAGAACTTTCGTATTAGATTCATATTCAGTCCAAGTTTGTGGAGGCTTACCTCAAGGTAGCTGTCTCAGCCCAGTTCTCTTCAATTTATACACACCCGTTTTACATCAATTACAGGACAATTCTACCCATTTATTTCAATATGCCGACGATTTCCTCATCATCTCTGCTGGAAAATCATTAATGGAAGCAGTCCGTAACCTCGACACTAAAGCCAATCTTTTTCACAAACTTTGTGCAGACCTAAATCTAACTTTCAACCCGGAAAAATCAAAAGTCATTCGCTTTGCTAAGGGTCCCAAAAATTTTTTTTACATTACAATCAATGGTATAAAAATCAGTCCGTCTTCCTCTTTTAAATTTTTGGGCAGAATAATCAACTCAAGTTTAACCACGCATGAGCATTACAAGGATAGCCTCGAAAATTGCAACACAGGCTCAAATGTCATCAAACTTCTGACCAACATACACACCGGTCTCTCACCTAGGAAAGCATTAAATGTTTACAAATCTATTGTTAGATCCAAAATTGAATATTCTTACTCTACATCGTGTAACGCTCCTGCGTATACATTAAAAAAAATACAAACCTTTCAACGCTCAATCCTAAGACGTTGTACCGGTTTGTCCCCCTCAACACCAACATCAATTTTACGTTCCATCTCTTATGAACTCCCCGTTGCTAAGGGAATTTATCTTGTAACTGCAAAAGAACTTCTCAAGGTAAAAATCTTCAAACCTGCCTTCTTTGACGAGGTCGCTTCCAGACACAATCATGTCATCAGTAGTTACTCTCACTGCTTCAAAAAATTCAGTAACATCTTCAATAAAGTTAACTCAATACCCTCCTCAATACCTAATTCAATCACCAACTCAAAAAAAGATCAATCAGGGTTTTGTCTTCGAATCACTTGTCTGCAAAAACTTAACCACTTCGTCGAAAATAACTTCAAAATATACGCAACGGATGGATCTATCAATTCGAACATCTCTAGTTTTTCAATTATTGAATACCCAAACTTACTTATAGAAAAATTCAAAGTTCTACAAGAACTATCATCCACTTTCATTGAACTTCTGGCCATCAGACAAGCAATCATCCATGCATCTGAAATTAAGCTGAAAAAATTTGTAGTTTTCTCTGACAGCAAATCTGTTCTAATTTTAATCAAGAACAAAGACCCATTCAATAAGTATGTCTTCGATGTCTACAACTTTTTACAAGACCCAAGTATTGAAAAATGCCACATCATCTGGATCCCAGGTCACTGCGGTTTTAGTATCAATGAAAAAGCTGACTTCCATGCTCGTCAAGCTAGGTTTGATGGTACAGTTTTGTCCATAAACTACCCCCCCAGCGAAGCTTTTCTGCTAGTCAAAAAACTCATCATAAAAGAATGGAAAGATGAGTATCATGTTTTAGCTAGAGAAAAAAGTGACCGGCTGTTCTACAAAATTTACCCTTTTTGACACCCACGCTTCTACCTAAAGGAAAATTCACAACATGGGAATTTGAAGTTCTTCACCGTCTTATGAGTAATCACACCTACGACAAGGTTTATTTTAAAATGATCAAAGTCTGACATCTGTGAAGATTGCAATATTACTGAATCTGCCGAGCACCTTATTATTGAGTGCAGGAGGTTTGACATCCTTAGACAATCTTTCAGTATATTTAACCTGTATAACAATTTATATGAAATTTTTCGTGTTGGTAACTTTAGGCATTTGAAGCAACTGACTGCCTTTATCAAATCAGCTGAGTTTTCATTCTAATTTTACATTTAGTATTTCTATTACAATCACGAACCGCCTACACTTTTTCTTTTATCGGCATTATTAGCCGGATCTTGACGGTACAGTACCAAGTACGGTGATTTATGAATTGACAGCGGAACAGAGCCTCTCATTGCGAACACTCTGCCACATCAGTCTACCTATGCTCAAATTTTTTCATCAATCGCTCTCAACTTCGTTTCTGGATTATGGATCTAACATTAACTTAACTGGTCCAATCCATTTCTAAACAAACAAAAAAAAAAAAAAAAAGAGTGTTAAATAAGAGAGCTTGGAGAATAGAACGTAAATTGTAACAGACTGAAAAGCATAAAATAAATTACATTAAAAATTTAAATAAGATTTTATTCAAGCCAACTAAAAGATGAAAAGTCAATTTTACAAAAGCCATTCTTATGAAATATACATATGGTTAAGAAAAATATAGTTTTCTTAGAAAAGATTTTACGTGTAGCCACAGCAAAACAGAGCTACCAAACAAAAATTTGCGAAGAAAGACCAGAAGACAATTAGTGAGTTTTATAATCTCGAATCTGGATGGCGTAAACAAGCTGTAGCGGAAATGTGGAAATTTATTTCTGCTAGAAAATATCTGTCAATGTTGACAAGAAACTGAACTGATGGATTAATTGGAAGCATGCGTCTTGCCTTAAAGAGCGAAATTTGAAAATTTGCTCCATCAAATAAAATATAGTATGAACTGCAGTCGAATGGAACGACGAGTGGAACAAATTTAAACAGAAAAGGAGAGAGAGTTTATGATATCATTGTCAATTTCAAATTGCATCCTAGTGCAAGTGATCGTCTGGTAAACACTCACTTGATCTGCTTATTGAAATGAAGGT
Source organism: Glossina fuscipes (assembly GCF_014805625.2). Taxonomy (NCBI): domain Eukaryota; kingdom Metazoa; phylum Arthropoda; class Insecta; order Diptera; family Glossinidae; genus Glossina; species Glossina fuscipes. The sequence goes on from NW_024002691.1 coordinate 5,197, forward strand.
GGCGGAAAATGACGAAAAAATTCATTATGTTAAAATACAACCAGTTCATGATAAGACAATACCTGTTCGTAGCAAAGCTTTTTACTCAAATTGTTAAAAAAAAAAATGTTAGATTTGTTAAAGGTAAGTAAAACAAGAAAATTATATTCGGTGGGGCGAGAATCTCGCATACCCAACACTATGCTTTTCGCATTCTACTCTCCAAGTTCTTTTATTTGATATCCATCTCGCCGGTGTTTTCAAGGGAAAAGAAACCACGGTGTTATTCATTTTAGAATTAAGTCATTTTTAGGCAGACAATACATCCTTATTTGACAAATGTGCAAAATAGCTTTACACATTCTGTCTTGTTTGCTTTACAATAAATAAGCATAAAATCTCAAAAAAGTGAAAAAATAAAATTTAATTACTCGTAATTTTGTGTGGGCATGGTCATGTGTTTCCATTTTTGGACGTAAAGAGTAAAATGCTTTGTAAAGCAAACGTCGAAAATTTCAGCCTTCTTTTATAATTTCCGAGTCACAAGCAAAAGTCCACAAATTTTTTTTAAAAAGAACGGAGTTGCATGCAGTTTATCTTCTACTGCGCGCTTCTGCTCTGACATATTTGGGTAAAAAAAAATTTGGTTAAAAAAAAGCGGGGTTACGTCCAGTTTATCTTCCACTGCGTGCTCTGCTCTGACCAATTTGGCTTATTTTCAATACCAACTTGCGTGCAGAAATTTCCAATTCTTCCACCAAATTTGAAGTCGATATCTTCATTTTTACGAATAAAGCAGTGCCAACAACACAAACCACACAGACACTCAGACGGACAGACATGACTAAATCAACGCAGAATCTCACGCTGATCAAGGGTATATATACTTTATATGGTCTCTGAAAGTTCCTTTTGGGTGTTTTTTATGTAAAAAAAAAATGAGTATACCCTCCTTTTACAATGGTGAGCATAATAATTTTTTTTGTTTCTTACTCCAACTGTCTAATTAATTCTTAATACGCCAAAACTTGTAATCAAGACTGTATTATCACTATTTCCAAGCAAGAACAAAACAAGAACAGAAAGAAAAGAAAGCTAAAGTTCACTTTAACCATTTAAGTAATTTTAAAATATGAATGCAAACATTGTGGACATTATTGCTCCAAATTTATAGTCGAACTTTTTATTAAATTTATTTACGACTTTTATGTCGAACGGTGCAATTCTCTTGTCATAATATAATAATTTACAACAACAAGAAAGAAGAAAGAGCCAAATTCTGATGTCTTTGATGAGATCCATATATGTGAGCGAAAAAAAAGACAAATGATTTGATGGTAAATGGCAAATGTTTTCTGTAAAAGAAAACTTTGAGTCGCGTTGTGCTTTCCAAAAAGCAAATGTTGATAAAAAAGAAAGGAAATATGTAGATGGTATTTTATTGGTACATTTATGCTATTTGAAGTTCTAATATTGTACATATTAAGAAAGAAAGAATGTTTTATTTGCAAGTTTTCCCCTGACAAATTAATAATATCTTGCGCACCAAAGTGAAACTCTGTATAACAAAAAAAAAAAAGGGAAATAAATAAATAATCGACAACATAGTTTAAGAAAAAGCATATCAATTACCAAACAAAACTTGAAAAGAAAATTAAAATAAACAGTCATATTCGCATTTGTTTGATTTGTTAAATAAAAAACAGGAGAAAAATTGTAAGCAACAGATCTACGACAAGAAAATTTTTATTAAACTAAATTGCAAGTTTAACTACTAATAAGAAGTGTAGTTTACTGTAAGAAAGTTATGTAAAGTTATATACAAGTATCACATTTTTCTCTTTGTGGAAAAATTTTTGCAATTTTATTGCGTTATACATTTTTAAAAGTTCTCAAACTTATTATAATCGATTGAACTTTCTGTGTGTTTATTGCGAAAAGTGTTCATCGCGGATATCGTACGTGTTTTCCTTTAAATACATTTAAAAAAAAAAAAAAAAAAAAAAAAAAAAAAAAAAAAAAAAAAAAAAA
>NW_024002691.1:7216-11620 GCF_014805625.2 Glossina fuscipes
AAAAAAAAAAAAAAAAAAAAAAAAAAAAAAAAAAAAAAAAAAAAAAATTAAAACATCTGACTTTTTATTCAGTAGTTTCCCAAACCTTTTCAAGTGAGTGGTTATTTCACAAATAATGAGCAATAAGACATAATGGCCCCGGGGCCGCCAGATAAACACTCGAATAGATTTCATCTATTAAGTGATACATCCCTCCAAAGAAAAAAAAGTAAAAAATCAGATTTTCCGGTGTTGCCAATCAGTGATATAACCCCTATTGATAAAAAATATATTGTTATTTCTTCAACCGATGCTCGAATAACAATTTCCCAAATTAGCCCTTTTCCTATAAAAAAAGCTCTAGATAGCATTACAACATACATCGACTCGATCTCGATTCTACGCGATGGAAATTTACTGGTCCTCGCTGGGAACCCGCGCGCAACCGAAAAACTAATAAAGGCCAATTCTTTAGCTAATCTATGTGCTATTTCAGCTAAACTACATGAGAAACTTAACTCGGTTCGAGGCGTAATTTATGCCCCTTGCTTAAAGCATGTGCCGGAAGATGAAATTGTTCGCGAAATGGGCATTCAAGGAGTGACTGAAGCATATAAATTAACCAAACTGAATGATGACGGAAAAACACGCTCTCCTACAGGAAGGATTATTTTAACTTTTGATCGCTATCGATTACCGCGAACAGTTGATGTGGCGTGGTATAAATGTAAAGTAGAACTATACATTCCAAATCCTATGAGGTGTAAAAATTGCCAACGCCTGGGTCATACGGCAAAAAGATGCACTAATGCTGCATCTTGTGCTAACTGTGGTCATTCTCCACATACTGAAAGCTGTACCCGTAGTTTCTGCATAAATTGCAATGATCAACACTCAGCGTTAGACAAACAATGCCCACGTTTTGTACAGATGCGTGAAATATTAAAAATCAAAACAGAAAATTACTGTAGCATGGGCGAAGCGCGACGCACATACCGGGAAAGAAATCCATCTGTAGCCCATGGAATTGGCAAAAGTAATACCTATGCTGCTGTTGCCTCGCAAATCGAGCCTAGTAAGACTTTAACTGCAACTGCTTCCAATGAAAAACCTGTTCCACCATTAACCAAAAATTATATTGCGAAACCAGTTACATCACTTGCCAAAGATAATATTGAAAAAACCAAAGCAACTGCAAATATTGAAAAAATTAAAACAACAACACATATGCTAAAATCTAATATACCAAATTCTACAGAATCTTCAGCTCTCAACTTTAATCAACAAATCACAAGTGGTAATGAATCCATTCTTTCATCCATTAATCAACCTTCAAAAACCAAAGCAACTGCAAATATTGAAAAAACTAAAACAACAATACATATGCTAAAATCAAATATACCAAATTCTCCAGAATCTCCAGCTATCAACTTTACTCAACAAATCACAAGTGGTAATGAACCTATTCTTTCATCCATTAATCAACCCTCAATTTCAAATTATTCACGTGCGCTAACCCGTTGCGCTTCAAATGTAGCAAATCACCTAAATACAGATTATTCTGCTGGTAAGAACAAATCATTCACGAAAAATTCCTATAGCGACCTTCTCGACGGAGACGCTGACATGTCAACTTAACCCTCCCTCCACTCTGCGTACATGTCATTACAATTAAATAAAGTTTTTAAAATTCTACAATGGAACATTAAGGGACTTATTAATAATTTTGATGAACTCCGTACACTCATAAGTGATTTTAATCCAACCTTTTTATCGCTTCATTGTAGAAGCTCTTTTAATCCTATTCCACCCAAATCATATACAGGATACTTCACGAATGCTGATCAAAACTCATATTCCAAACAAGGAGTAAGTATTTTTATAAAATCAAGTATACCTCACAAACGCATAAATTTAAGCTCAAATATACAAGCCGTGGCGATACAAATAATGTTAAATATAAAATTTACAGTGCTTTTGCTCTATATTCCACCTTCGCAATCGTTTTCTCAGCAAGAACTCTACAGTTTATTCTCCGTACTTTCCCCCCCATTAATTATATGCGGCGATTTCAACAGCTGGAATACCATCTGTAGCTCAACAGTGAACAACACTCGCGGTACTGTTTTAGAAAAGGCCTTTTTTCAAAGCAACCTTTGCGTTTTAAATGATGGAAAACCAACGCACTTCTCAACTCATCATACTTTTTCACATATTGATTTAACATGTTGCTCTTTATCACTTCTTCCTTTGGTGTCCTGGTCTATTTCTGATGATCTACATAATAGTGATCACTTTCCAATCACAATCGATCTTAAACTTTCAACGTACTCTGCTACTCCAGCAAAACAGGCCAAATTCCTCCTAGATAAAGCGGATTGGATCAATTACTCCAAACAAGTGGAGTCATTTTTGAATTCAAAGCCATTTAACGGAAACTGCAACCATGATGCTGCTATTATGTCTAAAGCGATTCGCACGGCTGCTCATCTTTCTATCCCTCAATCCAACACCTCTTTTAAACGAGCTAGGGTTCCTTGGTGGAACAACACGCTTTCGTTTTTGAGGAAAAATAAAATGGATCTATGGCACCGCTTTAAGAGATGTCCTGATCAAAATCACTTGTTATTATACAAAAAGGCCAATGCTCTATTCAGGAAGGAATTACGGAAATCAAAGGCACTTAGTTTCGAACTTTTTTCGAGACGAATTCACAGAAATAGATCAATGAAAGTTGTCTGGAAGAAAATCAACAGACTTAATGGGACTTCAAACCTGAACGAAATTTCTGCCATCTGCACTCCCAATGGAACTTTAACTGACGCAGATGAGATTTCTAATTACTTTGGAAAAGTGTGGTGCGAATACTCCTCTGACAGCAACTTCTCCAGTGCTTTCATTGATAATAAAAGGACTCCAATATCTCCTCCAAATAATATCGATAGATGTGCCATGTTCCTGGAACATTGCGTATCTACCTCAGAACTTGGAAGTTGTCTCTCCAATTTGAAGGGGAAGACACCTGGTCTAGACCGCATCTCATACCAAATGATCAGTGCTATGTCTAAGTCTAGTAAAAAGAAATTACTGGACCTATATAATACGGTATTTATGACTGGCCATATACCCTACATGTGGAAAATGGCAACAGTTGTTCCAATTCCAAAGTCAAAAAATGTCTCCATCGCATCAGATTATCGCCCAATTTCTCTTTTATCTTGCCTCTCTAAGGTTTTAGAGAAGATTATGGCATCTAGATTATCTTGGTTTCTTGAATCCAAGAACCTGATAACAAAGCAACAAGTTGGTTTCAAGCGGGGTAGAGGATGCATCGATGCTCTGTTACATATTGATTATTTCACAAGCAAAGCAATTTCCGAACGAAATCACGTAACAATTCTCTCAATTGATTTCGAAAAAGCATTTGACAGAGTTGGTCTTCATGTTATCTTAAGACTCTTGAAATCATGGAATGTTGGATCCAAATTCTTCAACTACATCAAATCATTCATGTCGCATCGGCGGTTCAAAGTTAGAATCAACAATCATCTTTCTGATTCCTTTCCGCTAATGAATGGCATTCCGCAAGGATCTCCTCTCTCTGTCACGCTTTTCCAGATCGCTTTCAACGAAATTAGCAAAATTCTTTGCCGTGTACCAAGAATGGAACATTGTCTCTACGCGGACGATGTATACATTTTTACAAAAGAAAAAGACAACACGAAAGCAATCAACATCCTCGAATCTATTGCATGTGAGATCTCCACATGGGCAAACTCGTCAGGAGCTATAATCTCTATACAAAAATCAAAAAAATGCACATTTGTCGAAAACAAATGTGCGATGCAGGAAACCTACTGATGCATATTAACGACTTACCAGTACTAAATGTGCAGACGCTCCATGTTCTCGGGCTCACGTTTTCAAACAATTATCGTTGGAAAGCACACTGCCTTCGTTTAAAAAACTCCCTTTTAACAAGGGTAAATTTCATACAGTACGTTGCTTGGAGAAGCCATGCGCATATTAACATTATCGCTTATCTTACCAAAATGCTTGTGTTAAGCAAGATTGACTATGCTTTGATAATTTATGGCAATAGCTGCAAATATAATATCAACATCCTTAAACCGGTCCACCACCAAAACCAAGCCGTTAGAGCAAGTTGTTATGCTTTTCGGACGACGCCCATAAATAATATTATAATTTAAACTGGTCTCCCAACTTTAGAAAATAGACTGTATGAGTTAAAAGCTAAAATAGTCCCTAAGCTTCTTAATTCAAACAAATCCATTCTCGGTGATGACGTAAGAAAGATTATTATTGCGAAGAAAATTCCAAAGTCACCATCTGCAATTGACCATTGTTTGTGCATCGCAAAGGAATTGAACATTCCCTTAAAAATTTCCCGCTCTTTTGGTGTTA
>NW_024002692.1:0-4860 GCF_014805625.2 Glossina fuscipes
AAATTTTTATTTAACAAAAAATTTATTTTAACGAAATTAACTGAAAGGAGTTAAAAAATTGAAATTCTTATCCATTAAAATTTCGAGCTCATTCAAATAAAAATTTATTAAGTAAAAATTTTTTAAAATAATTTATTATTTAACGGTTTCAATACACCGCGCACTTTGCTTCATTAATGAAACAACGATTTTTTGTAACTTATTGTAATAACAAAAGTAATAAATTAATTCAATTGGACAAAAAAATGTAACTTAGTGCTCGCTCACAAGTCCATCCGCAATCAGTGTGTCTACGCTTTTCGTGTGTTATCCTTCCCCTATTTCTCTCCTCACTTCATTAAGCTGCTCATTTCGCCATCGTCTCACATGCATGCACATTCTACTCCTCTGCTTTGTCTTTCGGCCGAAGTTCAAAAATTTGGATAGCAAGCTCGCCTTCAATAGCTGCGTAAAGAATATTTACGACGTATCCTAAAGCGATTACAGTGTCCTATTTGTATATTTCTTATAATGCTACCTTATTTACCTGTTCATGTCAAAAATGCTCGTGGTTTTTGTAAAAACTTTGAATTCAAAAGCTTAGAGAGATATAAATACAAAATAATGAAATCGATTTTATTCATAAATAACGCTTTTCTTTCACCAGCATTGTTTACAACTACAACAGTCATGGAAACACGTTAGCAACATTATCGTACGAGGAAAGTTTTCAGTTTAAATTTAAGATAAACCACTGCACACCACAAGAGGTTGCTTGTTGCAAGTAATCTGCTCTTTTTGCTTTAGTTGACGTGGTTATCAACTAATGCAGTAGATGATTATGTTCATTTATTTTGAGAATATTGTTGATGTTTTTTTACTGCCATTTGCAAAACTTCCGACGGTTCTTCGCCAGTTTGTTCCACTAGTTTTATGGAAATAACATAAGGTACTTTTCGCAAATCAAATACATCTTGTAAAGTAATTTTGTTGAAATATTCCTCGTTAAATTTAATCGCCGTAAGCAGGAGCTAGAGAATTAATGTAAAATGTTTGTTAAAGTTTAGTTCCGTTTCAATCTGGATGGTGAAGAAAACTTTTTTCTTGCTCTCTTCTCTTCCTTTGTAATATGAGATATAATAAAATTTTTCCTTTTTTTTATACACACACCAAATAATTTACATAATTTCAGCAAACATTTCATATAATTTAATTATAGTTACCATACATATTACAATAACCTGTAAACAAAAACAGATTTATGTCTTGATGAAAGTGTTCAATTTGCTTGCACAATATCTCTTTTTTTCTTTTCGTTAATCTCTTTTACACTTAACCATTGATGGATGGCGCTATACCCTTTCTGGCGTAATGTTTGCAACACCCAAAAGAGGCCTCTAATGACCACATAAAGTACATGTATTCTACATCAGTAAAACTCTTAACTGGTCTAGCCACGTCTATCTGTCTGGAGGTTGTTGTGGTGTAATGTAGTTTTGAGATATGCTTGACAAAACTTCACTTCCAAAACGTCGAATCCTCTAAACCAATTAACTCGTAAACCATATAGAACCTTGTTTCAAATTGTGTATGTATTTATATTTTATTTACACATTCACAAGCCTGAAACTATAGCCTCCTTCTGCTTTATTTTGTAATGTAATTGTAAATAAATTTTTATATAAGCAAACAAAAATTTTTTTCCCTTAAAAAAATGTACGAATCCGCAATTATTCTTTCAATTTCAATTATTTCAATTTCCATAAAATGCTTCTTCTTTACTTCGTTGCATTTATATACCCATCACCGAAGGATGAGGGGTGTATTCATTTTGTCAATACGCTTGCAACACCAAGAAGGCGTTCATCGGTACCAAATTCTGAATCAATTTAACTATGTCGGTCTGTCCGTCTGTGTAATGTCGGTTATAAACATTCTTCTGGCTACAAAAATGAAGCTACCGACTGCAGATTTGGAAAAAACCTTGGAAGTTCTTGTACGCAATTAGATTTTGAGAATGGACCAAATCGGTCGAAGGACACTCCTATTGTATTAGGTAAATTGAGAATACCTCTGTTTTTCAAGAGGAATAGAAAACTGGCCTTTTGCTCATTACTCATAAACTATAACAGATAAATGTACAAAAATATCAATGCATATGCTATGGGCGTTGCAAAAAATGGGAAAAATTGGCCATACCTAGCCAATTTTATAGTGTATCAAAATTTAATTTTTTTTCATATAACTTTATAATGCGCAGAGCCAAGCTTACAAAATCACATAAAGCATATAAATTTTTGGCGTGTTGCAAATTTGAAATGCTCCTAAACATATCCGTTTGTTCGTCTCTCCATGTGTCTGTCTGTGCAGCTATGTATTTGTGGTAAGCATTCTCCCGTTAGCGAAAATGTATACATCGCCTACAACTTTGCATGAGAATTTGGAAGTCTTAAACTTTTCGAAAACGTGCCTACAAAGCCCACACGTCTATGCGGTAAAAGCTTTTATTTTGAAAATAGATAATATCAGCCACGCCCACTCCATATTGTAGAATATGAAAATTTAGTTCTTTTACTTTTTTCGTGTTTTTTTTGTCTTTGGTGTGAAAGATTGAGTTACCACCGAATAAAATTTTCTTACTTGTTAAATTAAAATTTTTTTCGCACTCTCTGCTTACTTCACAATCACAACATTTTTTAAGTTGAAGCTTTTCTCTAAGTGTTTATATATTTATTTATTGCATGCACATGCAATTCAGCTATCATAAACTCACAGCTGAATTAAATTGATTCTTGAAAATAAATCTTAATCTACTTATCACCAATTAATGCTTATAAAACATAATAAAAACAAAAACCGGAAAGGAAAATAAAACATAATTTATGTGTGAATAAACAAGAGAAAAAGAAAAAGCAACAACCAAGCTGTAGATCCGAGTTGGAATTGAACTCCTAAACCATTGCAAACATGCTGAAGCTTAGCAACCAATTACAGTGAATATATTTGTTTCTATCCACGAGTCATGCGAAGCTTTAGCGATTAACAGTAAGTTTAAATGCGACATAGCATATTATATAGAGCAGCTTTGTTAGAGTTTAAGAGTCGGATATTGAGATTAAGTTATAGATAACATATAAATTTTTGCAGGGAGTTTTAAACGGGTTGAAAAGCTAATAGTTGTATGTACGTTGACTGAGGTTTATGAAAATAAAGTTTTTAGAAGAACAAATAGGGACATTAATGTTCATCTTAGCTAATAATGCCGGCTAATCAATAGCCCCATTTACCACCCTACCTAAGAAGGAAATACCGAAGATGAAAATTGACGTTCCGACGTCGAGGGTAAGGCCAGCAATATTTACATAAGGAGACAACTTTAACAACAACAATCCCTCAGGGCATAAATCAGAAATTGTTTTTGAACTAACTTTATAGAATTAACGCGGCACCTTAGAAGGAGACCATATAACTGAGGCGCATTCAAGTAATGGTCTCGCAAAGAAATCTATGCAAATTTAAACGAAGGAAAACTTCTTGCGTTTTTTTATTATAGGTTTAACCCCACGAAATTTTCTAAGCACCGTGTACCCTAAATTCCGTGAATCCGACTGAAGGTCATAAGAGTGCAATTTCAATTTAAATGAAGAAAAGAGTTTCACATCATCAACATACATCAGGCAGCACAGGAAGAGGTCATTGATGCAGGATAAGTAAAAAGGGCCATAAGTGACTCCGTTGAAGAACACCTGATTTCACCTGAAATATCCCTTTCAATTCACTACTAGAAAAAGCCTTGAAAATATGGCAACCTAAGCTCTAACAAGCACGTAATGGTTTATCTTCCTTTTAAGGATCCTTACTGACATAGAGAAATAGAAACTTTGATAGTAGAAGATAATATTTAATGAATTATCTTGGATTTGATCTCCATGTATTTAAGCAAAGCCTTTGATTGAATTTACTACAAATCATTATAATGGAAATTACATCGCTCAGGTTTCCCATCATATTTAGTTGATTGGTTGTCCTCCTTTGATGATGACAGATTGTTTAGGGTGCTTTTAAATTCCTCTCAGTCCAACGAGACTCTCGTCACTTCAGGTTTTCGCAGGGGGTCCTTCGGCACCTATTGTGTTTATCATAAACAATAACGATTTTCCATCAGCTATTGAATCTGCCCATACTGTAATGACTTCAAATTTTTTTAAATTCGAAAATACAATCATGTCTCCTGCAAGCTGAACTAAAAAGTTTTGAAACTGCGTGTTCTTTCAATTTCATGACGTTAAATCAAAAGAAATATAAGAAACTGCCATTTTCTAGGCAGAACTTTTGCGCAGGAGAATATTTTATAGACTCAATTAGGTTGGAGAACGTGGACTGATTTCTGCACCTAGGTTTTTTGTCTCTATAAACTTTGATTTAATTTATAAGTTGATCAATTTGTGAATAAAGCTAGATCAGCATTAGACTTTATTAAACACTGGTCGAGGTTATTTTGACAACCTGTACGGAACGGGGAGACTATATGTTCGTTCTGTACATCCTGTATTGGAATAGGCATCGTTCGTATGCGCATCTTCGTAGCGCTGCCATATGAATCCCATAGAATCTTTGCAGGATCAATTTCTGTTTTCTACACTAACCAATTTAGGTAGGGATCAATGTGTTCCTTCGGCTCCTTATGAAAACAGGTTTCTACTTGTACCCTTGCGTCACTTGAAAAACGCGGGATGGTATTAGAGATTACTTTCATGCTGAAGTTGAAACGGCGCTCTCGGCTCACCGGTTTCGTGAAGTGCGATTAACTTTAATGTTCCTATCCGTCCGACCGCGAACTGTCGTTTTATAAAACTTAGCCCATGCAGTTTAGATTATTAA
>NW_024002693.1:0-1619 GCF_014805625.2 Glossina fuscipes
CGTTATAATTATGATAATTAATTTATTCAGAGAAATAAATTCAAAGACCGAAGTTTTAACTAGGATCTGAGTCTATCGGCTTTACTGAAAAATCTACTGCCTTTTAGATTTGAACGCACGATTATTGAGTTGTTGTTCCAGGTACTTTGCCTATTCGGATACTCAGACGGATCTACCGTTCAAGAAAATTGTTTGGATGTATTTAAGAAAGAAACTTTAAATAAATAATTAGTGACAATAAATGTGTTACCAATTATTTTTTAATCATCTCGTCATTGTGTACGTTCGATTTTCACAAAAGTATTTATACAATTTTACTTACATAATTAGTTGCTGCACCATGCCTACCCAATAGCCTGTTGGGTAAATTACAATTTGATTGCTCGTATGTAAAAGCATCGTACATGTCCCTTTCTCGTGTACTGCACTTACTTGATTAAGAGCAATTCATTCAATGCAAATTGCGCACTGAAAATGTAGTTATTTGTTCAATTCCATGTGCAATAAATAATGTGTAAACATTTATTCCGTATCATATGCCATCGTAGACGACATAACTTCACTATTTGAAATAAGTACATGTAGAGAATACTTAAAGCACCCAAAGCCTGTTCAATAAGAGATTTGTGGCATTTTATAGTTTTCTTTCACTCTCGAAATGGAATTTATTTTATGCCAAAATAATCCCGAAACATACTTTATACAACGCTAAAATAATCCATTTTTACAAATCCAAAGAAAAAGTAAACGAAAACATTTAAAGGATGATAAAAGCGCAACGCAAGCGATTTTGGATTTCATTTTCTACAAAATTTCATTGTCAGCAGTAAAAACGCATTCAACAAAAAATTTTTAGTAATTAGGAAAAAGTAAATAAATAAGAAATTGTCGAAGCGCAATATATCAAAGTAGCAGCACAATTGCATATTGGAAATAAAAGAAATGGTTGCGGGATCTAAATAAAAGAAAAAAAAGTTAAAACGTTACTATCGGACACGGCAAATTATTGTGTCAAAAGCGAGTTTGGTCCCACATATAGCAGTTAAGTATAGTACGTACATCAGCGTAGGTTAAGGTATTCTAAGATTTGCACAGAACCGTCAAGCAAATTTACCACCTGACAGATCAGAAAAATTTAATGAAAAACCCCGATTCAAACTAGTAATTTGAGTTTTGATTGTCAACGTCAATCTGATTAAATGAGAGTTGTCTTTCGATTTTCAAGAACTAAAGATAAACGCTTATAATTCAGTAAGAGTGATAACATAATTCAGCAGTGCAATTCGGTTGCCAGACGGCAAAGGCCACCAAAAATATATAATTGATTAATTGAATAGATAAGAAGTAATTCGACTAAGGACCGAGGAATCACTAAAGAATATGTCGCGTAAAAGGAAAATTGACCTATAAATTCCTGAATAAACACTTTTTTGCCCTATTATATAAATTTGGCAAAAGATTATTAAACAAAGTGAATGTTAATACAACTGAATAAGAAAACGATCGTCTTTCGAGTTAATTATACGGGTAGTTTCGGTGGAAAGTGGAAGCCCAGGTAAGAAATGCAAGAACCTTTGCGTCACCGGAGAACGAGCCGCGGCAAGCAGTTTTAGTCCTTA
>NW_024002695.1:0-3138 GCF_014805625.2 Glossina fuscipes
AATAACTTGTAGACTACGGTAGAGTTCGACTGATCGATAATACTACACCTTTCCTCTTGGGAAGAATGATCTTTAACAATGAATGATCATTCTTGGGTTTATCAATTATCGATGTTATTGCCTCTACCGTAGTCTACAAGTTATTGCTAAGTATACAATTTCCTACTAACCTAGTTAAGGTAGTGGAATTTTAGTAATAAGCAATTCATATATTAGTAGTAAGCTATAACCTACTTTTAATTATACTATTCGCTTAAGTTAGCATTAATTTATTAGTTATATAAGACACCTGAGCATACCTCAGTAAAGTCAGAATATAATCAGTAGTGTCATAAGTATAATAGAACGTAAGCCAAAATCTAAATAAAGAGTAACTAATTAAAGAACCTTAAATATTGAGTGGTATCACTACAGACTTGTAGTATTATCGATCAGTCGAACTCTACCGTAGTCTTATAGTGTACATATATTTTGTGTGAGGTTTTTATAAATATTTGTGTATAAAATTTGTTTGAATTAAAAAAAAAAAAAATTTCTTTTATTTATATAGGGGTCTTATACATAATTATGCTTGTACAGAACAAAAATTTTGTCTCTGTAGGTTTCTTATACGTACTTATGTATAAACAAAAAAAAAATTGTTTGTACAGATATAATATTATTTTGTGTGTGTGTAGCTTATATTTATATTTTATTAGTGTAGGCTATATTTATATTTTTTTTTTTTTTTAGTGTATGTTTTTTCATAAGTCCGTTAATGTTGTGGCTGTTGGAATTGTTGCCTATATCTTTTTTCTGAAACTACTTCTTGGTCGTGATTTTAATTTAATTTAATTAATTTTGGCTTTTTGGCATAGCGAACATTCTTTGACAAACTTGGCTATTGTTTTTGTCATTTGCGGCCAGTAATAGTACCTTCGTATTTTCCACAAGGTACGTGTGATTCCAGTGTGACCCCCTTCTATTGGGTCATTGTGGTATTTTTGTAAAATGGTTTCGATTGCGGGCTTATTGTTTTTGTTTATAATTGTCACCTCTTGGAGTAGCGCTACTCTTATGTTTTTTAATATCTTATTGCCCATTATTTTAAATTTGTTCTGCGATACGGATTCGAAAATCCTCTCGCTTGGTGACACTTTAAATTTCGACAATTTTAATATACCGGCTTCTTTTTCCAGCCTTTGGAAAAACTGACCTAAGTCGAGTTTTCCATTGGTATAAATGTCGTTTATTACGAATTTGGCAATTATTTTCCTCCCATGTTTCATGCAACATTTATCGGAGGCAAATTTTAATTGCACAAATTTCCGTACGTCATTATTATTAATGACTTTATAAACTTTGGGCGCCGCATTCTTATGTTCGCTTGTATGTCGCTTTTCTGTGCCGTTATCTTTCTGCCGCGTTGCAGATCTTGTTACTACCGTATATAGTTTACTGTTCATTTCCTTCAGATCTTTAACTGTTATGCGGGATAGGGCGTCGGCTACGTGATTATCCTTCCCATAATTCGTATGTTTCCTTTTAAGTTGTGTTTTTTTTTTTTTTTTTAGCACAAGGAAGTTAATCTTTTGTGGAACAAAGAATTTAATCGTCTTCAAATCTAAGTGAATAGATCCGAGCGATTTAGTAGTTCCTGGATGATTGCCAATTATTTTCAAATATTAAGACCATGCATAGTTTGATATATTGACCTTTGGATGCTGTGCCTGCTTGAGTTGTCGTCTGTACCTTCTTTCCGAAACTTGTTCTTGGAAATCTACTGTCTCCACATCGTCCCCTGATGGGAGAGGGTGGGCTTGTTCATAATATATCGGCGCGAAGGATGATTGCCCGTTGCCGGGTTCTGGGATATTGGTGTCTTGCGTGGGAGGGGGGTCTATTGCGGGCGAGGGCTCATGTGGCTTGTGTGTTTATTTGGAGGGGTTGCTCTAGACAGTTAGTGTCTCATTGGCCTGCTTTGAACATATATTTTTTCTAGCCCCCCATAATAATGCAAAATTAGTAAAATAAATAGAAAAGAATAGTTTTCTTTCGTCCTTTTTCTCAATTTTGTTTCAAGTTTGTTTTGCTTCAGTTTTGTTTTCTCCTTTTTGTTTTGTAGTGTTTATATTAATGTAAATTTTTATAAAATGTAATCCTATTTTGACTCTTAAATTAGACCCTTTATATATGTATATATATAAAAAATTTGTTTAAAAGCACTGTTTTACATTTAAATTGTATAGAAATAATTAAAAAAGTATTAAAAATGAACTTTAAATTTGTTTATAAAAGTTATATATATGCACTGTTAATTTATCATCCTTAAATAATAGTTATATTATAATATAATGAATTATAAGGTATCTGCATCTCTGCTATATTTGCTAGAGTATACTTGCGGTTGGTGTATTGTTGATCCCTCATGGTTACTTTCGGCGTCTCTGGCTATTGTTGAGCTGGCAGCTTCTTCCAATTGTGGAGTTTCTTGGATTTTGAAGTTTCAATATTGTTGTTGCCGCTTTGTTGTTCATCTGACGTGTTTTTATTTTCTTTTTATTTGGCTGTGTCTCTTTTTTTTTCGATATCTCGTATTTGTTTAATATTTAATTGCATATTTATGCATTACCACACTGCACTTCTGGCCACTTTAGGTTTTTTTTTTTTCAGTTAATGTTAAGTTGGAATTTACTGGCTTTCTTTTCCATGTAAGTGTTTCAAAAATGTTTTTCACTTTTCCTTTTGTTATTTATGTTTCAAAATCTGATATTATTTAGTTTAATATAGTTTTTTTCATTAATGTCTTGCAATTTTTATTCATCTATTTTTCACAATACTAGTATATGTTTTTTCATAATTGGACTAAGTCCGTTAAACACGAAATTTCCTTTTTTTTTGTGTTTTATTATATATATATTTTTGTTTTTTAAAGTTCCTGTAATTTTCACAATATATATAGATTGTTTTTTTTTTTTTTTTTTTTTTAAAATAGTTTCTTTTTATCCTTTCTTTTTTTTTTGTTTTTAAATTTCGTTTCCTTTGACAAGGCCTCCAGGACGCCAGTGAAAAAAAAAAAAAAATTTTCACCGACGTCCTGTCACGGTCGCCATAACAAATTTTCGCTCCCCCAAATTTAGTGTATTCGATTACTCAATA
>NW_024002697.1:0-5090 GCF_014805625.2 Glossina fuscipes
CAAACCATTCTGTATAATTTTCAGTGTTTAAGAACGGCAAGACCAACGATACGAAACCAAGAGTTTTAGCAAATTTCGAAATCGCTTCAATATACTTATCAGCATTCTAAAAGATCTTGCGCATAGCAGAGACTACCACAGCAGCTCCAGCCATAGCACCGCGGTATTCCCCATGCCAGAAGCGAGACGAAGACACATGCCACCAGTTTATCGAATCGGAAAGAGAGATTTATTATTGTAGAAATTTTTCTTTCTGCTGAAAAAATTCACCTATAAATAGCAAGATTGGTTTATCTTTTGGTCCAGCGTCACAATAACTGTTTTGGCTTTTTAACAGGCCACGTAGCCAAGCATCGAATTTCGGCAAACCATGGAGTTCTAGTAAATTTATTAAATATATTCGTTTGTAAATTTATATTGCTTGTTGTCGTTGTAATGTCAGAGAGACAAGGCGCTACCTTCAGCGGCTTTGCTCGGGATATTCCATCGAATCTACGAGCATTCCACAAAAATTATATCAGAAAAAATTTATTTGAATAGAATTTTATTTGGACGTTGAAGGTGTGTATATTAACCAGTAATGTAAAATTAAGCAAGCATAGTTCGGCTGAAATGAGAACATTTTTGGGATAAATTTAGGGAAGAGAGCTAATTGAATGCTAAAGGTAAGCAATAATAGAAAACTACCACGAGTTGGGCGAATTTGCTTCTTTTTTAATAAAGCAACTCGACGCAAATGAAGGCCATCTTTTGCTTTAAAGCAAAATATTTTAAGAAAAAAATTTTATTTTCTGAGGTATGCCAAATGGATGGCACAAATATACAAATTAAAAAAAGAAAATTGCAACTGATTGTTCGGGCAAAGCAACGCATGCGTTAAAGACAAATTCGCGATCACTTTTGCTTGAGCCTTTTGCAAGCTTGATTTTTAACGAATGAATCAAATAAATCGAGTAAAGATCATACATACATATATAATTATCTCCCTGTGTAAGTTCCCTTCTTTACAATATAACGTCGATTTTCGCGTATTCTTTAACCCTAATATATTTATGCAATTTAGTTAAATGAATTTTTTCATTTTCTTTGAGTTCTTAATTTGGTTTTGCATGGTTTTTGGAATTGGATCTTTGTTCGATAATTGATAGTTGAGACAGTTTAAAACAAGTCTGCTTTGACCGTAGATGCCATTGCATTCGGTTTGACCGCATTCGTCAATATCTCGATGAATTCGGAGAGTATGATAAACGTTTCCACATTTGTTTCATATTCTTTTTTATAAAAGTATTTCGTGTAGATTCTCTGAGAATCTTATTGAAAATCTTGTTGATAATTGTTAGGATTCTTATCCTTTTCTGTAGTTTTTATGTGTAAAGCTATCTTTATTGGGTCGCACGTAAATCTCAATAACAATACTTTCTTTTGTAATAAACATAAGGTTTTTGCACTCTGTTTTCTAGAAATACAATTTCAATGGTCAACATAAGTGCGTTAATTGTGTATTCAATTTAGTTATTATTATAGTATATATGTTCATTATTAAGATCCGACCACAGCAGCGGATAGATCGTCATTCAAGTTAATCTCGTCGCCGGGTGAATATGAACCGAGAGCAGATCTCTCTACTATGCCTGGTATGGCTCGATCAATTGTGTCATCGTCCTCATCTTCGTGACTGTCGGATTCATCGCTATCGTCATTCGCTAAAATATGAAAAATTCTTTGTATTTCCACAAATAAATTATTCTTATTCAAAAACTCACCGTCTTCGTCATCAGTTTCTGTGCCAATCATGGTTAATACCTTTCCTAGCGGATGTATATCTGAAGCCGTATTTTTCACATTCTCTAGCTAAAATGAACGTTAAAAAACTATTTTGGATAAATATAGGTATATATATATGTTTATATATTTGGGAATTTTAGGAATGAACGGATTAACGCGCTAATGTATTCGTCTTAAACGGAAAGTCCTACTACCCATGTATGATGTTCTCGTTCATATTTAAGAATTTCGGCTTCTTCATTAATTGGAGCGCCGTCAAACCATATGCAATTAGCTATTGGTGGCTTTAATGACGGAAAAAATGGTATTATCGACATTTGGGTTAAACTATCCGTCGACAAATTATCAAAGCGATTCTGATTGATTTTTGTTTTATTTCTTAAATAATGTTTGTTTTTCTTTTAACAAATAGTGTTGCTGTTTTAGGAGAAAAATGTAGTAATAATCAATAATAGTAGGAATTTCTCTCGCGTCACAGTTGCATTTTTCAGCATCGATCGTTAACCATAACGTGGCTTAAGCTAGTTGCAAATAAATTATATTTTCCACCCAACTAACATCGGACAACTCTACTAATTTTAGCATTAACAGCAGATCGGCAGTATACCGATTAGAAATTTAGCAATTTTTTTGTTAAAGTCAAATGAAAAAATAATAACAATAGCTTTTCGAAGCTGATAATTTATATAAAAAAGAGCGAAAGAATGAAATAAATACGTATATAACTTCGATCTCCTAAAACTTCTTCATACTGATTTAGATATAATTCATGGTAGGATTTTTAAGATATCAGATCAATTGTCTATGTACTTCATGTGAACCGCTGAAGAATCTTATTGTTTAATTTAAATTGAAGTATGTAAGTTTAAATCTAATTAAGTATTCTTTCGTGGAAAAATCGTATTGCTGCTCGTAACCAATTTTCGTAAAGCAAAGCGGACAATTCACTGCAGCGTATCAGTTGTGCAAAGCTAGAGTTGTTAGATGAAAACAATCAATTTATGCTTTCGCTATTCGGTAAGTACGAAATTTTACAACTGGGGCTTTAATCTCTTGTTTTGCATGCAGTGAAACATTTGTTGCTTTTCACTTATCGAAGTATTTGAGTTGGTGTGATGTTAAACAAAGTGGAAAAAAATCTAAAAACATGATTGAAATTACTTGTAACGACCGTTTGGGTAAAAAGGTAACATTCCATCCATTAACGCTGTATTTGATTTTTGCATTTTTCCTCTCCAAACAAACGTCACGACAAACTTGGATATTGTTATTAATTACAATTTTATTTTAGGTTCGCGTAAAATGCAATCCTGATGATACTATTGGTGATCTGAAGAAATTGATTGCTGCACAGACTGGGACTAGATATGATAAAATTGTTCTCAAAAAATGGTACACTATCTATAAGGATCCAATTAAGTTATCGGACTGTAAGAAAATAATGTCTTGTTTTTTTATACATTGCATGTTCATAGGCTTACATTTTTTGCAGATGAGATTCACGATGGAATGAATTTAGAGCTGTACTACCAATAAATATTAGTTTTATATTGGAGAAAACACTTGTACTTTTTGGATTTTGTACGTAGCTATACATTAATATCGTTATTTTAATAAAAGTTTGTTTTGATTTTCAGTTTTTAAATGAATGGAATTCAATGGCAGTAATTTTGTCGGTTTTGTTTATATTAGTATGTGAAAAGAATGCGGGGAATAAATATAATATTGTTCATTTTGCTAAAGTTTTATCAGAAAACTTTTAAAAAATTGTAAGTGCTCTCATGTTTACTTCTATATGCCCTTCTCCCCCCTTTATATACGCACTGAACGCTTACAAGAAGATAAATTAATTTGCTACTAGTTTAATGTGGGTTAAAATAATTTTGAAACGCAAGCAACTAATATGTGTGAGGCTTTATGAAGCAGTAAGAAGACTACATTAGCAACTAAAATAGAGAAAATCGTCATGTTTCTTGCCCAAGTGATGTAATAAATTTGTCATATATGTAGCGGAGATCCATCATGTATTTATTATGGGTGTGATTAGCACCCTCTGACGAAAACGATGTCATAACTTTGCGTATACGATATTGGTCTCTAAAACGCCCTGGCCAATCTTTTCGCGGTAAGTAAAAGAAAAATGCTAATTCGGCTCGTTGTCTCATCCATGATTACGAAAAAACAATCTACGTATTGATGAAATCGAACCAAAAGTAGAATCGTTGGATATATAAAGAGGTTATGTGAAGTTTCAAATAGCTATCTAAAGACAACAACTAATTGAAAATCTGCAATTTCGATTCAAAAATGTTGTTCTCTTGATTCTGTCAGTTTTTGGGTAAATATAAATGCACGAATACATACGTGTCTACAAATACACTGTAATGATTTTCACTGTGGCTCTTTCTTATAAATCATTGAAATTTTAAAATCTTTTCATTAAAAAAATAAATACCTCAGAGTTTAACGTAACATTTACTTATATATATTTTGAAAAAGCTATTTGCATTTTCGATCATTCTGGGTTATGGCTAACATCGTAGCCATAACGAACAACAAAATTTCAATATTTATTATTCCCGTCCTTAGTAGGATGGATGACTCCCGTTATTTGAGGTAAGAAAATAAAATAAATAATGAAAGTAAAAAATAAAGCGTTTGCAAATCTCCCAAATCCATCGAAAAGAGAATTGCAACCAATTCTCAATTATTTCAATTTAAAAAAAATAAACCCACAAACCATTCTGTATAATTTTCAGTGTTTAAGAACGGCAAGACCAACGATACGAAACCAAGAGTTTTAGCAAATTTCGAAATCGCTTCAATATACTTATCAGCATTCTAAAAGATCTTGCGCATAGCAGAGACTACCACAGCAGCTCCAGCCATAGCACCGCGGTATTCCCCATGCCAGAAGCGAGACGAAGACACATGCCACCAGTTTATCGAATCGGAAAGAGAGATTTATTATTGTAGAAATTTTTCTTTCTGCTGAAAAAATTCACCTATAAATAGCAAGATTGGTTTATCTTTTGGTCCAGCGTCACAATAACTGTTTTGGCTTTTTAACAGGCCACGTAGCCAAGCATCGAATTTCGGCAAACCATGGAGTTCTAGTAAATTTATTAAATATATTCGTTTGTAAATTTATATTGCTTGTTGTCGTTGTAATGTCAGAGAGACAAGGCGCTACCTTCAGCGGCTTTGCTCGGGATATTCCATCGAATCTACGAGCATTCCACAAAAATTATATCAGAAAAAATTTATTTGAATAGAATTTTATTTGGACGTTGAAGGTGTGTATA
>NW_024002698.1:0-10648 GCF_014805625.2 Glossina fuscipes
TGAGGTTAAACAAAACCCTGAATGATCTACCATACAGATAAGAGCTTTTATACTCGGCTATGTGCAAGACAACCTTATACAAAGAAGCTTAAAGTTGCGTATTTGTTGTTGTTTACGCTGTATTAATAACAATAAAAAGCAATAAATTTAGATTTATTCATATTGTATATAGATAACGTACTCAACACCTATTTCTAAAATTACTCTATGTAAGGGAGTACAGTTTAAAATCATAGAGAGTGGATTATAAACACTTCGGAGAAAAGAAGAATAAACGGTAATAATTATTAGTATTTTTACAGTCAACGTACAAAAGATTAGCGAGTTCATAGTTGGAGTGACAGAAGAGTGAGTTTATTGGTCTTAGAATATATCTGGCTTCATTTACAGCTGAACGTATATAAATATTGAAAAGCTTTTTGGGACCAAAACCAGCACTGTAGTATACAGTGTAGTAACATTCTCTATGGTCTGTCTATATACATTGTATATGGTCCTTAAATAATTAAAAAATATTTTTACATTTAATTAGATCAAGAGGGATGAGATTTACTCTATTCGAACATACTAAAGTTTCTAGATCTTGCTTTTTTTTATTTATTTATTTATATATTCATTTATACATGAAATTCACTAAAGCAAATTACAGTACACCTTCAGTACATCTCAATAGAAAATCTTATAGTAATTGTTTTAAAACTAGTATACACTAAAAAGGAAGAAAAAAAGAAGAATAATAATAAGCAAGTAACTTTAAAAATAAATTAAAAAGGTAAATATAATAATTAACTTCGCGCACGAAAATGAGTTTGACAAGAGTAGATTTTGTTCGACGTAGCTTTTGGGGTTTTTTTTTGAAAGAAGGGATGACAGGTGGAGAGAAAGCAAAAAAGAGAGCAATTTGGTTAAAGCATTAAATCATTTTGTTTAAAAAAAAAACAGATAAAGAAATTTACTTATAAACTTGCGCGTTCTTCTTTCTACGTTGGCTTTGGGCCTAAACATTTTGTGATGAATCATTAAATCAAATAAACAAAGCTTAAATATTAATAACTAAAGCAAAATAACACCAGAGGAAAGGAATGTTTTTGTGAGAGGTTAATTGTATGACTAATGGACGACAAAAAAAAAAGAAATATAAATTTTAGAAAGTCAAAATTGATTAGAACCTATTTTCTCAAGAAGTATCCAAGTATCTTAACTATAAGTGTGCACAATGGAAAAATTATCGAAGAAGCGAGCATGTGGTAATTGATTTGTGGAATAAAAAAGAGAGCATTCGAATAAGAACAAAGCGCAGTTTATTGCTTTGTTATCTAAACTTTACGAAAAATTTTTCGACATCCAGCGAAAAAGATTATCGGTACTTTTAATTAGAAGCTTTAAATTCTTGCCCGCAACGAAAAATTAAGATAATCCACAAACTGCATTTAATTTTATCAAACATGTATATTATTTCAGTAGGCAAGCAACACCGATACTTTCTCCTCGCTTGGTTTTTAATTAAGTGCGTTATAGCCATTGCCTGTATCAGCGTTTAAGTTAGATGACTTTATTATTTTTTTTAAATTAAACACAGCATAAGCAATATTAATGTTATCATAATCATGATCATCACTATCCGTGATTCATATGAAAAAAGAAAAGAAAACCAAACATAATCTAAACAAATAACGTGTACAAGCAAAAATCTGTAGTGAAAATAACAAATAAAAGAAAGAGTAAACAAAGTCATAAAGTCATAAAGTAGCAAGGATATCGTGAGAGAAAAGACCAGCAATTTTATGCCATCCAAAGGTATTTTTAATACAAGAAACAGCAGAGCAACAACGTCTGTGAACACCAATGAACTTTTAGTGGCAAACAATCTGAGTAAAGTCATTTCCTCATTAATTATGTATCGCTAGGGATTTATTCAAAGTCTTATTTATTGGAAACAACGCCATTTAATCGAAGAAGGCATAATTTTGATGAGTTGTACTGCTAAATATATGCTTATTCATCTGGATGCGTCTATTCTACTACATGAATCGTAGTTTGATGCTTTTTTTTATGTCAAGTAGAATCTAAATAATTATAATATGAAAATGTAAGCTATAAAAAAAAAGAAAACGTATGTATAATTAATAATTTTAAAGATCATTGATTTGTATATCACGCGATTTAATCGTAAATATTAATTCTCTTCCTGTAGTTGATTTATTTTTTTTTATTACTATTGCTTTTGTCATTTTTAAATTAAATGAAAACAAATATGTGTAGTAAAGAAAAGAATAATGATACTGATCATTTTTAAACATACTATTACAATAGGTGTTGCTGAAATGTGAAAGAACAAAAATAAAATAAAGATAGTTTTTCTATGGATGAAAGGCAGTTCGGTTGGAGGGGTCATCGAACCAAACGTCTAAGTCTGCTATAAATATAATGGGCCAAAGGAGATGTAACGGCCGCGAACAAACCTTGGGTAGGGTGTCTGTCGGTCCGTGTCAACCGCAAGTATCGCAATAACGGCACGCCGTTAGGCAAAATCGTGTGAATTTGTGGTACCGTTTATTTGATTTTTGCCAGCATAGGCAAAATCGCATGATCTTGCGGGATTTTGTTTGCTTTTACAAGAAAGGGCAAGATCGCATGATTTTGCGGTAGTTTGTGTGCTTTTGCGAGAGTAGCGGCAAGCCGCTATAGAGAGCAATATAAAGAAGAAGAGAAGAATTGAGCAGGGATGAGAAGTCTGTCTGTTTTTGGTTCTAAGATAGATGGAGAGTTCTAGTTTGCCAGCTGAAGAGACAGGACATTAAGAAGGAGTGTCGTGAAACCACGAAAAAATTCATCAAAAATTAATGCAGAAATTTGACATTAGAAAAACTACATAATAACTAATCATTCGACATAAAAAAAATTGATGGTGTAAACAAATCGCAATACGCAAATAAACGTTAAGAAAAGTAGACAATTTCGTTGTTTTCAATTGAGAACAATAGCAGAAAGAAAAACAAAAAGTAGAAAGAAATAACAAAAACGCTTGCTTTTGGTAAGAATTGAGATCAATTCAATTATTTTGTAACAAAAATTTTGCGTTTCGTATATCATATGAAAAAAAAAGGTAAATTAGCTCGCAGAAAAAAAAAGAAAAAGGAGGTGCATAGACATTTCTGTGTTGTGTTAATTTCTTAATATTACGCCTTTAAAAAAACAAAAAAAAAAAGGAAAAAGGGGAGAAAAGAAATTTTCCGTGAAGAAATGAGTTTGTGACGGGTGTGGAAGATTAATTTCTCTCTGCAAAAATTGTAAAATATGTAACCAATAGAAAAGACAAATAGTAAGAGGAGCAACAGATAGATGAATAATAAAATATTGACTAAACTTAAGAAATGTTGTAGAAAGAAAAAGATTTTCGAGAAGGATATAAAAATAAATACGTAAATGTAATAAGTAATAGTACGTAAGTGTAATAAGTTTGTAAAAAGAAGAGAGAAAAAAAAAATCAATACAAAAACAAATAAATGCCAGCAAACATTAAAACTGGGTTTTATTTTGCTCTACCAGTCGCTTACCTACCATGACAACGGTGTTGTTGATGTATCTGTGTTGTATTATTTGAGGACCGAAATAGAAGTCCAGAAGAGAAATTTCGTAAATGGGAATAAATTCTGATTGATTGTGTCAAAAAAAAAAAAAAGAAACAAATCAACAAAAATTACAGACACAATTTTGTGAAACAAAAGAAACAAGGCTTCAGGTTTTTTTCTTTGACAACTGGTTTATACCTCCAACACCATGCACAGCTGTACACGTACAGGTCAATCAGTTCAATACACATATATATGTATATATGCCGCTCTGCCTGGCTCCATTCTATGGGGGTTTGTTTGTGTTCATCACCAAAGTAAATCCAGCGTTTTATGCGGTGGAGGCAAACGCAAGCAGCTTCAACTTTAAGCAGCGGATAGCTGCAGCAACCACCACAGGGGCCGACAGCACTGCAGCAGCGAATAGGACGTCAGCGGGAAGGGACAACGCCGTAGTAACCCAGGTATTTGCCTTGTTTTTTTTTGTTTTGTGTGCCCCGAGTTCCTAGTAAACCGCCATGAGCGGCTAAGGTCTAACACGCACTGCGATAGCGGCAGTGCGATGTGAGGAGTGCACGCGTAGAGGAGAGGGGGGGGGGGGGGGGGGTGTTAAGGAGGACGTCAGACAGATACAGACGGACTCACGCTAGACAGACGTACGACAGGTTGCCGACGAAAACATCTCTGTTTTTCTTTTTTTCTTTATTCTTTGTCATGCGGCTCTGAGAGCCAAATCCCGCCAACTAATTCGCTCTACCGGCCAAAGAGGGGCTAGAACCGTGACAGAGACTATTAGGTAGGGCAGGTAGCGAAAGCTCGAAGGCTTACGGTATACCCGTTCGATCAGCTATGTGTCGTCCGTCCGCGTGTCCGTTTAAGGGTAAATACGTGCCACACTTTAGGTGTACATGTTCGAGTTCGAGGGTCCGAGAAACAAAATATAGACTAACTGCTGTGGATGTATCCGATATAAAACTGCTGCTGGCATGGGGAAATGACATTACTAATTGATCGCAAAAAAAGTTTTGCTACCAAATGGGGACAATTAAACTACTCTTCCAGGGCTCCGGGAAGACACCCGATGCAAGCGGTAAGTATCGGTGAGAGGTCGAACAATATATTTATAACAATTTAAGCAGAAAAAGCGTTTTTGGTGTTGAGGTAAATAAGAAGAAAAAAAGAATTTTGCTTATGGTCGATACGGAATAATGTGGAAAGCTACTCGAAAAAGATGGTCTTGTTTTTTTACCAATATTGTGAAGTATTAATAATGTGTGGCTAAAGTTGCCCAGATTTTTACATTATAAGTACAACTACTTTAGTGGTAAAATTAGGTCCGTTTAATAACAATAAAAAAAAATAAATGGCATTAATGAAGCAAGAAGAAGTAAACGAAACATGAGGATACCGAAAAGATTATAAAGTGAGACGCCGGCTGATAAATTGTTCGTCTTAGTAATTTAAGAAATCAGTTTTTATCGTGCAGTTTGTAATAAAAATTAAATACAAAATCAAAAATTCCTCAAATATGATAGAACGAAAAAATAATTTCGAAGAACAAAAAAAAAACAATTCATTAAAAGAATAAATAGACACAAATGCAACAAGATGGTAAAGTAAACACCATTGCAACATAAAAAAAATAACGCAAAAAAAAACCTGAATTGTTTTAGGCACTACTAGTATACAAAACATTAATTCCCGATAGCAAATACAGTACAGAAATATCAAGTAATTTAAATTTTGTTTTTTTTCGTTGGAAAACTGGTACAAAACAGAAAACCAGATTTAAATAAATAAGAAGAAAATATTTAAAACATTTCCAGTATTGTATTAGATAAAATTTTATTCTACTTATATATTTAATGCATGTAAAAATAAAAGTGAGATTTGCCGAAAATATAATGTTGAATTCTCTCAAATTCTCTCCTATCAAAAATTGTTAATCTAAAAACCGGCAAGTACAGTACCAACAAACATAATATGTATATTGACGAATTTTTGTGAAAATATATAAAATAAACAAAAGTTGCGCTTGATAGAAGAAAAAAAAAGACGAAAGCTGTTCTGTTTTTTTATTAACCAACTATGAATAGTTAAGTATAATAAAACAATTGCATACACACGCCTGTTAGAGGAGCAAAGCAATTGAATGATTTTCTTTACATACATTAGCCCCATAAATGTGCATAAGGGGCAGAAGGTAGTTGTGTTAGCATTTGATAAGCAGGCTTACACGGGTGTGAGTTCAAAACCAAATACAAATAAGAAAACAAAAAAAAAGGTAAAATAAAGAAGAAAATCTAATGAAACCTGCTGCGCTGAAACTGGCTGGAAATATATCGGCGTACGATCCATTCCGTGGTACGATTATTCCATCACGGAATCACTCAACATAAAATACAATTAGTAGACCAGAACTTCCCGATAAAAACCGATGGAATCATAGGAAGAGATTTCCTACACAAATATGCTTGCAATAGAAATTATGAAAATTTCTCTCTTACAGTTAATACACACGACGACCAAATTCAACTTCCCATATACGATGAAATACTTAATAAAAACAACATACTTCTTCCCCCAAGATGCGAAATTATAGTCCCCATAGATATCAAAATAGACAGCGACGCTTTAGTATTAAATAGAGAAATAGAAAAAGGAATATTTTTAGCCAATTCAATAAAATCAAAAAACGGACAAAAACCACATTAAAATATTAAATACACTAGATAAAGAAATCACAATACAACACCTACATATTAATACCGAACCACTTCATACCTACCAAATTATACAAAACACCAATATACACACTCAATATGATGAACAACTATTCCAAAAAATATTACAATCCATAAAATTAGACACCGTCAACAACTCTCAAAAACAAGAACTCATAAAAATTTTCAAAAAATTTCAAACAGTATTCCACCTAGAAAATGAACCACTCACAGCAAACAATTTTTACACACAAAATATAGAAACAAACGACAACACACCAGTATACATAAAAAACTACAAACTACCCCACACACAAACAGACACCATACATAATCAGGTAAAAGAACTACTACAACAAAACATTATAGAACCCTCAATTAGCCCCTACAACTCACCACTCTTACTGGTACCCAAAAAAAATCAGACAGACATAAAAAAATGGCGACTAGTAGTCGACTACAGAAAATTAAACGAAAAAATAGTAAACGACAAATTCCCCCTTACAAGATTAGAAGACATCTTAGATAGACTAGGACGAGCAAAATATTTCTCCACTCTGGACATGACAAACTCATTTCATCAAATAAAACTTAACAAAAACTCGCGACCATTAACCGCCTTTTCAACACCGAACGGACATTATCAATACACAAGACTTCCATTTGGATTAAAAATTTCGTCCAACAGTTTCCAAAGAATGTTAACTATATATCAGGACTAGACACCGAAGCATTTTTATACGTAGACGACATAATAATACACGGATGTAGTTTCGAACACCACAACAGAAATTTAACAAAAGTACTAGAACGACTTGACAAATACAACCTAAAACTAAATCCATCCAAACGCAACTTTCTACAACCAGAAGTAACCTATTTAGGACACCTAATAACACCCGAAGGCATAAAACCAGATCCCGCTAAATACGAAACAATAAAAAGCTACCCCCAACCCAAAAATACTGACGAAGTAAGAAGATTTGTAGCATTTTGTAACTATTACAGGAAATTCATAAAAGACTTTGCTAACGTAGCACAACCACTAAACGATCTCCTCAAAAAAGGAAAAGACATCGACTGGACAAACCAATGTAATCAGGCATTCCTAGAACTCAAAAATAAACTAATATCCCCACCCATATTACAACATCCAAATTTCGATAAACTCTTCATTTTAACAACCGATGCATCAAATTACGCCTTAGGAACAGTACTATCACAAGGAGAAACAGGTCAAGACTTACCCATCGCATACGCAAGCAAATCCCTAAACAAACACGAAAAAAACAAACCAATCATAGAAAAAGAATTACTCGCAATCCACTTTGGAATAACGCATTTCAGACCCTACTTATTCGGTAAAAAATGTACAGTGATAACTGATCACAGACCATTAGTAGCACTATTCTCTCACAAAAACCCCACCTCAAAATTAACCAGAATAAGAATAGAATTATCGGACTACGATTTCAACATAATTTACAAAAAAGGTTCAAACAACACTAACGCTGACGCCTTATCAAGGATAAATATAAACTCTGAGATATTAAAAGAAATGATTCTAACATCAAAAGAAGAAGACCAAGAACGGATAAAAAGGACACTAGTAATAACCAGAAGCAAATCGGCAAAAGAAAACTCAAATGATAAACTAAATATGTGGGAATGCACGTCAATAAATGATATCAAGAACACAAGAAAGTTAGAATTCAAATTCGAAAGCGGTATAAAAGATATGATAATTGAAAATGTAAAAGAATTAAACTGCACACGTGTGAGATGCAATGAATATCCAGACCATTTCGATACGCTCTTGGAAAAATTGACATCAAAACTGAACAAGTTAAATTTCTTAGACTATGCATTAAGTTTACATGATGATATATTTAAATACATATCCAAAGAGATATTAAAAGAAAAATTCAATAATATTAAAAGAAACCGCATAAATATACTATTATACAAAGAAAGAGAAAGAATATATGATGATGAAGAAAAGTGCAAATTAATAGTAGAATACCACACTTGCCCACACTCAGGACATTTCGGAGTAAGAAAAACATTCCAAAAATTAAGCCAAAAATACATCTGGCGCAATATGTTCAAGATGATAAAAAATTATATAAAACAATGCCACATTTGCCAAACAAGCAAACAAACAAAACATACAAAAGAATCTCTCACAATAACAGATACACCGTCCACATCTTTTGAAACACTAAGTATAGATACAGTAGGACCAATAAAACCTTCCAATAATTTCCGATACATATTAACAATACAATGCGAACTAACAAAATATATAATCGCACATCCTATTGTAGATAAAAGCGCAAAATTAATTGCCAAAATTTTAACAGAAGAGGTAATACTCAAATACGGCCAATTTAAAACATTAAAATCTGATAGAGGAACAGAATTCAACAATGAACTAATAAAAGAAATTTGTCTATTACTATATATCGAGCAAAAATTCTCAACTCCCTACCACCACGAAACCTTAGGTACAATTGAAAGAAATCACAGAGTTCTTAACGAATACTTTCTAGCCTTTGCAACAAACAATGATTGGGATAAATGGATACCATACTACACTTTCGCATATAACACTACCCCTCACGTAGAAACACAATATACACCTTTTGAATTGATATACGGAAAATTGCCATACATGCCCAACGAAACAATATTAAATTCAAATCCTACATACAACAAAGAAAACTACATAAATGAGCTAAAAACAAAATTAAAATATTCTTTAGAAAAGGCTAAAAGATTTTTACAAAAAGTAAAAGCAGCAAGAACACAACTATCAAAAGAACATTACACTAATCCAATCGATATAAACATAGGAGATCAAATCTTATTAAAGAAACACAACAGGAAAAGACTAGATAAACCCTATGAAGGACCCTATGAGGTAATAGATATCAAAGAACCCAATGTCACAATACAAATAAAAAATAAGCAAAAAACTGTACATAAAAATTTAATTAAGAGATACAATACAGTAGATGTAAACTAAATTTATTTTAACCCATAAAACTAAGCATAAAAAGCTGTAAATAAACACTATATACTTAAGAATTTACTCATGTTAAATGAACAAAACAAAAAATTACCGTTTAAAATTTCTCTTCCATAACAGAAAATTGTTAACGTCTATAAAAACATTAACAATTTTCTCTCTAAAACGGTAAGGGTGTAGTGTGATCACATACCGTCGTATGCATCCACTTTGAAGTGCGACAGAATTATGCTAAGTTTGCATAATTCTGTAACAAAAAAAAAGTAAAACAAAAATTTTCTCGTACTTCAACTGGCTGGGTATTGCATTTCGTAATGCAATACGATGCCACGCGCCCTAATCAAAACAATTACTATCTGTTTACGTTAGAATAATTTAGTGTAATAATTTCTGTATAAATAGCCAGGTAAGAATTGAATAAAGTTAATTGTTATCAATCAATTCAATAAAGCGTATCAACTCGCTATTTTATTAAAGGCGTTAAATCCGCCCGAAGCATAAAGCTTATAGTTAGGGAACGTCCATTGCCGAGCTACATTGGCACTAAATGAGACGGCTAGACTTGGCGCACAGAAGCCGAGCAGCATAGGGCTAAACCGCGGTACACCAAATAATAAGGATAAACTAAAACATTATCCATACTACATAAAACATCAATACCGCACAAATCACTTTTTTTATTACAATATTTATTATTTCGATTTTTAAAAAGACACGTAAAGTAGTTTAAAAACTCATAGTTGTATCTACATTGACAGAGCTTTATGAAGATAAAGTTTCTAGAAGAACAATTTGGAGCATTGAAGTTTTGCTCCCCTGATAGTGCCGGTGGATCAGTAGTACCATTTATTAACTTAATTAAGAAGGAAACACCAAGAATAGATCTACGTGTCTAATAAGGCTAAGATAAGCAAAAGCAGCCTACTTTCATAAGCAGGTAATTGGCGAAGCCTCCCCTAACCTAAATTCCTTAGAGTGAAAAACAGAAATGGTTTTTGAACTGATTCTGTTGAGCCAATATGATACATGTAGGAAGAAGACCATACAACTAAGGCATATTCAAGTATTGGTCTCATCAAGCTAATGAATAGCCCCTGCGTAACTTATAGATCGTTAAGCTCTATAGATCGCTATTTAATAAAACCAAGTAAAGGAGTAGCTTTATGTACAGAAAAAACGAAACAATACCCCTAAATCAATATATTAATCCCTATTTTCTCATTTGTGTGAATTGATGACATAAAGAAGGAAAGATTCTTGCATTTTTTCAAATTGTAGTGTGACCGCATTCGTGGTTAATATGCATATATTTTGAAGTGTGA
>NW_024002699.1:0-1715 GCF_014805625.2 Glossina fuscipes
AGAGAGAGAGAGAGAGAGAGAGAGAGAGAGATATCAAGGAATAAAAAAAAATTAAAAGATACTGCTATCAGTTACCGAAAAAGAAATGTGAAAACGCTTCCTTAGATGATGCAGATTTGCGAAAAAGGCCACAGAAAGAAAAGCGAAAAAACGATAAAAATTTAAAAATGCCTTTAGACGATTTGGCAAAACAAATAACTCATGTTCAGCATATGCATTTTTCTTTTCCGCTCTTTTTAAAGGTTTTTTTTTTTTTTTATGAAGTTTCGATCCCATAGGTTATGATAACATCACTTTGAAGCATGATTACCTTCATTCTCTTCAAAAAAAAACTATTCTAAGAGGTAAAGCAATCGAAGCAATAAAAGCAAAAAGCAGACACTTTCCTTCCCCCTCTGCTTTGACTCACTCTCTCGCTCTCACACTATTAAGTTATATTTTAGTTTTAAAATTAATTTCTGTTTTTGTTTTTCGTTTTTTTTTTTTTTTTTTCCTATTATTCTGAGTCAATCTCAATCCTCACTTAATATTGATAACATTTAATTTGCAAACAAGACAAATACAATAAATTATATATTTTTATTGTAAAGAAAATATTGTCGAGAATTTCTTTGTGTATTATTGTAGGTATAAATAAAATTGGCGGCGCTTTTTTGCTGTGATTACAACAATAATTATATGTGTATATGATTGTTGTTTTATTTCTTTTTTTTTCTTTTTTTTTTTTGTTTTTCGTTCGAGTTAATTGTTTACTATTTATAAACAGTGTCCGAGAGACCTTGAAATAGTACAACGCCTGCCACCAGCCGTTTGATTGCCAACCAACCAACCAAACAGGCAGCCAGCCAGCCAGCTAGCCAGCCAGCCAGCCAGCCAGCCAGCCATCTAGCTAACCAGTCAGCTGAACCATACGACTAAAGTCTATGGCAATAAAAACAACAACAATAACGATAATCAGATAAAAAGCCCAACAACACAATGGAACAGCAAAATAAATACACACAAAATTTAATATATACAACAAGAAAATAAAACATAAGAACAAAAAGAAATAAATAAAAAATGGTGAAAAAGGTTGAAAACAAAAAAATAAAAAAAAATTAAAAAAAGTGCACTCTGGAGATAAACAAAAAAAGAAAAAAAGGAAAGAAAAAGAAAAGAAAAAATCTTAAATCCGCAAGCAAGCAATGGATGAGAAGGAGGAAGGGGGTGGCAAAAGAGGACGCAAAAAACCTGAGATAGAACAGACCGAAGAACGAATAACGAGCAACAACAACAACAACCACAACAATGCCACAGTTCAATACAACAAAACTCGATTAACTTCACATTAATTTTAAAGAAAAAAAAAAAAAAAAAAAAAAAAACACCAAAACACATGTACACTTACACGCATACATATAATAAATGCAGACATAACGACAGAAGAGCAGAACCTTCGGAATGTATACCGAATGTATTTTTGTATATTAATGCGAATACATGTAAGTGTATATGCATTTGTGTGCATTTACGTACAATAGTTTTATTTGCTTATAAACCATGTAAACATATTCCAAGACTTTATGATACGAATTCTTGTTTGGTTTCAATGCCAATTTTCCATGCAAACTACTCCAAAAGAGTTGTACGGCATTTGAGCGAACGCTCGTGTATTCTCGCTCACTAAAATTGCAACGCATTTCGATTAGGCTTAGATTAGGTTTAAGTTAAAT
>NW_024002700.1:0-10667 GCF_014805625.2 Glossina fuscipes
AAAAATCCCACAAAGTATATAAATTCTTGTCCAGTTTCAAATTTAGAATGCGCCTAAAGATGCCCCCCTATCCATCTGTCCATCTCACTGTTTGCGCAACTTTGTAATATTTGTGGTAAACATTCCCCCGTTAGCGAAAATGAATATGTAGCCTACAAATTTACAAAATAATTTGGAATTGACCTAAACTTTTCAAAGGACGCGATAAAAACATTAAAAAAAATTAACTGCGCCCACTTCATATTATAGCGCATGAAAATTTTGCTGTCTTATTCTTACTTGTCTTAAACAAGATGCTTTTTTACTTTCGGAGACATTCATACTAGTGGAATGTTTGCCAGGTAAAAAATTCCCCTACATTTGATCGATTGATATCAGATTTAACCAAGTGTCCACGTACCGTAATAAACAAGAATTGCAACTAGAAAGTCAGTGTTCGCAGGTTCAAATTTCGCTGCTGTAGCTCAGAATTTTTCTGGCTTAGCTTTAGTGAGAGCTTATGCGGCCAAAACATACAACTTATGCTTCAATTAAAAAAGATAAGTAAATAAATTTGATCTGAACGTGGCTTGTTTGGCGTTTGGTAGCTGCAAAATCAAATGAACCACCATCATTTTCGATTATGACTTTCATCTTTGTGATGCTGTGTTTGATTGCCGACATCTTCAACGTAGAGAGCGCGTTTGCATCCGTTCAACATTTATCGGTCCAAAAAGCGTCTTAAAGAATAACATAAAAGGGATTAACTTTTCTTCTTCTAATTTTTTATGGTAATTTTTTTTTTTTTCCTTAGTAAAAACTTTTTTCAAGTTGGGTATCAAAATATTAGTTCAAGGCGAGCATAATCTTTTTTCGTATTATGTGGTTTATGTTTAATCACCGCAATTGTTACGCCATTTGTTCCAATTAATTTATTCGTTAGGTATACTTGCAATATAATAGTTAATAAGTCAAGCATGGTAAAAGGCTACCGTCTTCATATGTATTTAGATATTCAATGCATACGGAGAGATAAAAAAAATTTCGCAGGAAATATAACAAGGAGCATAATCTATTTACTTGAGCGAATATATATAGACAAAATAATCACATAAATCGTATGTCATTTGATAGTCTTGCTTTGAACCCATAACGGTATAACACCACTAAGGCATTTTTGTTCGGGCTTACAAAATGTTTTTAATTTGAAAAAATTTTTTTTTTTTTATTACTTCAATTTTTTTATTACTTGATTTGGTGAATACAAGAAAAAGAAGCATCTCATATGCTTCTCGAATCCATATGTATCTAAATATCCATAATTCTACTTTTGCACGATACACACATTCCCAAAAAATTCGTGTAAAAAATATGTGTGAAGAAGGATATTGTCTAAATGGAAAAATAGTAGATTGGTTCCAGACTTAAAAAAGCAACTGAAAAGTACAATAAACATTACAAAGAAAAGTTTTGTTAGATTTCATTTAAGAATTTATTTTGTGCTTACTCATCTCAATTTGTTGTTTATATTATAAAACATAAATTATACTTTAAAAAACGACATCGACTTGTGTTCTGAGTAGTGCGTGTTTTGTTTTTCGTCTGTGATTTTTTAAATTGTTTTCGGTGTTTTTCGGTGTCTTTTTGGGTTTAACTCTTGTGTTTTCTGTGCTTTTGCTAAAACTGATTGTCGCAGATACGATATTTGCTTTCGTTTTCTGTGAATATAATAAAAAATTCAAAAAAACACAAAACAAAAATAAAATATTGAAAACAATTGTCCTTATCCTCAGCAGTTCCCAAACCTTTTCAAGTGAGTGGTTATTTTCCAATTTATTAAATAATAGACAACCATAACGCATAATGGCCGCGGGGCCGCCTGATAAAAACTCAAATAGATTTCATCTATCAGCAGACGTATCCCCCCAAAGAAAAAAAATTAAAAACTCCGACTTGCCGGTGTTGCCAAACAGTAGCATCATTCCTGTCGACAAAAAATATGTTGTGACTTCTCCAATTGATCCTTCCATAACAATTTCGCAAATCAACCCTTTTGCTATTAAAAAAGCATTAGATAGCATTACAACATATATAGACTCTATATCGACTTTACGCGGTGGGAATTTACTTGTCCTCCCTGGAAACCCGAGCGCAAACGAAAAGCTCATAAAATCGAAATCATTAGCTAATTTATGTGTTATATCCGCTAAACTGCATGACAAACTGAACTCGGTTAAAGGCGTAGTTATGTCCCATGCTTAAAGCATGTGCCGGAAGATGAAATTGTGCGCGAAATGGGCAGTCAAGGAGTGGCTGAAATCTACAAATTCACCAAATTAAATGACGATGGAAAAACCCGCTCTCCTACAGGAAGAATTATTTTGACTTTTGACCGCTATCGGCTACCGGCAACGGTTGATGTAGCTTGGTACAAATATAAAGTAGAACTCTACATTCCAAATCCCATGAGGTGTAAAAACTGCCAACACCTGGGTCAGACGGCA
This sequence comes from Glossina fuscipes, assembly GCF_014805625.2. Classification (NCBI taxonomy): domain Eukaryota; kingdom Metazoa; phylum Arthropoda; class Insecta; order Diptera; family Glossinidae; genus Glossina; species Glossina fuscipes. Next base: position 2,484 of record NW_024002700.1, read on the forward strand.
AAAAGATGCACCAGTCCTCCGTCCTGTGCTAACTGTGGTCTTCCTTCACACCCTGAAAACTGTACGCGTAGCTGCTGCTTAAATTGCAACGATCAACACCCTGCGTTAGATAAACAATACCCACGTTTTATACAAGTGCGTGATATTCTAAAAATCAAAACAGAAAATTACTGTAGCATGGGTGAAGTGCGACGCAAGTACCGGGAAATTAATCCATCTGGGACCCAAAGAATTAGCAAAAGCAATACCTACGCTGTTGTCGCCTCGCAAACCGAGCCTAATAAACCTTTAACTCCAACCCCTGCCAACGAAAAATCTTTTCTACCATCAACCAAAAATTACATTGACAAACCAGTTCCATTACCCGCCAAAGATAATATTGAAAAAATCAACACAGCAGCAAGTATTGAAAAAATTAAAACAACAACACGTATGCCAAAATCTAATAAACTAAATCCCCCAGAATCACCAGTTCTCAACGCTAGTCAAAAAATTACAAGTGGTAATGAATCCATTCTTTTAGCCATTAATCAACCTTCAGTTTTAAATTATCACGTGTCCCCACTCGTAGCACTTCACGCAACAACGTAAGTACAGATTATTCTGCTGGTAAGAACAAATTATTCACGCAAAATTCTTATAGTGACATTTTCGACGGAGACGCTGACATGTCAACTTAACCCACCGATCATTCCTTTTCCTGCCACTACAATTAAATAAAGTTCTTAAAATTCTATCCCACCTTCGCAATCGTTTTCTAAGCAAGAACACTACAATTTATTTTCCGTGCCGAAAATCAAATTTCGAACTTCTTTCGAAAAGAATTCGCAGAAATACATCAATGACAGTTGTCTCGCACAAAATCAACTTGGTCATTGGGACTTCAAATCTGAATGAAATTTCTGTCATCTGCACTCCCAACTTTAACTGACGCACATTTCTAATTACTTTGGACAGATGTGGTGCGAGTACTCCTATGAAAGCAACTTATCCAGTGCTTCCATCGAAAATAAAAGGACTCCAATTTCTCTTTTAAGTGGTATTGACAAATCTTCCTGGAAAATTGCATAGCCACCTTAGAACTTGAAAGTTGTCGCTCCAAATCGAAGGGAGGACACCTGGTTTAGACTGCATCTCCTACCAAATGATCAGTGCGTTGTCTAATTCAAATAAAAAGAAATTACTGAACTTACATAATACGGTATTTTTGACTGGCCATATACCCTACATGTGGAAACTGGCAGCAGTTGTTCCAATTCCAAAGTCAAAAGATGTCTCCATCGCATCAGATTATCGCCCAAATCGCTTTCTTGTATTGCCTCTCAAAGGTATTGGGAAAGATTATGGCATCTAGATTATTTTTGTTTCTTGAGTCCAAGAATCTGATAACAAAGCAAAAAGTTGGCTTCAAGCGGGGTAGCGGGTGCATCGACGCTCTGTTGACTATTTTACAAGCAAAGCAATTTTTGAACGAAATCATGTAACAATTCTCTCAATTGATTTCGAAAAAGCATTTGACAGAGTTGGTCTTCATGTTATTTTAAGACTCTTGAAATTATTGAATGTTGGACCCAAATTTTTCAACTACATCAAATCATTCATGTCGCATCGGCGGTTCAAAGTTAGAATCAATAATCATCTTTCTGATTCCTTTCCGCTAAAGAATGGCATTCCGCAAGGATCTCCTCTCTCTGTCACGCTTTTCCAGATCGCTTTCAACGAAATTAGCGAAATTCTTTGCCGTTTACCAAGAGTGGAACATTGTCTCTACGCGGACGATGTATACATTTCCTCGAATCTATTGCACGAGAGATCTCCACATAGGCGAACTTCTCAGGGACTAAATGCACATTTGTCGAAAACAAACGTGCGGTGCAGGAAATCTACTGATGCATATTAACGACTTACCAGTACTAAATGTGCAGGCGCTCCATGATCTCGGGCTCACGTTTTCCAATAATTGTCGTTGGAAAGCACACTGCCTTCGGTTAAAAAACTCCATTTTAACAAGGCTGAATTTCATACAGTACGTTGGTTGGAGAAGCCATGCGCATATTAACACTATCGCTTATCTTAAAAAAATGCTTGTGTTAAGCAGGATTGACTATGCTTTGATAATTTACGGCAATAGCTGCAAATCTAATATCAACATTCTCAAACTGGTCTATCACCAAGCCGTCAGAGCTAGTTGCTACGCTTTTCGGGCGATGCCCATAAATAATATTATAATTGAAACTGGTCTGTTAATTCAAACAAACCTATTCTCGGTGATGATGTGAAAAAGATTATTATTACGAGGAAAATTCCAAAGTCACCATCTGCAATTGACCATTGTTTGTACTTCGCAAAGGAACTGAACATTCCCTTAAAAATTTTCCGCTCTTTTGGTGTTAACCTCCATGGATTTTGGAAGATTGCTCTTTTGACATTTCGCTGTCTATGCACAAGAAAGAAGACACTCCAAATTACATCTTCGGGAATCTAATAGCTGAAAAAACCCAAGTATTAGGGAGTGCTGGTTGGAATTTTTTATACACAGACTCAAAGGCTTCTGGCCTGCCTCGTGCTTGTCTCGTGGTAGATGCTACAGGACAGGTTATTCTCAATCACATATTTCCCGAAAGTACTTCAACTTTCACAACCGAAGCCAGAGCTATCCTTCACGCTGCGAACCTTGCAAACCTAAAACCGTCATTGTTACTGACAGTTTGTCTGTATTACAAGCTATTCGGAACCCTTCGACTTCATGATGGAGCACCATCAACAAATTAAGGAATACAATTACTACAGCCGACGGGAAAATTAAAATGTTATGGGTACCAAGTCACATCGGTTTATTGGGAAATGAGCAGGTTGATCGAGCGGCAAAGTACGCTGCTTCTGCTCCTCTATATATGGATGATGTCATGGAAAAGTTGGATCTTCAAAGATACATTGGGGGAAAAGTTAAGGTAAAAATTGCAGAAGAAAATTTACAATACCATCATCAACCATCTACTCTTCCATTAACCCTCAATTAACTCCACCTTTATATCCAACAAATGTTGAGAAAACCAAGATCCAAACATTTCCGAGAATTCGCCTTGGTCATACAATTGCAACTCACCAATGGATCTTGAGGAAGTCTTCCTCCCCAATCTGCAGTTGTGGACAAACTCTCACCATAAAGCACATTCTCTGCGACTGCCTCAACTTTTCCTTGGCTAGAAGTATTGCATTTGGAACGATTAAACCTTTGGAAATTCTAAAATCACTTTCAGAACAGAATATCAATTCAATATATTACTTTATTAAAACTACTGGGCTCAATGTCTAATGTACGTTTATATAAATTCGAGCCGATGGCCTGTGTTGCTAGTGCTCAATATCTTTTTTTAGTCTAAGAATTTATTTCATTAGTCTAAAATTGTAATAATAATAATAATAATAAGCCAATTTTATTCCCAACCGCACACGCAAACACACAGCAGTACATACGCATGTAATATATCACGTTTGAAATCAATTTTATGAGAAAGATTGTTGGAACGGATTCAAGCTGTCAGTAACCCAACACATATGTCTGTTCAAAGAAAAAGAAATGTGATAGAAAATTTTGAACAGAATATGTTATAATTTTTACGCTTTCGAAATATGAAAAAATTTTTGGTGTTGCTCAAAATACCGATATACAAAACGCCGATATATTAAACATATTTGCACACATACATATACATTAAGTGATAAAGCATCTAAAGGCTGGCGGTTTTGGCAGTGCGAGACTTTAACCCACTAAAAGCTACCTACGCTTTTATATCCTATCCTGCTGCGCAAAGGTTCAGACACACCCTCGGAAGGAGGGTTGCCGTTCCCACTTATTGTTAAAGTTTTCTGCAATATTACATGTACTACACAGAGCGCTAGCTTCGAGTTCAAAACCACATAGATAACCACGAAAGTACGCATGACTACTACGTATTTAGGTCCCGTAGAGGTCAACTTCACCATCATGCGTAGGAAAAGAATAAAGTTCGTTCACCGTTCAACCGAATCTTCATCGATCAGGTAGCGCCTTCTCAGCGTTTTGACATCGCAGTCACATAAGTGTTCTTTTAAGCTTTGTGCTTCTGCTATGTATGCTTCTTAGCCCATCAAGAATACGACTGAAATCATGCCACGGTATGCTGCTGAAAGGTCCATTGTCTTATGTCAACCGTATAAGATTCTGATGTCCATATGAGATTATGAATCTTTTTCGTCTCTGGCATTGTTTTCGTCCCAGTGTGTTGGTTATTATTTGCATTAATGCCTCTGCTGCGTTTTGTGTTTTTTTGATGTCTTGTTCAAAGTATGGTATGTGAAAGCCTGTAGTATATCGTGACTCATAAATATGGAATTGTGTCATACGATAATAGTTCGAACTCATCTGTTTTTAATACAACACCGTCTATCATCTTCTTGGATTTTATTCGAATCGACACTGTTTGCTGTTCTGCCTGCTTCGTTCATGTCCACAAAAACAACGTGCGCACTATCTCTTTTGTGTTATTGTCCAAGAGCGCAATACTCTGTAGCTGATTTGCTGTTACTACAATGTCGGTTTTCCCCCTGATAGTTCCGCTCAAATTTTTCACGATATATGCAGGCACACGCAGGTTTGGACCGGTATATTTACCTTATGTGAAAACCAAGTAAATCAAGTATCTGAATACGATATTATACAATATTTTTTACTACGCAGAGGTCTTGTGATAAATATCCGCAGCGACGTAATGTTCCAATGCCAGCAGCAATATACAACTCAGGTTTCCGAATATACTTCGCTATGGGTGAAATTCACTATCTGGACACACATATTGCATCTTGGATTTGTTTAGACAGAGCCAAACGCGGATAGAATCATTTCCTCTAATGGTTGCTAACGACGTCAGCAACACAAACTGGTTACAGCATACATAGAATCCCGGAGGTACATGACACTGGAATTATGGCCCATTAGGACTGCTTAGATCAACTGATCAATGAACTAACGCATATTTTAGCCCTTGATGGGTTTCAACAAAATATACAAGACACGTTTCTTTCATGCGAAAGCTAAATTTTGGAATGCAGATAGTTTAAAGTAAGTTCCAGTCTTACTGGTATTTAACTGATTTTCCAATATGTTATCGGGTTCGATTTGGTCCCATGTTTATCCGTAATCAATCAGACTTCAGGTACTCTCTTTCTTGTCTTTTAGTCAACCACCATCTCCTGTAGCCATTTTGACCACTCTTCAATTTTACATATGAGTTTACTTGCAAGATCATGCAAAAGTACAAGAAAGACGACCGCCGTTTACAAATTCTGTTGCTGGAAGCGCTGCTTCATGCTGAAATTTGTGTACTGGATATAAAACTTTTGCAAGTCGCTAAGATCTATAGATATAAAAAAAGATAAAAGACAGAGGCATCCAAACGTGCTAAGCAGCGTGATGGTCTTTCCCAATAGTAATGAATGCATAATGGCTAATGAGAATCACTTGAAATGGGCTCTTAATCAGTTTAACTAAATGATGGTAGAATGGTTCACACTTTGTTCTATTATCTCTATTGTTTCCTTTTCTTTTTTCTTCAATAAAAATTTCGTACAAAGCACTTGACATGAAAATAAATAAAATAAAATAAAAATATAACAGTAAGTTACCAGAGAATTACTATTTGCTAAGACGAGCGTTTATCTTACATTTGCAGAGTATTGTTATTAAATAGGCGCTAATAAAACCGAAGAAAGTAAATAGGAAAACGGAAAAAAACAAATATAGAAAAAAATTCCGTAATAACTGTTCTTAGGTTTTTCCTTCTATTCTCTCTTATTTCTGGATAGTTAATCTGAATCAGGTCGACAATTTTTTTCTTTAGGAAAATCATGTAAAAATGCAGCTAGGAGCATTTCAAGTGCACCGAATAAATAGAAGTCTTGTATATACATAAATATATGCACATATTTTGGTTTACTTGTAAAATAATGCAGAGACGTATAGAAGAGTTGTATATATGGGAGGAAAAGACAAAACAATGGGAGAAAAATAAAACAAAAGCAAAATTAACTTTCGAACTAGTTTTCCTTTTTTTATGTTTTATAGTTTTTCACTCAAGCGAAGGAAATTGCTTAGATTTATTTTCTTTAAGAAAAGCTTAGAACTATGTTAATATAAGAGTTTTATATATTTGGGCGCTTTTAAGTGAAATTGATATTCTATAATTCATTTCTTTTGCTGGTTATATTTCACGTCGTCCTTACAATGGCGTATCGTTCATTTTGCCTCAAACATTTTCAGAATACTCATAAGTCCAAACGTCCACGTTGGAACAATATAGATGGTAAGTGTAAGATTATCGGCAGGGGTAAGGTTATCGGCGGGGTAAGCAGTGGAAAAGAGCAAATCTCAATCGAACTCCAAGGAAAATAAATTTTCTTGTGAAAAGACCCTCCTGTGCCAACTGAAGAGGGAACTCCCAGCGAAAATTTGATCTTTGAAGATATACGATAAAAGTCTCGCAAAATTTTCGGTTCGCCTATTTTATTTAACTTACCCACGCGCCTACAATATTCCTTTCGCTTCTTCGCGTTATTTTCGTTCTACCTTTTTCTCTCCTTCTTTTCTTCTTTCTCTCTTTCTTGCCTGGCGCTTTTTAGTCTCTATGCATAATTATCAGCTATTTCCCACCACACTACGCTTAACTTCTTAATAAATTTCGATTATCCTCCCTATATCTCCCTCTTTGTATCTGTCTTCTTTTCTTTTACTTTAGCCAGTCGTCACTTTAGTAGGTTTTTTTTCTATCTCCTTATTTAAAATTTTTTTGGCCTTCAGTCGCCTATCCAATTACTTGATAATTTCTTTCCGCGTTGCTGTCACTCTTATCCAATTTTAAACCGCAGGATTCAAGTTTCCGTAACCTTCTCTTTACTTTCCTAATTCGATCCACGACACTCTGCCCCCGTTACCGCTTTTTTGCTTTCGACTATGCATCTTCTTTGTAATTTCCTCTATTCCATCTTTTACTATATCATCATTCGGTGGTTGCAATTAATCGCATCCTCTAAACTCTCTTTCTGCACTAGCTCTCTTGCGTTTTGCCATCTTTGCTCTCTGCTCTCTGTCCTTACGCAACACGCTTTACTTTGTTGACTACCGAAAATGTTAAATTTGCTGTCCTAAGCTATTTTATAAATAAATTTCGGGTTTCTATAATTTGCTACTGCTGTTAGGGAAAATAAATTCTTAAAAACAAAAATCAACATGATCTTTATAAAGTTTATTTTCTTGAGATAGTTAGTTATTCGAGAAGTTCGAGAGTACAATGTCTACACTTCATTCGTTCTGCTCTGTTTTATTAGTATTTTTATTATGCACCACGTTTGTGTAATGCTTTTCATTTCAGTTTCATTTTAATGTTTACATTACGGAAACGTTCATTTATCACCATATAAGTCCCCATCATAGTCTATCAAATTGTTTTCTAGCAAGCCAACATATGCCTACGAGTTTATTTTGTTAGGTACAAAACATATATTATACTTTCCTCGTGCTGCAAATGTGGCCCATTCGATAAGAAATCAACTGCCATAGTTACGCTTGCAACACGTTAGTCGAATATGCCGTACAACTCCCTAATGTTTATGGTGACCAGCAAATCTGTCCAAATTAAACTTTTTCTCAACACTAAATATAATACTTCTGGAATCTTCCTCCCAAAATTTATGTTTGTCGGCAAATACAATGCGAGCATTACTCCGATAGCGCCAGGTAATAAGATCGCGGCTAACGACACATGAAAAGAAAGATATAGAGGGAGTGTGGATAAATAAATATGTGTCGTAGACCCAAAACGAATTTACCAATAGGTTGTAATAAAGAAAACTACATTTTCGCACAGAATTATTTGTCGGATCGTAGGTATATGCAACTTTTTCTTTATTATACCTCTGCAAGGACACGTTAACGCTTTTTACGTGGATGGATTACGTTAACAAATTTGTATGAAAGTCGTCTCTTGATTCGACCTCACGTGTTCTCCTGGTCGGTCGAGAGAATATTAGGTTAAATTAGCAATAAGCTAATCGATATGTTATATCCTAGGTTAACACGACAAACAACGAGCTTAAGGAAATCCAATTTGAAAGTAGCTGTTTTCTCAATCAACTAGAATTCCTCTCTAC
>NW_024002701.1:0-2201 GCF_014805625.2 Glossina fuscipes
TATACGTACGTCTGTATGAGCCTCAGACTATACCGTTGTGTCATTCTTGGCAAAAAACTTGGACGAAAATTCATCCCAAAAAACTTTTCATATTTTAAATCTTCTTAAAGGAATATATTGTCCAAAATTTACGCCTAACATAATGAAAACTTTTTTTTATTATGGCAAAGCGATTATTCTTGTTTACACTAAATACAGTTTGCCTATAGTAGGCTCTAAGAAGAGTTTTTCAAACAATAACTGGCTCTATGTATATGAGTTTTGAATATTAGGAAAACGTTTATACATTTACATATGTAGTCTACTAACGTATATGAGCGTATAGCCCTGGAGAGACATACGTGCTGGCGAGCATATATGGGTAAAATAAAATATTTATAGCCGTAGTTTTGCTGACTCCTTTTATATCCTCTTTTTCAAGAGGACACGGTTTCTTCATAAACTAATCAAAAGTGTAGAAAGCATACTGTTCCCAAACCTACATATTTGATCAGACGAGCCTACATGCAGTTATCCATTTATTCTGAAAACGACGATCCCCAAAATTTTAAAAAATAAGCCCGCCTTACGCTGCTGGCAATGGACAAAAAGATTAATATTTATTGGGAAATCCTGCAATATTTGTCAAACACATGTAACGAATGCTTTTCAACAGGAAAAAAAAATTTTTTTTTTGCCCTTTGCTAATAAACTATAGTAGATACATGTGCAAAAATTTGAACGCATATTCTGTTAGCGACACTGTGGTACCTGTATGAAAATGGGACAAATTGACCGCACTTACTCCATATTATAGTGTATCAAAAATTTTTTTTCAAACACTTTTATATCCTGCGGAAGCAAGCTTCATAAATCCCATAAAATACATAAATTCTTGTCCATACTCAAATTCGGAACACAGCTGACCATGTCCATCTGTCCCTTTACGTAATCGTGTAATATATGCGGTAAACATTCTCGAGCTAGCGAAAGTGAACATATCGACAAATTTGCGAAGAAATTTGGAAGTGGCTTACATTTTTTCAAGTACACATCTACAATGCCCACATACCGTTGACTGAGTAATAAAAAAACAGCAACGAATAGCAGATTTATTAATGAGAAGTTTTGAAACACCAATTGTTCTCGCCACCATTTTTAATGGTTTCTACTGAAACTGAATTATCTGCAAGTTTGAATAAACTGTCCGTTGCATACATTATACGTCATCATTCCAGACCTACTGTCGTGGTTCAACAATTATTCGCCAGAGAATTGTTTATTTACGAATGGTTTACTAATGGAGTACGAGAAGACAAACTGAATAAATACTACCGTACAAATATGAACAATTGTGAGTACGTCCTAGTCAACCTAGTGAAATATGCATTTGGTATGAGATTGCTTGTATGGTTACCGATAATTTGTCGCTACCTTGTTTTAACATTTTTTGTAACAAAAAATGATTTTTTTAATGACAAATGACTTGATTAACGCAATCAGCAAATGGCTTATCAATATTTTGGAGCTATCATTGGCTTAGCAAGACGTTGGCCTTATCCTGTCTGCATGTTTTTGCAAATTATATGTATTCGCCCCAACCATGGAGGTTTGCACGAGTGTCAACTTAGTGTTGAAACATAAATAAGCGCAAAATTTTATCTGTAGGTAATCGGTTTGTTTTGTAGTTTTTAACAATTAAATTTGCTTTTGTTGTTTTTATATTACGTTTTTATATTATATTATTAGCGCCACTTACTAAATTGATTGGTAAACAAAATTATTTAGCTGGATCTAACCCCGATATTTCGTTACACTGCAGAGTAAGTGGCGCCTTGGACACAATCGAATGCATTATTTGAGCCCATAATAAAATGTAAATCAATGAGAACGATATCTTAGGCTAATATATCCTTACATACGTATTTTCATTAAACGTATTTTTATTATAGTACATAGTACATACATACGTATTTTCATTAAAGTACATAGTTCTTTTGTTTATGTAGAATTGACAGCGCAATGAAGGCACTAAGTCCCTAGGCAGCATAAAAAAGGCTATATTTGCTCGTGCGGAAAAGGAAAAAACGAGCATTGGCAGCCAGTACGACCGTTGACTTGAATTTATTATTTGTGTATTTTGCCCGGTCTGTTATTATCCCGATCCCACATTTTTGGCAACTTAGCATGCTTTTTATCGTGATCAGTATATGATCTGCAAT
>NW_024002702.1:0-5146 GCF_014805625.2 Glossina fuscipes
ATGGCGATTAATACTAACCAGCGCATCCCCTATCCGTAAAGTCAAAAAAAAACTTCTTCGTCACTTGAAAATCTGTCTGAGGGTACTTACCTAGACGGCTATGACACAAAAATGAAAGAGTCTTTGCGATGCGCTGTTCTTTTATAGCCTGAGTCTCGCTCGCTTGTCCTCTTGCCAACATGTTCTATGTGTTTACATGCGTTTTGAGGTCCTATGCTTATGTGTATGCTTAGCTTAGGTTGGCTGCAGTCGCAATCTCAGTTACGACTTGCATGACCCTACTTATGCGCAACTTAGAACCAACTTATATCTAACTTATTAGTCTATTTGTTCAAAGGTCTGCTCACTAAGCACTCAGGTACCAAATCGCGTGATTTGCTCACCGTTAGGTATGTGAGTGCTTGTACACTGTGTTTGCATATGCTTGTTTTCTTTTCGTGTGTGATATTGTGTGGGTGTGTTTGTGTGCAATGCTTTGTGTGACTCTAACGTTTATTTGTTTTGTCTGATCGTCTATTCATTGTAGAGCGTGATGGTTTCTACCTGATGGTATACCCTAACGGGATTTATGCAGTACTGCGTAATATGTACGCGTTTCTGTACGATTTTAAGGCATGCAGACTTCTGTATGTAACTATGACCTAACAGTGCTATAGAATGCTATACGTGATTCTTTGGGTATGTGAGTTTGCCTGCGCGAGTATGCTTATGCATTGCGTAGTATAAGGGTTTCTATAAGCTTAGACCCTAACGGTATTTATACCGTACTGCGTAATATGTACGCATTCCTATCTTTCGCTTACACAGTTAAGGCATGTAGGTTTCTTCCCGTTTGCGTTGTACTCTTCATGCGGTTTTATACCTGAGGTCGACTTGGGTTTGAGTTATATGACTCATAGGTTCTACGGTTTTGGTTTTACAAGAATGGTTTGAGATTTCACTTTTACAAAGATAGGTTTTTTCCTTTATTTTGAGATTTTAATTTTTCACGCATAGGTGTGTGTTTTATGAACTTGGGTTAATGTGTTTGAGATGTTGGATTCTACAGGAGTAGTTTGAGATTTTATTTTTACAATGATTTTGTGGTTTTGGCTTTTCACGCATAGGTGTGTGTTTTATGAACTTGAGTTAATATGTTTGAGATGTTGGATTCTACCGGAGCAGTTTGAGATTTTATTTTTACAGAGATTTTGGTGATTTTAGCTTTTCAGGCGTAGGTGTGTGTTTTTGTGAACTTGAGTTAATGTGTGTTTGAGATTTTGATTCTACAGGCATGATTTGAGATTTACTTTTACAATGGTTTTGTGATCTTAGTTTTGCACGCATAGGTGTGTGATATTAAGCATTTATATGTACAAGGTATAGGTATACTTAGTGTGTGTTTTGTGATTTTATCTTTACAAGGTATCGGTATCGGTATATAAGTGTGTGATATTATGATTCTACATAGGCATATTCGCTATGCGTTTTGTACCATACATTTGATGCTGGAGGGGGGCTGCTCATCTTCTAATGAACCCCCGACGGACGTGCACGGACAGATCGGACTGGCGGGTTGCCTGCTGGAGATAAATGTCTAGGGCGGATTTGTATTTCGTAAGGAAGCAAAAACGCTTCCTTACATCCCCCCCTCGCTTCGGGAGAGTAAAAAGACACGGACTGCACCGAATACTTTTCTATTACTTTCTACTACTTTCTGTTACTTTTCCCCAGCGGTGGGTGTCGGCCGATGATGCTGCTGCTGCCGTTGTTAGGTTGGCCTTGGCTCGTGGTAATGTGCTGCTCGTGACGTTGACGTTACCGCTGCTGTAATTGCTGCTGTCGAAGATTTACCTGCTTTCGGGGATGTGTCGTGTCGAGGCTGCACATGCTGCTGATGAGTTATCTGCTGTGGGTGGTGTGAAGTTTTCGGGCTGCACATGCTACTGATGATTTCCGTTGCTGAGGGAGCTAAGAAGTTCCGCACTGTACATGCTGCTGATGGGTTATTTGCTTGAAGTGATGTGAGGTTTTGAGGCTGCACATGCTGCTGATGATTCCCGTTGATCTATTTTCTGTTTCCACCATGCATCCCACGGGATTACCTCACTTTTTTTTGATGTTCGTGTATACTCGTTGATTTTTTTGTTGTTTTGTTTTTTTCGATGATTTTTTTCCAGTTGGGGTTTCTCTGCTGATCCTTTTTTTCTCTTGTTGATTCTTCTTTGTTTCTGTGTTGATTTCCTTCTGCTGGTTTTCTTCTGTTGATTTTTGTTCTGTGTTGGTTTTTCTGTTGATTTTTTTTTTGTTGATTTTCTTCTGTTGGTATCTTTTCCTTGTTCTTTTTTTTTACAATGTCCTTTTCTTTTTGTCTTCTTTTTTTTTGGTTTTCTTAGTGTTCTTCTTTTTTGGCAATGTTCTTTGTATTTATTTTTGTTGTTTTTTTTTCATGATCTTGTATTCTCGTGGATTTTCTTAGTATTTTTTTCAATATTCTTTTCTTCTGTATTTCTTTTTTTTTTGCTGCTTTTGTGTTCTCGTTGGTTTTCTCAGTGTTTTTTTCTTTGTTCTTGTATTCTCGTGGATTTTCTTAATTTTTTTTTGCTTTTTTTTTTCCGGGATATTTTTAAAATTTTTCCTTTGCCGCTTTTTTCGCTATACGGCTCACCGCCCTATAGCTGGGCTGCAACGGTTTGGAATTGGGTCACCCTCGTGCAGCGGTAACCATTTATCTGCTTGATTGTGCCAGATGTATGCTTGTTTCGCTGCATCGCTCGTACGCTCCATATCGGTGCTGGAACCGTAGAAGGTGTTGGGTGACGGCAAGGCTACGTCGTGCTGTGGGCGATGGTGCAACCGCAGCCCTCTGTTGTTACTACTCGTATTAGCGCTAATGTTGCTGACTTTGCCTGCTTTGGATCTGTAACCTAGATCCTTTTTATTCTTGTTTGTTTTTCTGGATGCTGTGATCGCGATTGTAGTATCTCCTCGTGTCGTAACGCTCCTTGAACGCTCTCGCTGATCTCACGGCTGCGTTCACGACCCTTTCATGGGTTCCATACTTAGGCTCTGGAATAGCAGGCCTAGTGGTTGCAGCTTTGGCTGCTTTGTTCCTTGTTGTTGAGGGCATTGTTCTTGCTGCTCGGACATCTATTGTTGCTTTCTTCGTATTAGTTGGCCCGGATTCTCTCTCTACTTCGCAAGATGATAATTTTTTTACTTCGATAATCTTCTGTTCAGTTATTGCAGGCTTTTTATGCATCTTTCTGTTGCAGTCGTTGTCTTCAGGGTTGCTTTGATTTTCTACTTCGCTCTCGTGAACGCTACGATTTGCTTGATCAATAGGTGGTGGCGGAGGAACAAGTTTCTCATAATGCTCAGCCCCGGTTGACAGCGGCTCTACTTTCAAACCAGATGCGTCTAAACCAACCGCGTAATCTTGGTGGTGTGTTCCGAATAGTAATTCGCTTGGCAATGTGGGCATGCTGTTTTTGCTGCCTAACTTCACGGAATGGCCGGCTACGATGAACACAGCGCCTGTTTTCGCCAGGAAGTCTATACCGAGGGTGAGGTGGTCTTCTTCTCACCACCAATAGCTCCACGTTAAAGGACATATCGCCTATCTTCGCCTCTACCGTTATACTACGTTTGCTATCTTGTGATGCGCCATCTACCATTCGAATGGTGTGGCTTCTCGTCTCAGAGTTTATTATGTGGGGGATAAACCCGATGACATCTTCGCGAATGATGCTTCTGGTAGCCCCGGTGTCCACGACGCCTGTTGTCGCTAGGCCGCCAATGGTGAGGGAGGCTACCAGGGTGCTTCCGGTCATTTCCACAGTTTTTGGCACCGCATCTGGCGGCGGTTTCCTTCGTTCTATCGATTCATACACTGTCATACCTCGTGCTTGTATATGCTGACCGGCGGTTTGTCGGCAGCAGTCCTTTGTCAGAACGCCCGGGCGGCCACAATCCCAACAGAACAAAACACGCTGATTAAGACAATCGCGCGCAAGGTGGCCTGGTTGGGCACATCGATGACAAACGTTTCTGCTGGCACTGCTGGTATTCATCGTGGTCGGGGCATTCTCTCTTGGTGCACGGCATATACCTGATGTCACCCTTGGCAGGGGTGCCACTGTTGGGGCGGGGATATCTTCGAATCGCTCTCCCAGAGCTATTAACTCATTTAGGTCTTTGCTGGAGGTGTCCCCGAAGAAGAGTTGATACTCCCGCTGACTGTTTCGGGCGATTCTGTCTAGCTTCTGTTGTGTCGTATAATCAAGGTGCCGCATTAAGTCCTGCAGGCGGAGCGCGTAATCTCTAAAATTCTCGCCGGCTAGCTGGAATGTCTGTCGCACCTGGTCATCTAACCGTTCTAGGTATCGGGTGGGCAAGAATAATTTGAGGAATTCCTGCCTGAACTCCTGCCACCCTGCCCATACTCGTCGGCTATTCCGGTACCAGATTGCTGCTTTACCATTCAGCAGCTCCATGATGATTCGCGGCATGATGTCTATGGGCAAATCGTATACTTCGCACAATTCTTCTACGCGTGCGATGAACTCCAGGGCGCAGCTCTCGCCATCGTAACGCACCGACCATTTACATATGCGGTCCATGGCCCCGCCACATGAGATGCGTTCTTGCGCCTGGCGCTTGGGACTTGCACCTCGCACGGTGCCTTCCGGCAATTGCAGCATTCTCGGGGTGTATTGCGCCTCCAGTTCTGTCAGCTTCGCCTTCTGCTCCGTTGGTAAGTCGGGGGTTGCAATAAGGGCTGTCACTGCTTTCCGCATATCCTCGACAGTACCCTTGGTGTCTAGGTCGAGCGATCCACAGATCTCGCTCAACTCCTCCTTTCGCAGGCTGTACAACCAGGATGTTTTCACCATGCTGGCTCCTCCCTTAGCCACTGTTTCAATAAGCTCACGGCTTGTATGCTTACTTCCTTGTTTCTGTTGATCCGAAGGTCCCTGCTCGGGCGCCACTTGTAACGAGTTTCCTTAGGCAGGGTATGACTCAGCCAATCCAGGATCCGTTGCAAGAAAATTTTTAATAAATAATCAGGCCCTTCGGGGGAGGATGGTGTTATGATCTCGTAGCTTTATTGGTTCCTCTTTACTGGACGGAAGTATGAAATGGCTGGGGCAAGGAAAAGGAACCA
>NW_024002703.1:0-3936 GCF_014805625.2 Glossina fuscipes
AATGAAAAAAGAAAAAAAAAGGAAAAGAACAAAACAATCATATCCCGCAAGATCATGCGATTTATAAACGGTACCACAAAATCACACGATTTTGTCTAACGGCATGCCATTATTGCGATACTTGCGGTTGACACAGACCGACAGACACCCTACCCAAGGTTTGTTCGCGGCCGTTACAAAGTATACAAGTATTTAAAAATTACCAGAAAAAAGTATACAAGGCCCTCAAAATTACCACAAACACGTGTAAAGGTCTCTCAAAATTACCAGAAACAAGAATGAAGGTTTCTCAAAGTTACCAGAAACAAGAATGAAGGTTTCTCAAAGTTACCAGAGAGAAGTATGCAAGTCGCTCAAAATTACGAGAAACATGCATACAAGTCTTTCACTATTACCTGAAGCAGTTAAAAGTATAGAAGTCATTAAAAATTACCAAAAACAAGTATACAAGTCTCTTAAATTTACTAGAAACAAGAATGAAAGTCTCTCAAAATCACGAGAGACGTGTATACAGTTCTCTCCAAATTAGCAGAAACAAATATAAAAGTCTCTCAAAATTACTAGAAACAAGAATGAAAGTCTCTCAAAATTACGAGAGACATGTATACAGTTCTCTCCAAATTACCAGAAGAAGTACAAAAAACTCTCAAATTCTCTCAGAAACAATTACACAGGTCTCTAAAAATTACCAAAAACAATTATACAAGTCTCTCAAAATTACGAGAAACAAGTACGCAAGTCTCTTAAAGTTACCAGAAACAAGTATAAAAGACTCTCAATATTACCTGAAACAATTACAGAGGTCTCTAAAAATTACCAAAAACAAGTATACAAGTCTCTTCAAATTACGAGAAACAAGTGTACAACTCATTAAAATTTACCAGAAACATGTAAGCAAGTCTCTCAAAATTAACAGAAACAAGAACGAAGGTCTCTCAAAATTGCCATAAACAAGTATACAGGTTTATCAAAATTAGCAGAAACAAGTACAGAAGTCCCTCAAAATTACCAGAAACAAGTATACAAGTCATTAAAAATTACCAGACACAAGTATACAAGTCTCTCAAAATTACCAGAAACAAAATTGAAAGTCTCTCAAAATTACGAGAGACATGTATACAGTTCTCTCAACATTACCAAAACAAGTACACAAGTCTCTTAAAGTTACCAGAAACAAGTATAAAAGTCTCTCAATATTACCTGAAACAATTACAGAGGTCTCTAAAAATTACCAAAAACAAGTATACAAGTCTCTCAAAATTACAAGAAACAAGTAGTCAAGTCTTTCAAAATTACCAGAAACAAGTATACAGGTTTCTCAAAATTACCAGAAACAAGTGTAAAAGTTTCTCAAAATTACCAGAAACAAATGTAAAAGTTTCTCAAAATTACAAGAAACAAGAATGAAAGTCTCTCAAAATTACGAGAGACATGTATACAGTTCTCTCAATATTACCAGAACAAGTACAGAAATCTCTCAAATTTACCAGAAACAAGTATGCAAGTCTCTCAAAATTACAAGAAACAAGTATGCAGGTCTCTCAAAATTAGCAGAAACAAATATACAAGTCTCTGAAAACTACGAGAGACGTGTATACAGTTCTTTCAAAATTACCAGAAACAAGTACACAAGTCTCTTAAAGTTATCAGAAACAAGTATAAAAGTCTCTCAATATTACCTGAAACAATTGCAGAGGTCTCTAAAACTTACCAGAAACAAGTACAGAAGTCCCTCAAAATTACCAGAAAGAAGTATGCAAGTCTCTCAAAATTGCCAGAAACAAGCATACAAGTATCTCACAATTACCAGAAACTAATATACAAGTCTCTCAAAATTACGAGAAAAACGTATACAGATCTCTCAAATTTACGATAAACAAGTATACAAGTCTTTAAAAATTACCAGAAAAAAGTATACCAAACCTTTAAAATTACCAGAAACACGTGTCCAGTTCTCTCAAAATTACCAGAATCAAGTATGCAGATCTCTCAAATTTAGCAGAAACAAGTGTGCAAGTCTCTCAAAATTACGAGAGACATGTATACAGTTCTCTCAAAACTACCAGAAACAAGTACACAAGTCTCCCAGTCTTGCCAGAAACAAGTATACAAGTCTCTCAAAATTACGAGAAAAAAGTATACAGATCTCTCAAATTTACGTGAAACAAGTTGTCACGGTACTAGCCCCTTTGTTGCCGGTACAGCGTATTTATTGAAAGGGGTTTGGCTCCCTGAGCCTCATGACAAAGAATACAACAAAAAAAAATTAAAAAGTCTCGTCGGTTGTCTATCGTCCATCTGTCCACCGTGAGTCCGTCGGTAACCGTCTGGAGTCCTCCCTACGGTGTTATCATATGCACACCCCCTTCATCTCAGCTACAGTGGTGGCAGCTCGCGCTCAGCCACACATCGGGGACAAAAAAAAGGAATTAAATGAACTGGGATACCTGATACTGTTGGTGCCGGTGTAGAGTCTGCGGCAGTAACTGTTTCCTTCGAAGCAAAGGGGTTGTTGCCTGCTTCAAATCCTCACATTGGATGAAAGGGAATTTGGTCTTATTTATTCATGTAAAACACTAGCACACGATTAAGCAGCTATCATCGATAAAATCGAAAGAAATCTCGTAAACTTGATTAGTTTATGTTTTTCAAAGTAAATATATTAGTATACCAACATGGAGAAATTTCTTTCTTTTTTTTTCTCTCTCTGTTCTTTCTGTTTTAATTAAAAGTTGAAACATTCATATTTGTCATTGATTTGCAATTTTAGTTTATTTTGCTTTATTTGCATATATTTTAGTTCACAAATTTCAGATTTGGTAAGTTTTCTTTTCCTATAAAATTAGTTTTACATATTTTCTTTGCTTTACTTGCATATATTTCTGGTCACAAATTTCGGGTTTAGTAATTTTCCTTTCACATGCTTATTACTTTTCGTTCTTCGTGATTATTTGTTTTGTTTTGCAATATTTGAGGTATTTTGGATTTTGTACTTAATTTTTATTACAAAATACCCAATAAACTGATTTCTTAAATTACTGAGACGAACAAATTATCAGCAGGATTATAACATATAAATTTGGAATTTAGTTCACCAAGTTTACAAGAAAGAACTATTCGCACTTTTATTAGTTCTAGGTTTTAATTTATTTTTTTTACTTTTTCTTTTTTACATTTTAGTTCTCGTTAATAATTGCTTTTCTTCGAACTACCAAAAGGCATTCCTCTATCTTTTTTATTTCAATATTTTGTTTGCCATTTTGATTCACTGCTGTGTCTTACAAAACGTTTAAATTTCTATTTATTAAATAAAGTTGAAGTTAATAATAACTTTCACAGTTCGCGGACACGTCCGCACCTCAGCAGAGGCCAAGTCGTTCTCCCTTCTATTTTAGAAATAAAACACAGACACACTTCTCATTCCTGCTCAATTTCCCGCTTCTTCTTTCTGCTCTCTATAGCGGTTTGCCGCTGCTCTCACAAAAGCAAGCAAAGATCCCGCAAAATCATACGATTTTGCTTGTTCTTGCAAAAGCAAAAGAAAAAAAGGAATACCGCAAAATCACATGATTTTGCCTGTTATTGTAAGAGCAAAAAAGGAATACCGCAAAATCATACGATTTTGCCTGTTTTAATGAAAAAAGAAAAAAAAAGGAAAAGAACAAAACAATCATATCCCGCAAGATCATGCGATTTATAAACGGTACCACAAAATCACACGATTTTGTCTAACGGCATGCCATTATTGCGATACTTGCGGTTGACACAGACCGACAGACACCCTACCCAAGGTTTGTTCGCGGCCGTTACAAAGTATACAAGTATTTAAAAATTACCAGAAAAAAGTATACAAGGCCCTCAAAATTACCACAAACACGTGTAAAGGTCTCTCAAAATTACCAGAAACAAGAATGAAGGTTTCTCAAAGTTACCAGA
>NW_024002704.1:0-3346 GCF_014805625.2 Glossina fuscipes
CTTGACAGAAAGGTTTTGATAAATCTACGGCATAGCACGTACATTATCCTGTCGGATGGTCAACTTATTATTTCTGATGGAAATCGTCACTGCATTCATTTCTACTTTTAAAGAAGCGTAAAATTAGAAATAAGCTGTTGGCCTATAATTTTCTGGTGTTATTAACAGACAAAGCATTAAAAGGCGAAATGCAAGACTCTTAACAATGAATATCCATCGCTTAGATATTTTTTCACGTAGCAGGAACCTGTTGTTCTCTAAACTTGATTATGGAAAGCGCTATGATCGTAACTCATTCGCTTTTCTTTTACATTATAAATGCCAGAAATCCGTCACATTGAAAGCAATTTCCAATAATATTATTTAACCTTTGACCATCTCTGCTTTGCCAATTTCCCTGAGATTAGTGTAAATCGTTGTCCACTTTTTAGTTTACCTGAAGATCCTTATCATACAGCAATGTGTATTACCTTTCATCATAAGAATGATGGCTCGTTGAACGGCCTTAATGTGCCAAATCAAACTTTTTTTAAATAAATATTATGATTTTGAAATGGATAAGCTCTTATCTGCACAATAGATCCTTCAGGGTTCTGTTTAACTTTATCAGCTCGGATGAATTGCCTGTGACATCTGGCGTGCCTTAGGACCCATTTTATTTAATTTGTACATTAATGATCTCCCATCGGTGATTAATTCCAGTCAGATCTTAATGTATGCTGATGATGTGAAACTGTTTTCTTCCTTCTCTCTAGAATCGCAATTACATCACCTTCAAAGCGACTTGAATAATTTGGTTGGAAGGTGTTCTTTGAATCTTCTGAATTCAAATAAATGTAAGAAGCTTTCTTTCTCAAGAAGAAAGTCATTCATTGCTCAGCATTTCATTGATTCGCATAATTTGGAGGACGTCGATACGTTCACAGATTTAGGCGTTCTATTTGCCCATAGATTACGTTTTAACTTGCACACTGAGCTCCCGTTAAGCGTCTTGGTTTTATAAAGAGGTGATCCAAAGAGCTTGATGATCCTTATATTACGAAAAGGCTGTACATGTGTTTGGTTAGACCTATACTTGACTATGCCTCTGTTGTGTGGTCTCCTTCATATAGGTGCTATATAGATTCAATTGAATCTCTTCAAAAGCAATTCTTGCTGTTTACCTTTAGGAATTTGGGCTGGGATCCGATTGCTTCTCTTGCCCCCTGTGAAAATACGTTGCTTCTGTTGTCCTTACCGTCTCTCGAAACACGTAGATTTATTCTTGGCGTTTCCTTCGTAATCAAAGTAATAAATGGTGCTATTGACTCGCCTGCATTACTTGGTGAAATAAGCTTTAATATCCCCAACCACTTCTCTAGGCACTTTATCTTGGTTAAGCCTAGTCAATGTAAATATAATTACGAACTGTTTAACCCGCTCAGAGTTGTTTGCAAGAACCTAAATGATGTCTATCACTTATTCTCATTATCGGACTCCTTAAAGTCCATTAAAGCAACATTGCTTAATACGCGCGATTTACCTATGTCGTACTTAAGCTAACTTTTAACCTTAAAAAGTCATTATGAGTCGAAAATTAATTGTTATTAAGTATTATCGGTTGCCAAGGTTGTGTACATGCTTTTTTTTCTTTTTTTCCTTCTTGTTTGTTTTATTGTACTTATACTAAGTTTTAATAATAATTAATTTAAGATTTACTTTAAGAGTCAATTGAACTCGACTGTCAAATTTTCGAGCTTCTGATATAAGTGCAATAAATAAATAAATAAATAAATATGCTAACAGCTTCGATTTGTTAGTGCCTTCGTGTATACATCTAACAGTATGACCGCTAAAATTGTGAATAAAGTGGAACGCGTCTCCGAGAAAAAATGCAAGAACTTCGATTACGGGTACACTTTCCTCAACGGGTTGACCAAAACGCGTATCGATCAGAAGGTAAGCGTCTAATCTGGCACTCGATAAAACTAATACTTCAACACTCTGCCCTACAGCTCTTTGGCTTTTCTTTGGATGTGGATGGGGAACTAATCCACGTACATGAACTTGCACTCGCGTTTGCCACTGATTACTTCGCCGCGATGTTTGACGGTAAGTTATTCCCGGAAACTGCCAAATAGGACTTCAATAATATGTTTAAATATTTGCTTTGATAGCTAATATGAAGGAGAGGAGGGAAGGGACTGTTAAGTTGCTGGATGTGGACGTAGTTGTTGTCAGGGCAATGTTTGACTATATCTACAGCGGGACCATCACGCTTACAGAAGGTAACATCGAAGCGATATTGTCTGCATCGGACTTATTTCAGATCGCATGGATGAAAGGGGAATGTATCCAATTTCTTGAAAGCAACTTGAACCGAAACAATTGTTTTCGATGGCGAAAATTAGCTGGTAAGAGTATGATGGAATTCTCGCAAATTTGGCTCAAGTAAAATATTTTATTTTCTTTCAGATATGCATTTTTATCCCATAGGTAGGGGCTCACGTGCTCCCCAGGCATTTATTGAGTTTACTTATCCAGCAGTTTACGTGAGTTTACCTTTTAGACGATGTCAATTATGCAATAATTAGATCCGTTGTGCGTTGCAATAATTTCATTAACAAGGGATTCCATCGCAGTGTTCCACAAAGCTTTCTTTTTTCATCTTTCTAGCTCTCTTAAAGCTCTTTGGCGTAAAGAGACTAGTTACCTAGTTCCGCTTTTAACGTTTACTACTCAGCTTAACTGGACAACTGACAATCGATTGCACGTTAGCAGAAGAGAAGATTACAATTGTGGCAACTTAGTATGTATTTGGAGATTCCCTTAAAATTATGGGCTTCTCTTTGTTCTACCTTGCAGCGAATGTAAAACAAAGCAACATGAACACAGCTTTAACCCTAGGTAACAGCTTGCAAACTATGTAGGATTAGAAGGCAGATGCGAGGCTAGAAATTTATTATAAAAGGTTCTAAAGAATGCGTGATTAACTGCATTATATACCTGTTGTAGAGAGGAACAACATAGTGGGAGTTGAAGTGAGAATTTTGTAATCATCATCACTCTCCGACTCATTTCCAGCCTGAGGGATATATTTGAGAAGCACTTTTAAATATCTGAACCACGTTCTGATCTTTAATTAACTTTCCATAGAGAAACTTTTACAACATAACCCAACCGATCATGTTATGAACATAAATTTCTTTTGCATTTAATTTCATATCAGATTGACTCGTAACTTTTTAAAAATTTTGTTTTCAGATTAAAGAATGGATAGAGGACGTGCAACGCATAGTCAAACCTGAAGACATTGCTTGTAAGGCCGCTATAAATTGGGTCAAACACGAGCTAGAGAAGAGAAGAA
>NW_024002705.1:0-3887 GCF_014805625.2 Glossina fuscipes
CGGCTGCAGCTATCACAATGCCCCCAATAAATTGTTGCCGTTGCTGTCGCTTCTGCCGTTCTACGGGTGAATCTCTAACAACTGCAGGCGGATGCTTCACAGGATAACCAAAGGCTGAGAATGGTGGATGCGACACCCTATCGGTGATTGCCGGCTGTGGCCGTAAATGCTGTTGATAATTAACACGTCGCTGTTGCTGTCGCTGTTCACCTTCTTTTGATTTTATTTATTTCCTTTGCACTATTTCCGTCACTCCTTAGTTGTGGGACGTATGGTGAAGCAGGCCAGAGAAAAAAAACACTCACTAAATTGTTACCACAGTGCCGAATAGAGAAAACATCTTGTTAATTTTTGCTTCCTTTTTTTTTTTTTTATTCTTTTAATTACTTTCAGTTGTTTACAATTTGTTGCTTTCGATTACTCCTAGGCTTGCGTAAAGAAAATACAATGTTTGAAAAAAGTTTTTTTTTTGATAATTATTCACATGCATGGGTTTGAGGTATGTAACACAAACTTATGTCTAGGATTTGACTTTGGTTGGTAAAGTTCTTTCCTTGAATAAATCTTCATATGTACGTAGGTGCAATAGCACACAATGGAAAGTTTCCTCTTCTTTATATTGGAATCAAAAAACACAACGCGGATCTCCGTCACATCAACTTGTTCTTTTTCTTTTTTTTTTTTTGTCTATTTAATTACAATTACATTATTTGCTTAATGAAGGCAAAGTAAAGAAAACCAACAACACGTACTCTTTGACATCGCCCTTTTCATTTTTGCTGTTACCACTTATACACACAGCAATAAAAAGTAAGTATTATATGAAATGTTAACAGAACTGTCCTCTTGATTATTCTCCTTCCTCGTTTTAGGGACAAAAAGCTGTTCTAGAATTTTCCTTTACATTCCTCCTTTTCACCCTTTGTTTTCCTTTTTTTTTTCTTTAAATTAACAAAAGCATATTTCTTTCTACACCATTTTTGCTGTTACCACTTTTGCTCCTTTTTTTTTTCCTTTAAATTAACAAAAGCATATTTCTTTCTACACCATTTTTGCTGTTACCACTTTTGTTCCTTTTTTTTTCCTTTAAATTAACAAAAGCATATTTCTTTCTACACCATTCTTGCTGTTACCACTTTTGTTCCTTTTTTTTTTTTCCTTTAAATTAACAAAAGCAACAATAAAAGGCAAGTACTATGTGAAATGTTATCAGAACTGCTGTAAATAACAAGAACCGCACTCAGCGAGAGCCTGACTCCGACTGACTTCAACTCAGAACTATTCCCTCTGACTTCAATTTTTGAAACGCAGACAGACTTCTCCTTTTTACTTCATTTCCCTCTTCTTCTTCCTGTTGCTCTCTCTCTATAACGGCTTGCCGTTACTCTCACAAGAGCAAGCATAGATCCCGCAAAATCATACGATTTTGCCTATGCTTGCAAGAGCAAAAGGAAAAAAAGGAGTACCGCAAAATCATACGATTTTGCCTGTACTTGCAAAAGCAAGCAAAGGTACCGCAAAATCATACGATTTTGCCTGTACTTGTAAGTAAGGAGATCAAAAAGGAAAAAAAAAAATAAACACATATACCGCAAGATCATGCGATTTACTTGCGGTACCACAAAATCGCATGATTTTGTCTAACGGCATGCCGTTATTGCGCCGCTTGCGGTTGATACAGACCGACAGACACCCTACCCAAGGTTTGTTCGCGGCCGTTACAGCTCGGACCCATCGATATCGCCTGCGATATGGAATGTGTACGTCAAAAAGTCCGCGGACAGACCGACTATACCCTCAACGACCGACTACTACGGACCAACGTGTGGCTTCGACCCACGCCCTGAGTTTAAGAGTCTCTGTTCTATCGACTGAGTTAGCCGGGCAGACTCGGTGTATACTCAAGAGGTTTTAGAGAAGAGAATACCTTCGGCTTGTTATACCCCTAGCTAGCTAGCTGTCTTCTAGCTGGTGTCATCGAACTTGCACCTTGTGGCTAAGCTGTCTAATCTGTTCATTCCGTAAGTCGAGAAACCCTTTGAGTAGTAGATTTTGCATCCGATATTGTTGACTTTCATTTGCGATTCTTTGCAACAAGTTTAGCAACCTTTCGCGATCTATGGGTCGTGAACCTCTTAACGCTTCCGTGGCCAAGTCGAAAGGTGTTCGACTACTGCTGCCATCATTATTACTTCCACCACTCGTGTTGGTAGAGAATTTGAGTTCACTGTTTATCATCGTTGAGCGGCCGCTTGATGCTAGATTTATTGGAGCCTGGTTTATGTACGCTTGCGGGGCAGGCTGAGAACAAGATTTAATATGCTGAGCTGTTGCAGTTACGGTAGTTGCAGGTGGATGAGGCCTTGAAGATTTCCGTGTACTATGTTGGCTACTTAAATTTTTGTTGATGCGTGTACGTTTCGCCAGTTTGTTTTGATTAGCATGACTAGCACGGTCGCTAATAGCTGTCGCAGCAGGCAATAGCTGGTTACGGTGACTTACTACTGCTATTGTCGTTTCAGCGTTGTTGAGCTGGCTCTGCTGCTTTTGTTGACGCCGATTACGTAAAGGTGACGTTGACGAGGTGATTTCAATAGATCCGCTGAACTTTTCGCGTGTGTTGTGTGGCAATGTTTCCTTACCTTCACCTAGAGAGGTTTGCTTTACATCAGTCAGTTGAAGTGACGAGTTTCGGTAGCTCTTGGAGTTATCGTTTCCTTGGCTTATGGCGTCTAAAACTTGGCATTTATTCGGAGACTTAATAGTGTCTGCTTTGGTGGCGACAGATAAGCCAAAAGCCTTCCAGAAGTCGATGCCGAAATAGAATTGCTGCCGCAACTCTGGTACTATGTAAAATTCAATACTCCTGGTTTCGCCCTCCCACTCGACGGGTAAGGTAATGAGTCCCGTCACTGACGTCTTGCTTCCATCCGCTGTTTTTACGTGTCGATTTTGCAGCCTAATAACTCGATGTCTTCGATTCTCGAGGAATCTCGTTGCTCCGGCCCCACAACAACTAACGCTGGCTCCTGTGTCCAGAAGAGCGGTTACTTCGGTGTTGTCGACCTTGGTCCGAGCAAACAACCTGTCATCGTGCTCTAGGGAAACAATCGCTGAGACCTCCTCTCGCTGAAACCTCTTGTACGCCTTCCTCCTGTGGCGTAATATCAGAATTTTTCTATGTTTCCTCGTGAGCGCCCGCCTTCTAAAAATTTCTGCGCTGAAAATCTCGTGTCGCTTCTGCTGGTAGTCCGCGATCCTTTGTGCTAAGCTTTTGTACTCGGGGATGTCTTGACCCGTCGCTGGTGTTATAGTTGCGCCTGTTGCTGCTCGCGTTAGTATTGTCACTGCTGCGGTTGGTGTTGTTCTTGTTGTTATTGCTGGTGCTGTTGTTGCTGTTGTTGTTGTTGATGTTACTGTTGATGTTACTGGTGTTGATGTTGATGTGGTTGCTGTTGTTGGTGGTGTTGTTACTGTTGATGGTGTTGTTATTGCTAATGGTGTTGTTAATGTTACTGTTGATGTTACTGGTGTTGATGTTGATGTGGTTGCTGCTGTTGGTGGTGTTGTTACTGTTGATGGTGTTGTTATTGCTAATGGTGTTGTTAATGTTACTGTTGATGTTACTGGTGTTGATGTTGATGTGGTTGCTGCTGTTCCGGGTGACGTCTCGTCTGGCAGGGGTTCCCGGCTTGCCTCGCCAGCCTGGTGTTTTCCGATGCGGGTACAGCGCCGTAGCTCTCATTTCCGCCGCATATGAAACAGACCAGGTGGTGGAAGGGACACCTGCATCGATTTTCTCTAGTGTCTTCTGCTGGATTCCTCAGAAAATGATCTCCTGGCATACCGCACACATAGCATGTCATCAGATGGAAGGGTGACTGGCA
>NW_024002705.1:3897-6486 GCF_014805625.2 Glossina fuscipes
GGCATACCGCACACATAGCATGTCATCAGATGGAAGGGTGACTGGCAGAAGGTCGTGCTCTGCGCTGTCTTCACTGCGATCGCTGGTGCTGGTGTGGTGGTACAGTGCTGGGGTGTTACTACTGCTGCTGCTGCTTCTTGTTTTGGCTGGCCTGCACGTGATGTTGCCGGTTGCAGATGGTGCCGCTCGTCCGGATGGTTACTTGTGTGGCCTGTGTTGATCCATCTCTTTTGGTGTTTCATAGCCCCGCCGTTTTCGCGTTGCCTGTCGCTGTTTGGACCATGCCGCGGCGCTAGGGCTTCGACTGCTTCGCGACGAACTCCGTCACCATTTTCACCTCCCTGACCAATCTCGCTCACGTGTTTCGGCCAGCTTCTATTTTCTCTCAACAGCTTTTCTGCCCTCTTGCACTCGGATTTGAACTCGCCAATGCTTTCTACTTTGGTGGCGAAAATCAGCGCGGCCAGACTAGGCTTAAGGTTGGACTTCATTATTTTAATCATTTCTGCCTCCGGGATCTTTCTGCGTAGGCGGAATGTCAGGTCGTGTATCTCCGCGTAATAGTCCTCGAAGCTCTCCGCATGCTGCTGCTTTCGCTCCATGACTTCTCTGATTATCTCGTAATCAGAGTCTGCAGTCTTGAATTGGTTGAGGAGCTCAGCTTTCAGCGTGAAATAATCAAAGGTGATGTCTCCTTCTCTATCCTCGAGCAGCTGCCAATACCATTTGCTGGCCGGACCGGTCACTAGGCAGTGAAACTCGGCAAACAATTCTTCATGGCTTATCTGGTGCTGCTGTCTGAGCCGTTCCACTCGGAACACAAAGCTCTCGACCGTAAGACCCTTACCAGAGCCGTCGAACTTGATGTGCCATCGATTGAGGTCTATGCTTCGCCTCCGGGTGTGTTCATCGCTGGTGCGCTGCTGTCCTGTCTGCTGGTCGTGGTGGTAACTGCCGCTGGGCTGCGCTACTGTCTGGGGTGGCATCTGCTGTTGTGGTGTTGAAGTCGATGCTGCTATCATAAAATTTTGCGTCCCTTCGCCGTCTCGTGATTGGGTTCGCTGCGTTGCTGCGGACTTCTCCTGCTTTAGGTGGCTAATCTCCTGCATGCAGCTTAGGAGCATTTCATGTTGTTGTTTTAGCATGCTCGCTAGGTCTAGATCCGAGCTAGCTGTTTCTCCTGCTGGGCCTGGTTGGCGGTGACCGTTGTGACCATTATCTGCGATGTTGCTACCGGCGTTGCGAGTGATGTCTGTCGTTTCGTTGTCGGACATTTTAAAAAGGTAGTTCAGCTTCCTGCTGAGGCTGTTAAAGAGTGATGCTGCACTGCTATCTGCAGGATACTCTACGGTGGTGTAGTTTCCCCCGAGCTGGTATTGCTGGAATACTGGATCCAATCGGGTCGCCAGGGACTCGTCTGCCGTTTGTGAAGCGTGGGCTGGATTGCAGCTTGGGTTCATACCAGGTTGGACCCCCCCGATTGCTACGTTTTCTAGCCCTACTGCTATCGTACAACAGGTAACCGTAGACCCTTGAGAAAAACCTCCCCGAAGACAATACCCTAGAACCGCAAGGACTAGGCACAAACCAAGCTTGAAGAAAAACTACCAATATACCCCCCTTTCTTAAACCAACAATCCGATGTCGTAGTCGTAACTTGACACGATCGATAGAAGAGAAACAGAAGCAGAACAATCAATCGGAACAAAGAAGGTAATTAATGTGGCAAAACTGACCACTAAGACAGGAAAGAAATAAACCAAGCAAAGTGCTTACAACATTCGTTATTTGGAGATGTTTTGTATCTTATCCTATTTTACAGATGTTTCTTTTCTTCTCTTTTATATCTTTTTCCCCAATACGCGCTTAAGAATATTTCTTCCTTTACATATATGTATATATATATATGAGTTTTCTTCTCTTATATCGTATCTTTTGTGAGTTTCCCTCTTTTTTTTTTTTTGTTTTTTTTTTTTTTTTTTTATATCTATCTATATATATATAGCGAGAAAATAAACGTATGTATAATAAGAATGGTTAAAAATAAACGTATGTATGATAAGAAATGGTTATCAATAACCGTATGTAAACGTATGTATAATAAGAATGTCTCCTAGAGACTTCGATTTCTTTTTTTTTTTTTTTTTTTTTTTTAAACGCCCGTGCTGTGGCTGAGCACGGCGTGGGTGTGCACCTGAGGTTCCGTTTCCCCCCCCGATTATTCTTCCCGGACCCCACAACATTTGCCTTCTCTTCCCTCCTGAACAGTCGACCCCCACCGTGTTTTACGTGCACGGTTTGGTGGGCGTACCGCTCAGGAACCCCCCCCTTATACTGCCGCCCTGCCCAACAGATCCACGCCGGAGCGACAGAACTGCGATAACAGTTTGGCGAATCCCCCCTTATACTGCCGCCCTGCCCAACAGATCCACGCCGGAGCGACAGAACTGCGATAACAGTTTGGCGAATCCCCCCTTATACTGCCGCCCTGCCCAACAGATCCACGCCGGAGCGACAGAACTGCGATAACAGTTTGGCGAATCCCCCCTTATACTGCCGCCCTGCCCAACAGATCCACGCCGGAGCGAC
>NW_024002705.1:6586-8525 GCF_014805625.2 Glossina fuscipes
CATTATTACTCTTTTTTTTTTTTTTTTTTTCATATTTTTTTGTGTAAACATTACCCAATACAATTACTAAAAGGAAGTCTGGCGGATTCTCCCGTTCCTTCCATGACATCCAATGAGATAAAATTGACTTGATGCCAAGCATCACTTCGTGTAACGAAACCGTCTTGCATTAAGGCAACTAAATGAATCTATCCCGCGACGAAATAGATTTATTTGTAACACAAGTTAAATTCGTCTTGACTCTGTGCCATTATTGTTATGTATATATTTCGCGTTGAAAAAAAAAACAAATTATTCGGAGAGGACCATTCAAAAAACTGTTGACTTTAAAAATTATTTTAATTGGGCAAAATCTGAAGCAAAAATTGAAATAGAAATTAGGATCAAAATGGGAATAAAAAAAATCGAATCGACAATTGAAATAGAAATTAGAATCAAAAAAATCGAAATAAAAATTAGAATCAAAAATTGAAATAAAAAATTGGGATCAACAATTGAAGCAGAAATTCAGAATAAAAAAAAATGAGATAATAAAAAAAAAATTTTAGAATCAACAATTGAAGTAAAAAGATTAGAATCAAAAATTGAAGTAAAAAGCAATAGAATCAAAAACTGAAATAAAAAAAAAATCAGAATCAAACATTGATATCAAACTTTCACTGTTCACTGTTTCTTGTGAACTGCTTGGTAACTTCAGACAGACAACTTAAAATGCTGGTATAGAGTAGTCTAGCCAATCAAGGAAAGGCACCTGTTATTATAAGTAATCGTTTAGGGGTGGAAGGAAAAACATTAAATGATTTTTAATTCTTTTTACGGTGTTTTCTCACATTCTCCACAGAGTCTCAACATATACGAACGCTAACTTGTTACAATCGATAATAAAAACAAATACTCGGTATAGGAAATAATGCCTAAAAACGAGATTTATTTTTTTTTCAAAACACTAAATTTTCTTTAATTACTTTCAACAATTGTTACAACTTTTGTACTGGGTCACGTTACGTTGGGCGCCACTTTGTCATGAATTTATGGCGACCAACGTTTATCAATAAACGAAGAAAACAGATTTTATGCCAACTTTAATCAAAAGGAAAAGAAAAATTTTCCAACTCTTTTTTTCTCTTTAATTAAAAATTTTTTTATTTTTAAATTTTCCTAGACCGGGTTTTACACACGTTGGGCGCCACTTTGTCATGAAGTATAGCGACCAACGGTTATCAATTTAGAAAAAGGAGAAAAAAAGGAGAAATGTTTTATTATATATTACTTATAATATTTTATTATATATTTTATGTCCGCGTTTGTCGTTCGGCGCCACTTTGTCATGAAGTATAGCGACCAACGTTAATCATTAAAAGGTAAAAAACAAATTTCTCCTTTTCTTTTTTTCCTTTTTTTTTTTCCTTTAATTAAATTTTTTTTCACAAACGAATTTTCTTTAATTGATTTAAAAGTTAAATAGCCTAAAAATCATTATAATAGGTCGAAATTGCGTTGGGCGCCACTTTGTCATGAATTTATGGCGACCAACTTCGATCATTTAAAAACGAAAGAAAAAATTTTCTTTAATTAGAAAGCAAATTTCCTTTAATTAGAAAACAAATTTTATACACCTTGTAGTGTGTGGGCTTTCCGTTGGGCGCCACTTTGTCATGAATTTATGGCGACCAACGTTAATCAATAAAAGGAAATTTTTCCTTCTTCTTTTCTTCAATTAATTGATTTTTTTTTTTTTGTTTTCTTTAAAACAAATTTTCTTTGACTAATTTAAAAGTTGTTACAAAATTTGTACTAGGTCTCACAGCGTTGGGCGCCACTTTGTCATGAAACTCTTTTTCTTTCCTCGCCGCGGAGGATTTAAATTTTTTTCTTTAGACAAAGGAAGAGAAAAAAAAACAATAGAAAAAAAAATCAAACTAAAAGAAACGAAAAGGTC
>NW_024002706.1:0-60518 GCF_014805625.2 Glossina fuscipes
GAAGAAGTCTTTGTTGTCAAAATATCGGTAGAAGTCAGAAAACATGTGTTAATGACATAAGACATAACGCATATATAATAATGAAAATAATGCATAAGTTTTCACAGTTTTATTGTGGGAAATTTCAAGCCCTTTAGGCGGTTACAAATGAGTAGGAAATCTTTGTTGTCAAAATATCGGTAGAAGTAAGAAAACTGTAGGAAAACAAGTAGGCGTTGGTTTTATTTTTTTTTGGGATGTCAAGTTTTTTTTTTTTGTTGGGAACGTTTTTTTGATTATTCAATTTTTGGATTTTGTTCAGTTCAGTAAAAATGAATAAAATGAAAAAAAGTAAATTCAAAAATTTAAAACAAAATGTGTATAACAATATAAAGTAAAGACCTTTTTTTAAGTAATTTAAAAAAAAGAAGAAAATTGACAATCCAACGCGAGTGCATTAAATAATTCAGTTCGCTAATTATTTTAATGTTGTGACCGGACTCTTGAGTCATTTGTACCCTTGAAGAAAGGACATTCCCATTACAAAAAAAAATTATTGAGATGAAATATGTCATCCGTAAAGTAAAGACTTTTTTTAAGTAATCTAAAAAAGAAGAAAATTGTCAATCCAACGCGAGTGCATTAAATAATTCAGTTCACTAATTATATTAATGACGTGATCGGACTTCTGAGTCATTTTCACACTTGAAAAAAAAGATAGTCCCAGTACAAAAAAAAAAATAAATAAATATATTCAGTTGAAGTTTGTCGTCAGAAAAGAAACGACTTTTTTGTAATTTAAAAAAAAAAAAAGAAAAAAAAATAAACATTTCTTACGGCACTAAGAAAGAGCTAAGAAAGCGAGAATAAAGAGACTCTATCGCTAGTTTCAAAAGAACCAAAAACACAAAATGCGTGTAATTGTGCACATGCAAGCCGGCCAATGCGGAAATCAAATCGGTGGTAAATTTTGGGAGAAAAATTAATGACGTAATTTGCCGAAAACATTGCAGAAATATTGGACTACGTTGCACATGTGTGAATACGAGTGGCAGTAGTTTCAAAATTAGATTTATCAAGTTGTTAATTGTTTCCAAGATCTCGAATGTACATTCGGTGAGTTGTTATTTTTTTTTGTTAACATAGAGTATTATTCTTATTTTTATTATAACCATAATTTTTGAATCAGAATACACATTTGATACATTTAGATTAAGACATTTGTAACAACATCACTTTAATAAAATGTTTGTAATCTAATTATATTGTTTTGATTCTGGCTGGCGAAGTAGGTGATCACTTAACACACGTATATTCACTACACATTCACTTACACCTTAAAAATTTATAAAGATTCTATAGGGCAAAATCACTTTCATGAACCCCCCAATTGCGGCGAGCTAGTTAGATAACGTTAAGAGCCCTTTGAGCTGCTTTGCATGCTACAAAACATGTTTCAATGAAGTAAGACATAACGCATATATAATAATAGAAATAATGCATAAGTTTTCAGGATTTTATTACGGGAACTATCACACCCTCAAACCCGCTAAAAAATTTGAAGAAAACTCTGTTGTAGAATGCAGAAAACAAATGTTTCAATGAAGTAAGATATAGTACGTATATAATAATAAAAATAATGGATAAGTTTTTAGGTTTATATTACGGGAAATTTCAGACCTTAAACGGCTACAAATTTTGTTGTCAAATCGCGGTACAATTCAAAAAACATATGTGCCATTGAAAATAGACATAATGCATAAATAATAATAGAAATAATGCGTAAGTTTTTATGGTTTTTTTAAGGAAAGTTTCAGACCCTACCCTTAAGGCGGCTACAAATTTCAAAGAGAACTTTTTTGTCAAAAACGCGGAAGAAGTCAGAAAACATATGTGTCTTTGAAATTATACATAATGCATAAATAATAATAAAAATAATGCGTAAGTTTTCAAGTTTTTATTGCGGGAAGTTTCAGACCCTTAATAACGTAGTAGTAGTCGCAGAAGTATGGCTGAAGCCACGTGTCAACGATGCCAAAAATCTGTCACCATGCCATTACATATGTAGGTAGGAAATATAAGCTAGATGGAATTGTCTTTCTTGGTGCTAAAAACACCATAGGTTCGTGTCTGGAGTTATTTCCCATCGTTGCCGATCGGATTTGTTTGCTTTCACATACAACTTAAGAATATAACGGTTTATGTGAATTGTTCATATATTTATCCCACAAGTAATGTTTCAATCTATATAGCACATCTCTAACATATTCAGCAGATCGTTTGATTCGTTTGATCGTTATTCTAGGTAATTTCAAAATCTCAAATATCTTTTGCTGTCTCTATGACGAGCTAAGATACTTTATGCCATCTTCTTACCCGCATGTATTTATAAAATTTTCGACGGCATCTGAGGTTTTCTTTCATTTGTAGTTAAGTGTCGTCCGATTGTCCAAAACCTCTAATCGGTCTAAAACAAAAAATACGGCATTTCAATGTAGATTATCTGCGGGATAAAAGTAGATACTGAGTTATTCGTTCTACCGTCGTGCCATTCTTCGGAGGTGGAGGTTCTCTCTTCCGTCTTCCGTGAAGATTTTCTCTTATTCCTGGACCAGACTTTGTACTTTTTCCTACTCTTTGACCACGTGCTTACAAGAGGATTCTTTTGTATTGCTTGAAAGACTAGTTTTATTACACTATTAGATAAAAACGGTCGCAGAGAATACAACGAAAGTTGTCGGGAAATTAGAAAACTAAATGTTCTGCGATAATGTATTGAATCGTCAGTAAAAGACTTTCTCCGGTAATTCAATCTATTTTATTTTGTTCAAAGTTCGAATATCGTATTTTGTTTAATATTGGTCGTTCTCCCCACCAAATTTCAGCAAAATTCTTATATATTTAATATAAGAAGACGAAAGAATTTATCACAAGGATAGCAATCAATGCGATGTCAAAACTCATATTCTTAAGAAGCTTTGACTTAAATAACATTGTACTCATTCTGTCCAATCTTTTCGCCATACTATTTTGTTTTGTGAAAAGAAGAAAGATTTTATATGCCTTTTGCGGTATAATAAAACCATAACTATTTTTATATTATTGGTGGAAAGTCCCAAGCGTTATTCCTTCTGGCGAAGTTTGAACTTACGAGCAAGATGCCCAAGTTTGTCACAATTATAGCAATTGCGCGTGGTTACATCTGATCTCTCTTTGTTGTTATGCTACATCTTCCCGCTCTCTTCCTATAGCACGTTAGATGCTCCATCAATTATAGAGGTTTGAACTTTAAAAGTTCAGTCTGCAACACTAGGTTGCAATTTAGTCAGTAACTTTTTGGACGAGAGCTTCTACTTTAACTTGAAATTGCACAGGTACTTCAGATGCCTGTTCAGTAAAAATCTTTTTCATTTCTTGGAGCTTTTTCCAAACCTCCCCCTCAATTGGGTGGTTTAATTCATCTGTTATTGTCCTCGCTTTTCTTCATTGTCTTTGGGTGAGTCTAATTATTGTTTATGATTGATTTTTCCGCAATTTTCTTTTCTTCTTGCCCTTCTTCTTGAATTTTCCATACGACTTTTTCCCGCTGTTGTTTAATTTTTGCCATTGTCTCATCAAATTTTAATTGCGCTGCTCTTATTTGTTACTGTCCTGCTTGCATTATACCCACAAGCGATATATTTATTACGTCCTTGACCTTTTTTTCGCCATGCTTCTTCTATGTTGTAGTTGTAACATCTTCCTCTTCGTCACAATTCCGCTAAAATTCGCATATCGCAAAGTCTTTTACCTTATTTTCCGTTTGTTCACTTAGACGCTGTTTTAATTCATCCTCCGGATCGTTTGTGCGTATATTCCCTTCTACCAGCTCCTGTTTGAGCTGTTCCACGGTTTGATCTCCTAAGTTCACCATTTTTTCCGCTAGAACTCACAACTCCATTTCTAACACCAGTGTAACGGAAATGCATGTTAGTGATTTATTTACTCGATCCCTTTTTGAGATTAAGTTCGTATCACTGATTTATGATTTTTAGGACAGTGTAGGTTTTATCTACACTTCTTACGAGATCTATTTACACATTATTTGCACGAATTTAATTTATCATGCTTTAATTCTCGTTCTGGTCTTGTCCGTTCGCATATTGCAATTCAACTCTCTTGATTCGACTTTCTCAGCTCACTTTTCGACTGACTTTCCCTTCCGCAAATATTCTGCTCATATACCACAAGTAAGTTACCATTACCTAAATTCATAATCTGTTTTTTCGCTAAATATCTGCCAACTGTTGCTAACCTAATCCTCAGCTGCATGACGCAGGTAACGCACCATGAATGTTTAATTTGATTTTTCAATTTCCTTAGAAATCTCTTACTTAGAAACTTGTCTAATTTTCAAAACTTAAATTATCAAATACAATGTATTCGTAACAATACTATAAGACGATATCAGACGAATACAGCAAAACGTGCATATAAACCACTAGGTGAGAAATATAGTATGACGGCTTGTCTTGTTAAGTATCTAAACCACTTATAAGCTATAAGCCCAAATCTAAAAGAAATTTCCTAAATTGAAATCAATCAGGTAATATTGAATTTTAATGTTTGTTTTGCCTCTTGCTTTTCGGTTGATTTTGCTTGACGTTGTAATGTTATATTTTGATACTTCGTAACTGCGCCTTTTAGCCTCGTGCCGTCGGGGATTCACCTTGCAGATAATTTACAGAAGGGAGGGTGTCACATGCGTACCTGCTCTTTATTTGCCTTGTTCCTCAATCCTAATTTTTTAACGCTTACAATTCAGCTAATTTTAGCATCCACTAGAGATTCGCTCTTACAATTTCCGCTTCTCTTATCCATTTAAGTCACCGCAACACGAGACGCTCCTCGAATGGCAACTACATCGTGGCCTCTCTCCCGTCATAATGATCCTAACTCCTCTTGCGTTCAACATTTATTAGGCATCTATCCCTATATTTGCGAACTGTTTGATTAGACATATGGGGGATATTTCTGTCTGGCTCTTGACATCGCATATTTTCACCAAGAGTTGCCACAAACATTTCTGTCGGAATTACGTTTCTAAACAGCCATAGTAGAAAAATAGAACCAAAAAATATCGTTCACTGATTTGGTATTCCAATAGCTCGAAAAATAAAGAAATAGATAGAACCTTACACTCAAACTTTTGTTATCCTAAAACCAAAAGTCATACATTTAATCACTGAAATTATATAAATTTTCTTTAATCTGGACATACAAACTTTATTCCCATACATATCTTTGCTTAGTGCATACTTACTCTGTATCCAAAAATAGAAACTTTCATCAACAAACAAAATCAAAACGAAGAAATGTTCAGTAAAAAACTTTTTTATACAGATAAGTAAGATGTTGGTAAATGTTAATAAATAATCGACTAGTATTAATCGATATATAAATATTTGGTAGAATTCTTCGACAGATCAGTGTACACTATTTGGTCGGAAGAAATAACCTTCGCAAAGTGCAATATTAGAGACGCAAGATCCAGTTACGCTACGTAGAAATGTATACGTAGATTTTTTTGATATTGTTGCGAAATTCGCTGTTCTATTATAAGGCTCGTGGTAGTGGTCTTTTCAAGAGAAATACACTTTAAAATTTTTTATTTACGATTATATTCCTCAACAGTAGGATTATTCACAATATATTTTGGCAGTACTTTCGACTCAAACATTCTTATCCGAATAACTCTGCCTTCCGTAAATATTCTATTTATATACATTTTTACGAGCATATTACTGTTACCTAATATGGCCCAATTTAATGATAAAAAGAGAATTGACGCAAGGCTTCGCTTTTGGCCTAATCAAATAATAATAAAAGGAATTTGACAGAAGGCTTCCCCTTTGGCCTATTTTTAATAATAAAAAGAGCTTTTTTAACTATAAAAAGGGAATTGACGGAAGGCTTCCCCTTTGGCCTATATAAATCCCTATTCTACAAAAACTGAAAATTTTTCTCTAAAAAAAATAATATAAAAAGGAGTTGATTGAAGGCTTTACGGGTAATGCGGGTAATGGTGGTAATTGATCAACGGCGCCGTGGAGACCTTATGGTGGAAGCGAGCGCAATTTTCCCTTTTGAACGCATAACGTTGATCAATTTGTGAGTCCTGACTGCTTGGGCGCGGCCCTTCGGGGAGTACTCGTGGTGGTTGTGGTTGGCAGTTCCTAAGCAAAGTGGAACAATCGAGTGCAGCTAGGCCTCACACTAACCAGAGTAACTGTTCATACGGCCATACACGGTGAACCATCTGCGCACCACGGGGTAAGAAAGGCCCCCTTATTAGGGGATTGTCTCTCCCCCCGGGGGGTGATCACTCAACTCAATTGAGTGCCTATGGTTGTAGGCAACCCGTCTGATTAAAGCATCAAGCCAGGCGCAGACGTTAAACACACAGAGCGATCTGTTACCTAATATCATGACTTCATTTTTAATCTGTTAACCAGCTTTTGTGGTAATCGTTTTCCTCGGCTGGCACCTGCATGACGCATCTGCGAATGTGCACTTGATTTTTCCCTCTCTAGCGAATTTATTATTTGGGAAAATAAATTATCCTGAATTAACTGGATTTGGGATTTCCGTAACAATATATTTGTGAAGAACGTAGACAAATATACATATTTTTGCATATAGATTTTTGCAAAAGCTTTGGTCGTTTTCAGGATTATTGTAACTGAAATGCAGCAGTCCGCATACTTGCCCGTTAGAAGCTGACCTGCAATTACAATCAGGAAATATTAAGAAAGACTAAAAGAAAAGTATTTATATATTGTTTGTTAACATATATTTGAGTAATTTGTCGCCAGTGCGAAAATGATGTACCTAAAAAAGTAAAGTACATACAGTACATACAAAAACAGATTTAATTTTTTTTAGATCTTGAAAAAGCTTGTTGTATTAAAAATGTAATATATTAATGCAGCACTTTTCTCTTTTTTTGGCTTTTATATTTACTTATTTCATTGGAGAGCAGAGTCTGTTTTTTATTTTGGATTTTGACAACCACAAATAAATGAGTTGCTTTTTATATATCTTTTTGAGCTGAATGGTAGCAACGAAAATGATGATGGAAGTCTGAAGTGATACATATGCAAACGTATATTTAGAGACAACGAAATAACATGATGGTACAACATTTTATAAAAATTCAAATTGAGAAATTATTACGGACTTTTTCTGTTTCTGTCATATTAAGGCTGTTAATTAGCAGCCATTTGACAGCATACTCTTTCATTCTTATTATTTGTATGGATATGAACTCTGTTAATAGTTTCTTGATATAATGTCGCATATTCCCAAACGTTTGCAAAGCTGAATCGTATACAATGCTGTGCCTTCAACGGAACATGGGCTATGCCATAGGCATAAGTGCGTATGCACGAAAAAACCAAACAGTAAAAAAACATTACAGTATATTACACAAATATAATTTTCTTTCATCGTTTGTTTTACATTGAAAAATTGTAAATTTTATGTTTTCCAAATACTTCGAAAATTTTCGATGAAAATTTTTATATTAAGTAGTATGAAGATATTTTTTATTATTAAAATAACCATGTTGTAGGAATAATTTATCTTTATCTAATTTTTTTTTTTTTTTTATATGTATATTTATTAATTTAATTTGCTTACAACTGCTGTATTTGACATATTTTCTCCAATTTTCTGTATCACACACTACACGCGCCTATTAGGGTGATATACCGCCTGAGTGGCCGAGTAGGCAAGAGTCTCGACTGGCGACTCAATGGTCGTGGGTTCAAATCTCAAGTGCGGTAGAGTTTTTAATAAAGCCGAAAGCCTTAGATGCTAGTGCTTTAAGACTTTAGCTTTAGAATTTATTCTCTGGCTAAATTTATAATAATAATAATAATAATAGGGTGATATAATTATTACGTTATTTATACTGTATTTTAATATTATATGGTGTCCAAAGAGTAATTGCATTAATTATATAAAAAAATACATTCTTAGAAAATTGAAATTTCCATATTTAATAATTCCTTAGTAATATACAGTCAAACCTGTTTTTGTGCGGTAGATAGGGACCGCAGAAAAAAAACCGCACAAAAAAAATATTCAAAAACTTCATAAATAGCTATAAGAAATAATTTTTCACAGCATATTAAAGAAAATTTTTTTATGCGGTAGAGAGGGACCGCATTAGAAAATATGTCAAAACTTCACGAAATAGCAAGAAAGTGCTTTCCAAACAAAATAAATAATTAAATTACACAATGAAACATTTAAAAAAATTTTAATTTCTAATTTTAAACAAGGAGAAATGTACATAATTCAATACTACTCGTCGTAGTTCAAAACGAGCATATTGTTGCGATGAACTGGTTCGTAATCGCTTTCGTCACTTGAAAATACTACAGTTGATTTATTTTTTGTTAACATGTAGTCGGTGATAAGCTTTTGCGACGACGGTCGTTTGGTCAGCTGTTTGTAAACGTCGTGATAGCCAGATATACACAATCGAAGCTCTTTTTGAAATGTCAAACTTCTTTGAGAATTGTTATCTATTTTAAGAAAATGCTATCCAATTTGCTGCAAAGCTGGATCCCTGCATATATTTTATCCGCTGTAATAGATTCCGGTTCTTCTTGTCCGTCTTCATGATCTGTTAAGTTATTGATAATGTCACTATCATTTAAGGTTTCGTCCTCAATCATTTCAATAAGATCATTTAATATTGCAATTTTAGTTTCTAATGTAATTGTCTTTCTTTTCACTTTTTTTTGGTTACGATTATTCATTTTAAGGGAGTACTTATGACTAAAAATAAAATAAATATCATAAAAAACTATATCTAAATAGGGAAAACAATTAATTTACCTTTAATCTCACTATAAAATTAATCCTGTCTTAATGGTTAAAAGGTCAGCAATTAACTAAAGTTATTAGATGGCGCAGTATGTATTGAAATTAGCTGATGCAATAGGTATGAAAATGGCTGTTGCAATGTGTACATACACACTGATAGCAAAAAAAGTGATGCCAACACAGTTCAGATTGACCTAACCTCTCGGCGAAATTCAATGTGTCGATATTCATATACCGCACAAAAAGAATCGCACAAAAAAAAGCGCATAAAAAAAGACCGCACAAAAACAGGTTTGGCTGTATGTATTTTAAAAACAATTTGGAAATTCCAATCACGAAAAAAAAGATTGAAAATTATTGGATGCTTCTTCTATTACTTTTAATAGTCTCCTCTTTAGGAAAAAATATAAAATATATTGTTAAGTAAATTATGTCAACTATTTTTGTT
This sequence comes from Glossina fuscipes, assembly GCF_014805625.2. NCBI lineage: Eukaryota > Metazoa > Arthropoda > Insecta > Diptera > Glossinidae > Glossina > Glossina fuscipes. Next base: position 9,305 of record NW_024002706.1, read on the forward strand.
ATATTGAAATTGCTTGATGTCGTGCCGGGAAACGAGGATTAAAGATTTTTATAAAGCCAAAAAAATTTTAATAAAGTGAAGAACGGTTAAGCCTCAATTCAAAAACCGAAAAGCCTAACTAGCATACTATGAGATATTTTATGGCGCTCGGGCGCTGGAGAAAAGAGAGTTTGGAAAACAAAATTAGATATATATCAGCTTCCAAAAAATAATGAAGCAAAGCAACAATGGTTTGAAAAAAAACTAAATTCGAAGAAACTAAACTTACTATGTGTGCAGTTGGAGATATGTCAACTGTATGTCTAAGCAATTTATCAAAAAATTAAATAGGGATAAATTTTTCTTACGACATAAATTGTTTTAATAATAAAAAATTTCTTCTTATTATTTGATACGAAAATTTTTATGGAAATTTGTCAAAGCATGTGGCGAACAATAAATTTAGAATTCTTCAATGTGGAATAATCGATGAAAGAAAATTATATTTGCGTGATATATATATATATATTGTTTGGTTTTTTTCGTGGTACGCACTTGTACGTATGGCATAGCAAAGATTCACTTAACAGCAAAGAAATTTCGCACAGTTTCGGTGCGTACGCATGTTAACTATTAGATACCTCCAGCTGAAAAAAAAAGTGACGGTCAAAATTTTAATACTCAGGCTCCTTATGTTTCACAAAACTGAAGCAATGTTGGAAACTCTAATTCTATGTAAATTTCATATGATGTTTGTCACTTTTTTTATGCGAATTCTATGCAGAAATCGAAAAAAAAACAAAACTCTTTCATAAATTGTAGCACATTGTGACACAGAATATTAAATTTTATTACTAGTTCCTTTATTTTCTTATATGTAACGATAGCAACTTTGTTACCGTTACTTACTCGTTTGAAAGACGACGATTGCAAATTGTTACCTTTACGCAAATGAAATAAACCAATCTTTAGAGCAAGAGTAAAAGTACCTATTTACATATATACTTTTATGAATATTATTGTCAAAACAATATCGACGGCATGATAATCTCGATGTCAACGACGTGCTTCTTTCCTATTTTAGTGACAATATCAAAGTATAGCACTGCAGAAAAGGGGAGTTCATTTATTAATTTAAAAATATGTATACTCAACTTGATCTGGAAATGGATTTCGTGCTATATTCTTTTTTGGTTAAAAGCATTCGAATCAGGTATGAAAAGTAATAAACGGTTCTTTTATGATAATGGGTCTTTGACTTCTGATATTATATGCACTCAATTATCATAATATGTAGTGAATCATCATTATCGTATATATCCACAAATACGCCACGTTTTATTAGAAAGAAATTTGAAATTCGTTTCCTTCACAGAATCAATTAGTAGATTTTAATATGTAAACAATTCAGTATTTTGTACACGCCCTAAATTTTTATATGTAGTGAAGTAAACATGATTCCGAGAAAAAGTTCTGTTTTCATCTTCATGTGCAGAAAAATAAAATTTATTCACAAATTTTTCTTATATAATTTGTTTTTTTACTGTTTAGTGTATTGCATTTGTTGTTAAGGTCCTTATTAATAAAAGGAAAACCGTGCGTTAAATTCCAACCTGGTCCGTTATGCAGAAGTGCCCGAAATACCGATTAACATTTGCTACTTTGGCATGGCCGCTATTTTGAATATGGCGAAGTTCGCTCTACTACAAAACATTTTCGTTCGAAATAAAGTGTGTAAAATTATAGCACGACCAAATGTACGGAAACTCCAGAAGTATCGAATGATAAATTTCGTGTTGACACGAAGGCAATTTATAAAAGCTACGTGCTCACACGAAAGCCAGCTAAACAAAGTTCTATAAAAAATTGTACAAACACGGTGTTTCATATTTTATATTAATATATATAAAACCTAAGTCCAAAGAATTCTTTTGTCAACTCCATCAATTCAAACATTGGTGTTCTGTGAAGAGCCCAAACTCGCTAATAAAATTTAACCCCAATATCAAGTAGAAACATTAACAACGAAAAATGCTTGCTTCAGTATTTGAGGTTGTATGTGTTTACATTTATATTGTGAATACATTTGATGAAGATATATAGTAAGGTTGACAAATTGTTACCAAAACAACTTAAATAAATTTACATTTTTCCAAGTTTTATTAACAATTACCTGCAAATTAAATATGTGACACATTGCAAACAATTGAAATTGAAATATCATAAAAGTTGATCGAAGTGAATGGAATAATAGTTTCAATGTTGGCTATACATTGTGATGTCCCCGTAAAATGTTAAATGTTGTTTTTGTATACAACGAATTTAAGTTGATTTTACAAAAAAAAAAAAAAATCGGAATTAAACCTAATTGTACATTTTAATACCTAACTCATAATTCGTTTTGTGAAGAATGCATAATAAAAGCTTTCGAATTAAACTATATTAAGCATATGCGGTTTACCAATTACTTCGTGAAACCTAAGATTAGTATTGATTCGCACATTGGATTTTAGCAAACGAGATGGTACAAAATCCTACAACTAACAAGTTACCAAAGACTTTATTATTATTATTATTATTATAAATTTAGCCAGAGAATAAATTCTAAAGCTAAAGTCTTAAAGCACTAGCATCTAGGGCTATCGGCTTTTTATTAATAATTCTACCGCACTTGAGGTTTGAACCCACGACTATTGAGTTACTAGTCGAGACTCTTGCCTACTCGGCCACTCAGGCGGATACCAAAGACTTTAATTTCATGACATTAGATGCGAAAGCGATGCTAATATAGCGTACGTAAAGAAAGCTTGGCGTAAAATATTTTTATTGCCACCATCAGTTATACGCTATATAGCAGCATCAGTAGAGGGAATATATTAATGAAGTCCCTTTTTACAAATCGATTTTTTTATATTTGTATTCCAACTACATGTCGAAATTGCAATTAAATCTAGTGCAATGGTAACTTTTAGCCTAAGAAATTTTCATTAGAAATAGGCTATATAAAAAAGATTGCTAAGTCAATGTGCGAAATATTTCACTATTCATAAAAAAAATAGCATTCATATAGCAAAGAAATTTAATTTTTAATATTTCATGACGAAAATCTGTTCACTTTTATGGTGTGGAAAGTTTGCACCACGAGAGTTCATTGGTTGGTCACCTTTCTAATATAAGAGTTTCGTTGAAAAGTAAGCCTCGATTCGTATATTGCATTTAATTTAGTGGAATGGTATACAAACCAATATCTCCACGCTAAACATACGCCGGTGAAACAATCTTTGGAATTTTTGCATTAACTTAATTTAGTGCGTCGAAAGTTGTGGAGCTAGTAACTAGAAATAGAATTTTATTAACTTTTTTGGATATTGATTACATAAGCATTGGACGAAAAACTTACTGCTACTTTTTGGTTTTCTTCTCACAGTTCAATATTTAATATGTTTCCCTTCGATTCGGAAGATTTGAATACAGCGGCTTGTGATTTCCAAGACGCGAAAAACGAGATAACAGAGAATAATGATGATGATATGGAGGTAAGATATTAAATTATATACGGCTTGTTCTAATTTTCATGTGAAAAAGTTTGGGGCATTTTTAGTTACTGATTTTTTCATGCACCATAAGGAAAGTAGTGTATAAGCTGTAATTTTTAAGCTCGGTAATGTCTTCACTCGACTTTTTTTATAAACAAATTATAAAATCTTAAACGATCATGAACGGGGTATGGGTCTTCTCTTCTTATATATCATCTTGCTCACAAGTAATGACCAGTCGCGGTAGATTTAGATTTGGTGTGCGTTCATTATTTCGCTTCTTGTTCCTTACCGTGAATGTTTAGGTTTTGGAGCAGTCACCAAATTTTCTGAACTCATGCAACCTAACAATCTCACAAGGGCTTTTGCCTGGTTTCTTGCGGTTATTGCGTAATTTGTCAAATCAAGTAAAATTCAGTAATGAACCCATATTTCAGCCATAAAATTGATTTGCACGACGCTGAAATAACCCAAGTTTGATTTAATTGAGTCGCACGTTTTTGTTTTAGGCAATTATTTGTATAAAGTGTTCCGTATGCAATATTTTCGTTTAAATTTATCAAATAAATTAGCAATAAATAAAAGGAGTAAAAAAAGTTACCTCTTTGGTCATTGTCTCTTGGAAACATTTGAAACAGTACATTGTTTTTCTTGGCGGCATCGAAATTGATTATTAGAAAACGATCAATGCTTTTACTAAATTATCTGTCAATCGTTAATAAGTTAGTGCATCATTATCATTTTGAACGATATTAGTGTTCTTGAATACTATTTTTTATGAAAATGGAAACATAAAAATTCGGCACTTCGATATACTTTTTGACTCTTTTTTGAGACGACGAACGATGGTTGAATGATCCACATTGAAGTTATCGTCCAGCATTTGAGTTTTAAAGCTTCCGTCTCCTTCCGTGGGTGCCAAAGTTGCCTGGTCGTCGAAATCCGATGGTCGACCTCTCACTGGCTTATCTCCCGAGCTAATGTCGCCGGACGAATTATCCCTTGCACTGACTTGTGCTAATTTGAAGCTTGTCGAGATTGTGAAATGAGTGCATTGTTTGTCATGCTTTCTTAAAGTGATGCAGTAGAATTTGATGAAGATGAATATGATTATCTTCGAGGCTATCCTTGTAATGCTCATGCGTGGTTAAACTTGAGTTGATTATTCTGCCCAAAAATTTAAAAGAGGAAGACGGACTGATTTTTATACCATTGATTGTAATGTAAAAAATTTCTTTGGGACCCTTAGCAAAGCGAACGACTTTTGATTTTTCCGGGTTGAAAGTTAGATTTAAGTCTGCACAAAGTTTGTGAAAAAGATTGGCTTTAGTGTCGAGGTTACGGACTGCTTCCATTAATGATTTTCCAGCAGAGATGATGAGGAAATCGTCAGCATATTGAAATAAATGGGTAGAATTATCCTGTAATTGATGTAAACCGGCTGTGTATAAATTGAAGAGAACTGGGCTGAGACAGCTACCTTGAGGTAAGCCTCCACAAACTTCGACTGTATGTGAATCTAATACGAGAGTTCTCGAGGAAAGAAAGTTGAGAACCCAATGCCTATTTTGTGTCGGGATTTTAAAATCAGATAGAATTTGGTCCAGTTTCGCTAAGTTTACACAGTCGTAAGCTTTATTAATGTCTAAGCAAAGCATGACTACCTGGTTCCCATTTGCTTTTTCATTTGCAATTGTGAAAAGGACTTCATTAAGGCACATACCGGCGGAGATATTTTTTTGGTAAGCAAAGGACCTTGACGGGAGAAGGTGTGAGTGATTCAGGAATTTTGTTAGTCTTTCTTTAATCATTTGGTTGGTAATTTTTAGAAGAACAGGCAAGAGGGATATGGGTCTGAAGTTGGTGAATATTTCAAGATCTTTTCCGGGTTTAGGAATGGGCACTATTTTAATTGTACGCCAAACGGTGGGAAACGAGTTGGTCATCCAGCGCTCATTTATAGCAGATAGCAGGGTTAGAAGGCTTGGCATGGGAAGGACCTTTATCATTTCATATTTGATTCCGTCATGGCCTGCTGCTGTGGACTTCTTTTTCGACTTAAGGACGTGCATGAGTTCATCAAGGGAGAATGGAGAGATGTTTTCCATCCGAGAGTTAAGTAAGGAGGTTTGGAGACCACATGTCGAGGGAACTTGAGCTTTCAGCCATTCAAGGTAGGATTTGTTGTTGAGATCATCCCAAATGGGGTGCTTGTATTTCTTTTTTGTGGTGCGATGACCATTTAAAAATTTCCAGAATGGCTTTGTATTGCTATTTGAGCATAGTTCTTCGATAACGATGGCTCGATGGCATCTTTTGGCTTTTCTAGTCGATTTCTTCCATTCTTTTTGTGATAACTTGAAATCTTCAAAATTAGAAATATTAGGGTATTTGGAAAATTTTTGTTTAGCAGCCTGTAATCTACGGAATTGTGAAGTGAGCAGCTCGTTCCACCAAGGTTTTGGTGAGTAGGAATTCGAGATTTGGATGTCGGATTTGGCGTTAATTATTTCTTGTTGAAATGAGCACTGGATAGATTCGACCTGTGGCTCAAGACATACGTGAATAAGATTATTTAGGAGTTTTTTCCTCGAGATAAAGTCATTTATCTTGTACGAGGTAATAGAGGTGGCATTAAAGAGAATAGGAAGGTGGTGGCTGTTTCCCAGGAAAATTTCTTTTTTAACCTCCCGTTTGAATGTGAGATGGGTTGCGTTAGTGAAAGTAAGATCCAACACGCTACCACAATTGTTGGTCGTAGAGTGAAAATAGGTTGGTGAATTATCATTCAGACAATAGAAGTTACTAGCTTTAATGATTTCTTGCATGGCTTTGCCTTTATTGTTTGACACGGAGTCACCAAAGCAAGGGTGTCTTGCATTGAAATCTCCTGCAATTATGACATTGTGGAAACTATTGAGCATATCACAGAGACGATTAAAGTCATCCCGGAAAGATTGAATGGGGATGTTGGGCGTGAAATAGCAAGCAGCAATGACGATATTAGGTTTTAGACAAGAGGTTTTGATAATGACTATGTCAGCAGTCGATTTAAATGGGATTTGTTTGAAGGATATGCCTTTTCTGGCAAGGATGGCAACACCTCCATAGCCGTCACTTCTACATTTATAAGCGGAGTTGTAATTTGAGATTTTGAGATCGGAAATTTTTTCATCGGACAGAAAGATTTCACTCAAGATGGCGAAATCAGTACGGTTGGAATTTATGAAAAAATCAAGAGAATGGGCATTACGCCTGAAGCTTTGTATGTTATACTGTAGGAAGGACGTCATGAGAAATGTTAGAACATGATAGGGCCGACCCAGATGTACCTTGTTTTAAAAGATCAAATTTTGATTTAAGGGAACTTATTTCTGTTTGGATGGTTTTAAGCATGTCTTCTTGAGAAGAGATGGAGAGAATCCTGAAAATCTTTTCCAGAATTATCTCCATTTCAGTGGATTTATGGCTCAAATGTCATCAAACTTCTGACCAACATTCACACCGGACTCCCACCTAGGAAAGCATTAAACGTTTACAAATCTATTGTTAGATCGAAAATTGAATATTCCTACTCTACATCGTGTAACGCTCTTGCGTATACATTAAAAAAAATACAAACCTTTCAACACTCAATCCTAAGACGTTGTACCGGTTTGTCCCCTTCAACACCAACATCAATTTTACGTTCCATCTCTTATGAACTCCCCGTTGCTAAGAGAATTTATCTTGTAACTGCAAAAGAGCTTCTCAAGGTAAAAATCTTCAAACCTGCCTTCTTTGACGAGGTCGCTTCCAGACACAATCATGTCATCAGTAGTTACTCTAACTGCTTCAAAAAATTCAGTAACATTTTCAATAAAGTTAACTCAATACCCTCCTGGAATAATATTATTCATGATAAATGCGTAGTTGAATTAAACTTACTTAATTCAATCACCAACTCAAAAAAAAATCGATCAGGGTATTGTCTTCGAATCGCTTGTCTGCAAAAACTTAACCACTTCGTCGAAAATAACTTCAAAATATACGCAACGGATGGATCTATCAATTCGGACATCTCTAGTTTTTCAATTATTGAATACCCAAACTTACTTATAGGAAAATTTAAAGTTCTACAAGAACTATCATCCTCTTTCATTGAACTTCTGGCCATCAGACAAGCAATTATCCACGCATCTGAAATTAAGCTGAAAAAATTTGTAGTTTTCTCTGACAGCAAATCTGCTCTAATTTTAATCAAGAACAAAGACCCATTCAATAAGTATGTCTTCGATATCTACAACCTTTTAAAAGACACAAGTATTGAAAAATGCCACATCCCAGGTCACTGCGGTTTTAGTATCAATGAAAAAGCTGACTTCCATGCTCGTCAAGCTAGGTTCGATGGTACAGTTTTGTCCATAAACTACCCCGCCAGCGAAGCTTTTCTGCTAGTCAAAAAACTCATCATAAAAGAATGGAAAGATGAGTATCATGTTTTAGCTAGAGAAAAAAGTGACCGGCTGTTCTACAAAATTTACCCTTTTTTGACACCCACGCTTCTACCTAAAGGAAAATTCACAACATGGGAATTTAAAGTTCTTCACCGTCTTATGAGTAATCACACCTACGACAAGGTCTATTTTAAAATGATCAAAGTCTCCTCCTCTGACATCTGTGAGGATTGCAATATTACTGAGTCTGCCGAGCACCTTATTTTTGAGTGCAGGAGGTTTGACATCCTTAGACAATTTTTCAGTATATTTAACCTGTATAACAATCTATATGAAATTTTTCGTGCTGGTAACTTTAGGCATTTGAAGCAACTGACTGCCTTTATCAAATCAGCTGAGTTTTCATTCTAATTTTACATTTAGTATTTCTATTACAATCACGAATCGCCTACACTTTTTCTTTTATCGGCATTATTAGCCGGATCTTGACAGTACAGTAACAAGGACGGTGATTTATGGATTGACAGCGGAACAGAGCCTCTCATTGCGAACACTCTGCCACATCAGTCTACCTATGCTTAAATTTTTTCATCAATCGCTCTCAACTTCGTTTCTGGATTACGGATCTAACATTAACTTAACTGGTCCAATCCATCTCTAAACAAACAAAAAAAAAAAAAAAAAAAAAAAAAAAAATATGATTATCAACATTCATTTTGATTACCTAAAAATAAAAGGATATTTTCATTTATATAAGTTTGTAAAATATTGCATATTTTCATTAAAATATAGCATGTCAAAGAAACGCCAGATAACTATGCACCAATCTATTACCTTCAAAAGCGCAGTGAAAGAGTGATTAGTGCTTTCCAAATTATTTTCGGTCAAGGTTAATTGTTTGTTTGCAAAAGGAATATTTCATTAAGACAGATAAGGTTTCGTCTATTTATGTCTTTATTTATTTATCTATTGATTTTATTTACACGTGAAATTCAGGTAAAATACGTTAACAGACGAACTTAGTCACTATTAACAAGTGAAAATATTAGGTCGTGACCGAATCTTTCATACTCATCATCGTTATCGTAAAAAAGACAAAAAAGTGATTTACAACGATTAAGCTTAATAAATGTAAAGTGCCTAGAAGGGCGATTGGGAACATTTAATCGTATTTGCTTACATAATGTCGGCGAATCAACCGTATCACTGATTACCTTAATTAAGAAATTAGCACGCAGAATAAGTCTGCGTCTCTCAAGTGAAGGCAAGGATATCAGTTATAACCTATTTTCTTATGGCGGCAGGGGAACAAGTGGGTGCCAGCCTAAATTTCTAAGCGCAAAAAACAAGAATTGTTTCTGAAGGGATTCTGTTGAGTCAATATAACATCTATAAGAAGGAGACCGCACAACCGAGGCATACTCCAATATAGATCTAACTAAGCACATGTATAGCCTTTTTGCTACGTATCGAGCCCTTATCTCATTGGACCAACGCTTCATAACACCAACCATTGACCTAGCGATAGTTAAGGAACGCTCTATGTGCAAATTAAAACATAATTTTTGGTCAAATAGCACCCTGAAATTCATGTACGACTCGACATCTTCTGACTTGTGAGAATCAATGAAATACACCGAGTTATACGACGACCTTCTTCAGAACGACACTTTCTTGCATATATTTAGATTTAGTTTGATAAAATCTTCCCAGCACCATGCGATCAAATTATTTACATCATTTTGAAGTTGACGCGAACTCAACCCGGAACAAAAGGTATAAAATAGCTTAACATCATCAGCATACATTATTATCTGACTGAATTTGATCACCGATGGCAAGTCATTAAGGTATAAATTAAATAATATGGGTTCTAAATGGCTTCGTTACAGTACACCCGACGTCACAGGGAATTCATCCGACGAAATAAAGTTAAACAGAATCCTGAATTATCTATTTTTTAGATAAGAATTTACCCACTTTATTATATGGGCAGGAAAACCCGAGGCCTGGAGTTAAAAATGAGTAAGTTATAGTTAACCAGGTCAAATGCTTTACTAAAGTCAGTGTATATGAAGTCCTTACGAGCGCTACCAATAAAGGCCTTCGACACCTGGAAAGTCACTTCTAATAGATTCGAAACCGCAGATCTTCCTTTCCGAAAACCATGCTGGAAATTAGAAATATATGATTTGATGGCAAAAGCTAGATGCTAGGTGACTATACACTCAAACAATTTAGGTAGGACACTGAACTTGTAAATGCCGCTGTGGTTCCCTACTTGGTACCTGTTTCTGCTTTTGTGAATTGGAAAGCTGCTCTTCCAACACAACGGGAAAACACCTACTTTCAAGGACAAATTGAAAACCTTTGAAATTACACCAATTAGGTCAACAGAGTATGATTTAAGAATACTTGATGAAATCCCATCAGATCCAGGCGCACAAGTATATTTTAGAGAGCTCAGCTCTTCTAATATATCATTTGCGGAAATGACCAACTTGGAAATCAAGGGCGTGTTAACTATCGGATACAGGTAGTGTGAAATTGGATTAAACTTATCAGTTGAGTAGTTGCGACAGAAATAGCCAGCAAACAGGTTTGCGGTTCCAATCCCATCGGCAGACATCAATCCATTGTAAGAAACTTGAGGGGGATACATAGAGAATTTCCTTTTAGAATTAATAAACTTAAAGAATAATTTAGGATTAACAAGTAATGAGGATTTTATAAACTGTAGATATTTATGATAATATAGGTGGTTGGGACAATTAAATGTATTCCTTGAAGTAAGGTAAGCAAGATGATTTAAAGGAGAACCACTTTTCATAAATGTTTTAAAAAGACTGTTTTTCCTATATTTTTGATATTTTCTTACACTATTAAGCCATGGAGGACACGTCACACAAAGAGCAGTATTTAACTCATAAAAATCGATTTCAATCCACAGAATTGATCCACGGTCCATCATGCCAATTGTGCTCTATGAGATATGGAACCATATTGCCAGAATCTTCACAATAACTCCAGTTTACTTATGGCAGGTTGAAGTCCCCCAACGCAATGATTATATCCGTAAGTTTATGCTTATGGACAAGCTCTCTGAAGAGGGCACATGTTATACAGATTGAAATATCTGCATTTGGGGGAATGTAGGAACAAGTTATGTAAAACTGGTTATTTGCTAGTATCAATCGAATGGCCATAGATTCAATGTCAGAAGGAGTAGGAGAATCGCTTAAGTAGCACGGGACTGAAGCTGACACAGCAGTTAGTAGTCACCCCTTATGCGAGCTAATCTACCTTTTCTGAATTCCTGCAAAGAGCTATGAAAAAATTCAGATGAAAGCGAGCCAGGCTTTTCCCATGTTGTCCTAAAGACCAAACAGGAGAACTCCGTGCAAACTGAATTTAAGAAAATTGTGTGAGTCATTGAGTTTAGGCCCCTTTCATTTTGATAGATGAATGTTAATGTTAATGGGCCCAAAGAAACTTTTAGTTTTTTGCAGCCGATTGTCGAGCCATGTTCATGTTTCGGTACCGATCCCTAGTCAAGAATTCCTTAATTAGGGATCTAGCTGGCCAAATTGAATTATTTAAAAACGTTTCAGTATGCTCACTCGAAACAAAAAGCTTAAACGACGAAATTGCTCTAGGTTGCGAAGGGTCCAATTTAAATATGCTAACCCTCTTCAAATCTACGGATGGAGTTTTTATAGCAAGATAACTTTTTACATTGTCCACCGACGTGTCAGGCAGCAGCCTTGACAAAAAAATTGCCTTCCTAAGAGGTACTGCCTTTAAACAACCGCCGTCAGGAATACAAAAGTTCAAGGGTGGGAAATTATTATTTGGCGGGCATCCCAGCTTATGGATAGCTTTGCTATTGTCGATTTTCTTCAAGGAATCAAAAACACTAACATTATTTTTGGATGAGAGATTGAGGGCCTGATTCAAACTATTTCTGGAGTAAGTTCCAAGTACAATACCATCATTACTAATAGATGTAGGACATGCAGTTGTGAATTCTTTCCTTGAATTCTTCGTCGCCTCGTTTGCTGCTAGAAAATTCTGCTTATCTTTCTGCTGAGGATAATAGAATGGATGGTTTTGGTGAAGTCAATTTCACCAGATTCACTGTCAACACTTCTTTGCATCGGGTACACCCGTCTTCGTTTGTACGAAGAGTTTATAGAATTCAATATCTGTCCACTACAGCATCCGCCGTACTCATAACGAGGCCAGCACATTTTGGGTGACCATGATGCTCACACAGCCAACACATCATGGATCGATCGGAACCCGAATACATCTTGTTTTGACAAGGATTATATAAACATCCTATTAACTGCATGTTTAATATTGTTGGAAAGACACTGTTATCTTCAGTGACTTATTAGTTAGAAATAGGTAACTCTGTTTACTTGTCAAAAACAGAGGTGTTACTGATGTTTATTGTTGTTTGTATATTGATAATTGTAAATAAGAAACACCCTTCAGTTGAAATAAACTGTCAATACGAGCCCAATGGAGAGCAACGCTCCTTTCGCTGCCTTTTTGCCCGTGTGTTGCGGATGCAGTCGATCATCCCTCCTAGGTATTTTATGGCTTCTTGTGACTGCACCCTCGTATCTGCCACTTCGATAATTACCTTCAAAAACTTCTTCCTAGAAAAGATTAATAGCGCTTCCGTTTTTTCTTCCGCCAGACCTAAATCCACTGACCGCAGCCGCCGTTTAATCGTTTTGGCGGTTTTATTCTCTGCACCCTTTATCTGTAACATAGCGAAGTTTTTTGTCAGTAAAGTAACTAGACACTATTTTATAAGATACAGTGGGACGCTTCTTTCCTGGGCAGCTATGGCACAATACCTGTTTGCTGAGTTGAATGAATTTTTAATATCTAATGTTATTACTAAGCAATACTTCTGGTTGCCAGCCATCTAGCGTGCTCCTTTTATCGCTTCTGCTGCAATATTCGTAACCATCTTTATTGGATTCGTTGGGCTTCTGAAGCCGAACTGGAAGTTCGACAGATCTTTAGAGCTCTCCAGTGATTCTTCTAAGCGATTTCGAATAATCTTTCCATACAATTTGCCTCTCGTATTCAATAGACAAACAGGGAGGTATGCAGTTACTTCATGCAACAGCTTATTTGGCTTTAGCAGCAACACCAGCGTTTGTTGCTTCGACTTTGGGAAATTTGTTCTCTCAAACATGCGTTGAATCTGGGCACAAACATAGCAGGCCTTTTCAATGTGGTTTGCTTAATAGCACAGTTTGGAATCCCATCAGGACCCGGCGCTTTCTTGCCTTTTACTTCCTATGCAATGGCTACAATCTCCTTAGGTCCGTTGAAATTAATATCTCTTACTTCAATCAGTGGCAAATATACAAACATGGCTTTCTATGGGAACAGAGCGCCGATTATTTCCACAAATTTGGCACATCTTGGTTGGTCTCAATATTCTAGCTTCTTATTTACCAACCTATACGCCATACCTCATAGGTGCTCATTTATCTCGTTAATCAGATTCTAGAATCAGTTTAGGTAAATGTGAATGTGCGTGTGTTTGTGGGTATGGCTGTAAAACTATTTTTAAGTAATCTTAGGTTCCTTTTAATAACTTTTGGTTCTGCTAAAGATGCCCTTACGAATGTTTCCCCCATTCGCCGAATTAAAAGCCTTCTTCACGTCAATTGCACGGGGCAGTATTCTCTTTCGCCGTCCATCGTGACCACAGGCTTTATTGTATCTATTGTAGACCGTGATCTTCTGAATCTGCACTAGTGATTCGAGAGAACAATCCTCAACCACCAGCAGCAGGCGTGTACGACTCTCTCCAATAATTTTTATGTCTAACAGGCAGATGAGCCGACATAATTATGGCTCGTTCAATGGTTTATTACTCTTCGGAATGGGGACCAACTTCTGCATTTTCCATGTGTCGAGGAAGATTTTCTCGTTTAAAGACTCTCCGATGTTCTTTTTTATTGTTGCTTTTAAAGATATTTCAAAATTCATTTCGTTATCCCTGATTTGATCGGGGCCGCTTTCGGCTCCTTCTTGCTAAGTTACGCGACCAGACCCTTCACTCCGCTCCTACAGTAAGCTTTGGAGCGGTTATTGAAACACTTGCAACACTTTGCAATGTGCCCAAATCGCAGGCACTGGAAGCATCTAGTTAGGCTAGTTATTCCGTGTATGCGGCTAACCACCCACCAGATTTTAATTTTCCTGGTCTCGAGTGACACGTTCGCATCCCCGACCGCGATACTGACGGTTACCCTCTATGTTCCTCCGTACGACGTTCGCAGAGTTAACACCTCGGCAGTATCGGGTGCTTCCAACACTTGAAAACCCGCATCGCTTTTTTAACTTTGTCCTTATCTGTGACTTTGTTTCAGTCCCTGACCTGAACGCTTTTCTTCTGTCTCGGTATCCGCATTGGAGCTTCTCCCTAGGAATCCGCCCAGTGTCCATCGAATATTCTCAGCCTTCGCACGTTTCTCTTTCAGCTGGAATTGAAGGGCGCACATTTAGGTTCTCCGTATGCTGGTGAAATTTTGGCTAAGATCCTTCAGACCAGTGTACGATTTCACCATTTTCAAGCTGCCTGCGTACGAGGTGTAATTATATGCCACAATCGCAATCATGTCTGTCTTCACTCTAGTCATTTTACTTGGCCGACATTTTCCAATCTTTCTAGGCCATCCATGTCCATTTGTTATGCTCTAATTGTACGACTATTGTCCCTCTCTTTTCTCGCCAGTCTTTTCATCCGGACTATATGGAGCTGCGGCCGTGTTGTGACGTTTTGCCCACCGTGTTTTTATCTTTTATTTTTGAAGTTTTATTTCACACTGCGCTGAACAGTCAGACCTTAGATTAGGCAATAGCATTAAATTATCGCAAACGTATATATAAGAAGGATTTTTATACAAATAATGAGACTGCAAGACAAACAACACAATAAATTAGCTTTATTGACGGCAAGGTGGTTAGACTTTCATTGCCAACCCGTCGTCAGCAATAGTCGCTATCTAATATCGTTCACCCTGCCGCAAGCCCATCATAATCATCCTTTTGGTTTAACATAAATGATAAATTTATTCTATATATGCGTAAAATTAAACCTATTAATGTGTGTGTATAATTGTTAACAAAAATTACTCCACAATAATTACAATATGTTTATAATCACTGCCATTTCAATAATTAAAATGCTGATTCGTCCCTTTACTACTTTCGGCCAATAACACTTCACATTGGGGTGTATCAAATATATGAAAGTAATGGAGTAGTAGACAATAAATGCAATGAATTTATCGTATTTTGCATGTGCACACTTCTTTCTCACATTTTTAGAAATGAAATGATTTATGAGTTGAGTAGATACTATATTCTGCACAAAATTTTAATATAGTGCATCTGTTTAAAATTAAGAACTTATTTTAGATTACTCCATAAACACATACAATATATTTTTGAATTTTTCTTAAGTGCTGTTAGTAATACGGCTTGGTTAGGCTTTTATGTGTCGCCTTAGAATTACAATTTGTATCTATTATATTTGTAATGGCAAACGTATGCATATAGCATGGTTCATCTTTTCGTTTTATTTTCAACTTTCTTGCAGTTTATTCATATTGTAAGTTGCACATTTTGCTTATGTTTTTTTGGTGGCTCTGTTCTTTGTCGTGGTGTTCACATGCATGTGCGCGTGATGACCATGCAATCACCGCTTACCCTTTCATGCTTTCATTTTTCTTTATATGTTAACATATGAAAATAGTCTGTGATCGACAAAAGATATTGTTCACTTATGTCATATATGCATATTTTGTTTAAGTGAAGGCGATGCTATCATCCAATGCAGAGTCAGGTAAACAATTCATGTATGAAGCATATATCATTTTAGTATATAAGCACCTTTTTTTGACTTAATAGAGCAGATAGAATTATTACTTTCAATCAATACCGTCTCTTTAATTTTTTATTGTAAAGATTTGATTAAAGAGCCTGAATGATAGTTTAATAATTAAAAATTCCCAATAGTTAAAACAAGGTCATATGCTTGTGTTAGTCGTTTGACAGAGGATTTCACAATATTATTATTTCGTATTTTTTCATGATTATAAGGGCCTTCGTTTGATTAGTGTAACATCCGCGTACAATTGCAGCGTAGGGGTTCCCCGGTCTGCTTTGACCTCTACTCTATTACAACAGAGTAAGTAAGACCGTAATAACGGCCTGCCGTGAGGCAAAACCGCGTTTACGAGTTTAACGGCTTGCCGTTAAAGAAAAAAAATCTCTAGTCATAATGGTCTCTCTTGTTAAATGACTCTATTATGCAAGAGAGAACCGTGAAAAAAGGGTCCAGGGTTCATCTGTGTATTTTGAGCATATTAGTTTCGCTCAAAGATATTTAACAGAAAAGAAGGAAAAAAATTAAAAACGAGCAAAACAAAAAAAAAAAAAAAGAACAGTTCTGGTTTTGATGCTTTGTGCGGTGAGTTGAGTAGGGTTTGAGTGATGGTGCTGTGAAGGTGAAACAATTAGAAAAAGAGGATAGAACCAATGGAGAACATTTTTAGACGACGAAATAGTGTTGTGCCGTCGAAAGAGTCTTGATTATACTGTCTGCGGGTTACAGTTTGTGCTGTGAAGAATCGCACAAGTTGATGTCAATGCTTTATTGAAGACGGTATAAAAACGAAAAGAAATATTTTTTATTTAACAATTGAATTACATTTTAAACATAACAAATTTATAAAAAGAAGGCAGCCAGAACATTTAACAACAGAGAGAATAATCATAAATATAGTAATAATTTCAATTATATAGAACGAGAAAAGGAAAAGTAGTTCACCATCCACCGCTCCCAGTGGTCAGACAGGTAAACACATTATTATCGTTCATGAAAAGTCTATCACACAAGCTGAACGAAGAGCGGAAATATCAGCAACTTTTGCGGAAAAAATATGCACGAAAGTCGCGAGAGGAACTTACGATTATTAACAATGGTATGGAAAATGAAACTTTACTGCAGCGCCAATGTACGTACTTTTGTCAAATTTTAATTTGAAAAAAAGCAAGCACAAAAGGAAAAAAAATATATAAAAAGAATAATTCACTTACAACTGCATCTAAAAAAAAAACAAACTTTAAACATGCTATTATTGTAAAGATGATTTAAGAAAATATTTTTGGACATTGTAATTGAGCAAATCCATATATTAAATTACAATATTTAGTGCTATTTAAATAAAAACAATCTAAACTTATGAAAATTGTACATAGGAGTAGCATTTTCTTGATATTCGTGAAAATTAATAACAATAACAATAATAACTAAAACCGAAAAAAAGGAAGTGATAATACTTGGGTATCCTGCCGCCGAAGCGGGGTATGGATGGGAGTGCGTGTGCCTGAAGGTAAGGGGGCACGAAATGCACACTGACGGACTAGGAAAGGAAAGACAACAATATACTCAACGGACCTCGCAGACGGACTTGACTCCTGCGCCCAGTCGCACCGTGACAGTTCCTTAAGGGTTTAGTTAGATCCCTTTTTTTTATCTTATTTTAACTTTAATTTTTTTTTTTTGTCATGCGGCACGGCATGTCGTAAATTTGTAAACGCTCTACCGCGCAGGAGCTAGAACTTCAACATTAGCTTATTCCTGTTTTTGTTTTAGCTTGTACTAAATGTCTAAAATTTATTTCTAATGGGTTGTGATAATATTATCTTGAATTCTCCTGCCTCTTTAGTTACCTTTTTTTTTTAAATTTTGTACGTCAAGCTGTAACATAATTCCATATCTTAAAACAGCGCAAACGAAGGTCGTCGCACGCTTATATATGTCTTTTTATTCCGCTCTTACTTTACTTATAGATTGCCACTTACTAATTAGGACTTATAAACAACGGCTTAAATTAAGCGACATCAAGTAGTACTCAACGCAAATGCGATTTCGGAAGTTTTTGATTATGCCTCTGACTTAATTTTAAAGGGCCGTTTTGTTGATTTCGTGTAGGTGACCACAGGCACAATATATTTTAAACATGAAAAGGGGGCGGGGGGGGGAGCACATAAGTAAGTTATTGAAAACCATCGGAAACGCATTCAACCGAAACTTTCCGAACAAACATTTACATCCTTCTCACAAACTGTGTCAATTTTCAACTATGGACTTGAATTCGCTGACATGACTCTCGCAAGATAAACTGCGCGCACTTTAATTTCAATCCATATATATTGAATTTCTGAAGCTTCATCTCAGCTTAAAATTCATATTTTTTAATTACAAATTATATTCGGCCTAAATGCATAACGAAAAAAACTCCATATTCATACCTTATAATATTGCTTGGGCGTGGTTGATTTCTGATTTATTTTTGTACAATCAAAGTGTTAATTTGTGCGATGCGTGTGTGTTTCCAGTTTATAAGTAACGAAAAAAAAAAATAAAAAAAAAATACGGAAAGAAAAATTGTATTCTCTGTAAGAGTGTCCTTCGATCGATTTGGCTTATTTTCGATAAGCAAGATGCGCGCAAAAGTTTTCAATGTTTCTGTCAAATTTAAAGTCGATAGCTTCATTTTAACGTTAACAACAAACTTTACAAGGATGAACAGACGAACAGCCTTAAATCGGTTTATAATTTCATACCGAACAATTATATATGTCCATATATAACTTATGTAGTCTACGGAACTGCCATCCAGGTGTTGGAAACGTTTTGAGCAAATAATTGTACCTCTCTCTCTCATCCTACGATGATGTGTAATTACTTATAAACTATAACAGATGAAACTATTAAGATATGTGCAGGTACGTTCTATGGATAGATGATACAGTACCAAAAGTGAACAAAAGCGGCAAATCCAAATTCACGCGAACATAATTCTCATAATTGTTTAATTTCCATAACATAGTGTGCAAGTAGAACCAAGAATTTGTAGCTATTAAGCGATTCGGTGTGAGTTTAAAAAAAAAAAATGTTTTTTTTCTTTTTTAAATAATTATTAATTATTTCAGTCAGCATTGAATATTCGGCCTCGAACAAATATAGCCCCCTATGATTTCACCTAAACACACATATTCAATGAGATTTCCGACTCGTAAATACTTTAATAGACAAGCTTATGCATATACATATATATATATATATATAATTTGATAGGCAACATTCACATTTAAGGCGAAATATGCAAATTCTCGATTTTTATGCTTTGTCATCATCAGCTATTATGTGACTGCATTTATATTTTATACATTCGCATATAAAATGTAGATAATGATCTCTCTAAATTGTGATAAACATCTGAAATTTGCATGTGTATCCAAAGAGACCGGATGTCCGTAGCTCGTTTTGACAAAATTATGCTTTCGCTATGCTTGTAATAATAGTCAACTTTACTTTTCTCTTCGGTGTGTTTCTCCCTCGGCATTTGGCTGTGTGTATATTTCCCTTTCTCCTCTCTCCTTTTTAACTCTCTATCAGTTGGTCCTGTGCAGGTATATATATCTATGGGAAATTTTGCATAAAAGTTATACTAATTTGTTTGACCGAGAATCAGTGAATGAGTGTGTGTGTGTATGTGTGTACAATTGTACTTGTGCTTTTGCTCGTGCATGACTGTGTCGTGGCATTAATAATACAGAAAATTTCATTGTATTTCAATTCAATTACATATGTATCCTGAAACATTTAATTGCTCGAGTACAGTATGATTTTGTTAGTACACACACACACACACACATATATATATATATATATATATATATATATATATATATATATATATAAATTACAAACACACACACACACACACACAAATACAAATTGCACTTTGTACATTCGATACATTATCAAAATCTGTCCGCAAATTTGTGCTAACGATATTCATACATGTACTTGTAAAAATGTTTGTTTAATTTGCGGCCATTCTGCCGATTCCATTTTCTTCCATTTTGTCAATTTTTTTTTTTTGTTATATGACCAATCACTCGGTGGACGTCCCCTGTTTATGTGACGGTCGAAAATAAGTGGTGAAAGAGGAACAAATATAGAATCGGCAGCAGTTTAGTTGTTGTGTATACAATCGATAAGCGTGAAGCCTTTACCGAGTAAGCATTCTCTGAAACTACGATCAAAGCAAACTCTACCGCGTTGATATTTGAACCTACGAACACATACTTTATAATCGCAATTCTTACTTCAACCATCTAGATGTGCTCAACAGTGATCATCAAAGAATATGCATACAAGACGTCACCGGTAAACAAAACCTACCTATATTATCTAACGCGGTCGATGGCGATAACTAGGGAATATGCAGAGTGTACGCAAACTTGTCTCCAAACGGATTACCCTTCCAGATTCACCAAGAATCACGCAAAAGATCAGTGAGGCTTGTTGCTGATGAGCGACAGTAACGAAAGTAGTCTAACTAATGAAAAAGGAAGAAAATCGGATTGAGTCGGTCGCGCATATATGTGACCTTACCTTATATAAATCCGCAAACAATCTAAAGAATTATGCGTTTTGAGGTTTTATAATATTATAAACAGAGCTGCCTACCACGCACAATCACTCATCCGGCTAAGACCAGCTAACGAATATACTTTTATAAAAATTGTGCCCATACCCAAAGCGGATATTTGCAAAGTTATTTATTATAAATGAAATAAAAATAGTTATGCATAAAGAATAACAACAATGGTAAAGGAATGATTTCATCGCACGACACGTATGCTTATTTTTCGAATACTAGTTCCAACTAATGAAATTGGCTTCCACTTTTGGGGTAGTGTTGTGTGCCAAAGTGTAGTATGGAATCCATTTGTCCTCCACTTTCAATGAATGCTAAGAAATACTCATTTAAAAAGTGATAGCCCTTTTCTACTGAGCCCAGCACCTCATGGTGATATAGTTTTGAAAATTTTTGTTCTATTTTACACTTTATTATCCGTTGATACTTCTTTAATGAGCTTCCTCTATTTGTTAGTTTGGTACTACTTCCAGTGCTTAAAGTGATTTCTAATGATTTTAAGCATAGTTTGTGTGTCTTTCCAAAAGTTTTTCGTATTATTAAGTGTCCTGAATAATATTCTTTAATTATTTCTAGTTTCCTATTTTCATCATTGTTATGACATTGTATGAATGAGGTGGTTTTTTGTTTTATTTATTATTTCTTTGGAAGTAGAAATGAATATGCATTCGAACAGATCATCATTTGGATAAAGTACATACTGCTTGTAAAGAAGTGTTTATTCGCCGTGCTACTCCCCCCATTCATTGCAAATTGTACTTTCCTTCCGGAAAGTGTTGCGAAGAGTTGAGGAACTGTGTCTGTGTGAGTAGGTTGACTGGTGGTGACAGTGTGCATTAATGGTGCGTATAAAAACATTTGATCGCTTGAACCTTTGGAACCTTTCTATGATTTCCCTAAACAGTAGATGATATACTGTAGTCTTTAAACATGTTGCTTCGAGAAGTCTTGCGATATCTCTAAACAGAGATGATTCTACCTCTGCCGATTGTGAAGCGAAACGATACACTAAAACGGCTAACGCAATTGGAATAAAAAATAAAAAATACGTTTTTGGACGATATGTAGGTATAAAGTAAGCTTCTACCCATCATGCAAAACGACCTATGCGGGTTTAACAATAACGAAATTCTCTGTCAGGTAGCAATTTTCCTACAATATCTATCTTTACATGTTCGAATCATTGACTCTGAACTTCATATATCCCTATAGATGGGGGATTATGTCGTACTTTCTTAACTTTCTGACATGCTACGCAAAACTATTTATACCGTTTGTGATCATTTTCGATAATAGCTTTTCGTGTTAGGACAAATAAATCATTCCGCAACTTCGTCGTTTTTCTGGTATCGCTGGGGCATATGTTGTGTATGGAATTAAATCTCAATTTTCGAAATGGTTGTGGGTAATACATTCGTGCTTTATTGATTCCGATATCGTGTAGTAACTATATTTTCGTACCAGGAGTATCTTAATTTGGTAAGATGAAGGTCGAGCTAAAGACTGTTATTGTTGTCAACAGCAGAAAATATTAATCATTTTAAAAAACGTTTTAGGTACCATACACGTTCTGCTAATTTATAATATGCAATTAGTTTAACTTTTCCAGAGAGTGGCTCGGTATCATTTACACAAGTAGAGTCCTAAGCGCTCAGTTTGAAGCGTTAATGATCAACTTGACATAGGTTTTCGAAAACTTCTTTCAAACGAGTGCCAGGATGCCATTAGACTACCATATGAATAAGGCCAAGCAAAGCCGAGGTCCCGTAGTATATTGGTCAGGAATCGTTAATAAACTTGTCCGACATTTCGAAACCCAGAAGATATATACATAAACCCGTACATTTTAAACGGAGTTTTTATTGCACTCTTTTGTGTACCATTTAGTCGGACCAGTATTTGATGATATGCGCGGGAGAAACTAATTATTGAACAATGTGGTCTGTGAATGAAATTGTGGGTGTGGGTTTGGGAATACCTGTCTGGCTCAATGATACTAAGACACCGGTAATCGCCAGAAGCTCTCCATTCACCTTTTTTTTTTTCGTTACCGTATATAAATGACTGGACCATGTGACATGACTGAATCGGGCTCCAAAATGACTATAAAAAAAATTTAACTAGAGAAAAGTATTATAGAGGGGTCATCGGACTTAACTTCGTGATCTCTCACACAAAATTATAGGCTGAAAGAGATCATAGATAAGACAACGTAAGGAGTGGTACGTGTATGCCTTTAGTGCAACCGCGTGTAGGTTGTCTGTGGTAAAAAGAATGAAGCCCCTTATTACTTCTGCACTAACTAGCTTTCTAATAACAAATGCTTCTATTCGTTTCCAACCTCCGATCTTATTACCTAATTTAGGTACGTAATTTGGCGTTGTTATACAGAAAGTGCGAGACCTAGAGAAAAATGTCATGTTATACAAAAGTGCCGCTTAAGATAGGGCCATAGTCGTGTTGTGCAAAAAAGGATAAAAGATACGATATTAGATCGCAGACAATCTCTCGGTAATGATCGTACAGCAACTCGTTAGATTTGTCCTACCATTCAGAAGTCAACTGTTAAGAATATCTACTAGTATGTTGTACTCTGTCAGAAAACACGCTCCAAGTAGAGGTTGGGACACGTAAGTGATGATGAAAGTTGAAGTAAATTTACGACTCAGTACAAAATCTAGAAATTTTGTCCTTGCTCCGTAGGTTTATTTAGCAACGGCCTGTATCGACTAAACATTTTATACTCGAAAGTCGGTCAAGCAAGATTAGGCGATGAATTTTGGAGGGTTCTGACCATTTGATTTGAATTTTTATGGAAGGTGAGTTACATTTCGTGGCCTTATCCCCAAATTTGCGATGATGCCAACACACACCTTAATGTGAAGGGGTCTGGGAGCGGCACCTACATCAATTGTAGTGTCGTGACTGTGAACGCCTGCGTTGTATTGCCTTTGTCTTTATCCAATTTATTAATTTTACATGCTGTGCTTCGACAGCCTGTATTTGAGGTGGGTCATTAATTTCTGTTTTTAATCCATCTTAACAGCTATTTTATAAAGTGGTTTACTACTGACAAGCTTTTCATCCAAATTAGCTTTAAAATATTGCAATTAATTTCTTAGGCACCATGTCGGTGTATTTCATATAATGGTAATTACGGCCTCACACCCCACAGCGTTAATTCTTGAAAAAGTTTACGCAATTATTTCTGCTCACAATCGGACTATTTTTAAACCAGACCTTGTAGACGACGCCGTATAATGTCACTTACTTGTGCGCTGTTTTCCGCAGCAGCGGCGACGGTACGGTATTTGTCTTTATCATTCGTGTTGTCTGAACCAATAAATTGCGCAAACCACTATTCTGGACGAACGCGCTAAAGAAGAGACATTTTAGCAGCTAATAGCGAAATATGCTTACTATCACGTTGCGTTCCAGTGATTTCTTGGTATTCGGTCATCGTTACATAAACATCGTAGTCGTCAGTAGGGATTTAGCATGGACAAAAGTTATTTTATTAAAGCTTTCTTTGTTCGCATTTTATGGTATTCAATGTCATTCTTATTTCTTATCTATCTATACAAGCGTTGTCGGCTTGTAAGGTTGTCCAATATATTTTAGCAATACACAATTATAAAGCTATCGCCATTGTATGTCTGAACATCCTCGCTGTCCCTTTGACTATCGAGTAACTTCAGTATCGAGTAACTAACTTTATTGTTTTCAGGTCTCGTCGTAACGGCTATTTGAAGAGCATCGGTCGATATGAGGAGTTTTAAATTTTTGTCCCACAGACACTCCACATGTAGTTATATCTAAAAGAAGTACACGTGCTTTAGCCTTACAGGTATAAACGCACGGACAAAACAAACATATATGTATATACCAGACGGGTAGATCATAAGGCGTGGGCCATTCTGTACCTTAGCCTACCTAAGATCTTCTTTGGGCTATTATTTGCAATGGCAGACCCCGAAATTTGGTCCGATGACACTCCTCCCTTTCACATAAAAAGAAAGTTCAACACATTTTATGTACGTTTATCTTTCGTTCTTTAGTTCATAGTAATTTCAAGAATGAGAACAATATTAATAACTCTAATTTAATTAAAGGGGGCAGATTAAATAATTAATGAGTACCTACGTATCATTAATCAGATTATGTTAAATATAAACGTGAAACAAATTAAATGTATACGGTGTACACATAAAATAAGAAGAACATAAAGAAGACCTTGACATATCGGTCGTGTGATACTGTAGATAATGATGGGAATATTAGAGTTGACGAATATAAAAGTGAAACTTCAGATTGCTGTTGTTTGATTGATGTTGTGCCTCTTATATACATATCTATACTAATTGTATTGTAATTGTATTGAAGTTTCATTGTAAGAATGGATGATGTACACTTTGTCTATGGCTGTACTCTCTGTTTAAATCCTCTCCTCTTTATATCAGTCTGGCAACTTTGTCGCGCGGTATAGTCGTATATTTTTTGTGTCGGCAATTAAAATTTTAATTTTTTGTTGAATTTCGTGGCTATTCTGCCTTATAGTGTGTGATTTTATAATATACTTTGAGAAGAAAGTGAGTGAATTCAAAGTAAGAGAAATATTTTTCTTTTACGATTTCATTTGATTCATTTGATTTTTGCAAACAAAAATTTTGAGCTCTGATAAAAATCTCTCTTTTTTTTTTTTGTTTTCTCCCTTTTTCTCTGTTATTTTTTTTACTGTTTGGAGTTTGTGTTGCTGGTGATCTCTCGTTACAGTGTCAACCTAACAGAGAAGTTTTGCACAAATTGGTTGATAAATTTTTATGTTCAGGATTTTTTTTAGTGATTTGTGTGTCTGTTCTTCATAATCAACAACTGTCTTTTTGACAGGACATGGAGTGTTTATATACACCTTGTCGGGCGAAATCAGGCCCGGATAGATTCGTTTCTTGTTAGCTCTGCGAGCGTTTTGGTCATGAAAAGTGTGCCGGTATTCTCGGCCGTGCTGCTGACGCAGTCGTTGATCCGGCTAAAGGCTTAAGATGGTCATGTCCTGACTGTAGGCAGCGGGACATTGACTTTTATAAACTTTTCACGGAGACCCGTTATGGTTTCTCGGAATTGAGTAGAAATCTCGGCTCCTTGTGGGAAAAGTTTGAGCTCATTAAGTCTAGGTTTGATGAGTGTCGCTTTATTGGACACTCATCTTCTACTCGTAGTGTAGCGTGTGGGACGTCACCTCTGGCTTTCTCCAAATCTAATTCGTTAGTAGAAGTTACCGCTCCCTCTAATTCTAAAATGAATAGTGATGTTTCCGATATTGCTGAGCCGGTTGGTAGCAAAACATTTACAAACAAATCGGCGAGTCCATCGGTTTTAAGCTATGCTGAAGTGGCAAGGGTATCTCCGCCCAGAGCCGGCACTCACTCTAATCAAGTGCCATCGCCTAAAAGTAATGAAGAGAAAAATAAGTCATCCTCTCCTCCTGGCTGTTCGCGTGTGAATGCTGGTCACCAGACTGGGCAAGTCTCACAAGCTGCCGGTACAATGGCGATAACCCCATCTATATTTTCCCCAACTCGAAACTCTCCTACTGTGAACGCCCCTCCTGTTCCAAATAATGACATTTGCTTGACGGCAGTTCCTCCCAGAAAAGCAACATTTGTGTCAAGACTGGCACCTGAAACATCGGTGGAAAACATAAAAGGCTGTTCGCGTGTGAATGCTGGTCACCAGACTGGGCAACTCTCACAAGCTGCCGGTACAAGGGCGATAACCCCATCTATATTTTCCCCAACTCGAAACTCTCCTACTGTGAACCCCCCTCCTGTTCCAAATAATGACATTTGCTTGACGGCAGTTCCTCCCAGAAAAGCAATATTTTTGTCAAGACTGGCACCTGAAACATTGGTGGATAACATAAAAAATTTTCTGGCGACGAAAGTCCCATCAGTCAACTTAAAGCGCGTTAGCATCTTCAAAATGGCTCTTTCTCAAGCTAGGGCAATCTCCTCTTTTAAAATATTAGTGCCGACTGAAAACAGTGATATGTTGTTAAACAGTGATATGTTTTTAAACAGTGATATGTTGTTAAACAAATCACTGTGGCCAGTAGGATCCTTAATTAAGGAATTTATCCCTCGAGATCGTCCCCGTAATACCAAGGCAATAGTCTTGTCGCCTTCAAAAAACGAATTGTTTCTTCAGGCCCACTATCGCCCATTTATCAAAATGTTAAATGCTAAATTCGAAAATTCGTTCCAATTTTCTAAATTCTGTGAGCACGGAATTTTTCTGTTTGGCCTTTACTGAAACTTGGCTAAAACCCGATCTACATTCGTAGAAACGTTTTCATAATTCTTTCCAAATGTTTAGAAATGATCGAGTAAATCGCATTGGTGGTGGTGTATTAATTGCCATATCTGCGTCAGTCCCGTCCAATTTAATCGAATTTCCCACTTCTCCTAACGTTGAATTTATCGCTATTCGTGCGAATATGCCTGATAAACATCTATTTATAACCTGCTCCTATATTCCCCCAAATTCTGATATCTCCATTTACAGGAAACACGCTGCCCTCATTTGTGAAGTGGCCAAGCGGTCTAGACCCACCGATTTGGTCGTTGCATTGGGTGACTTCAATTTGCCTTGGTGTAACACTGATAATTCTGGCTGTTTGGTTCCTACTTCAACGTCTGATAGGGCTGTTGTGTTCTTTAGTGAATTGTTTGATCATAATTTGGGTCAATATAATCGTACCCCTAATTGTAATGGTAGACTGCTTGATCTCTGCTTTGCCAATTTTCCCGAGATTTACGTAAATCGTTGTCAACCTTTTAGTTTACCTGAGGATTCTTATCATCCATCAATGTGCATTTCCTTTCATCATATTAATGATGGTTTGTTGAAATGCCTTAATGTGCCAACTCAAACTTTTTTAAATAATTATTATGATTTTCATAAAATCAATATTGTATTACTAAGACATCGTCTTTCACATCTGACGCTTGATTTCTCAACCGGAAGTATTGAAAGCTTATTGTCATCGTTCTACAATACATTAAATCTAGCTATTGCTGCATCTGCTCCGATTAAGCAGTGCCGATTTCGAAGCAAGTGTCCCCCCTGCTTTAATAAGACAATTAAATATTACAAGAATAGAAAAACTCGCTATTCAAAAAATATTCGAAAAGTGGCTCTGCGCTCGACTATGTCGCTTACTCGGTGGCGAGGCATAGATTTAACTCCCTCAACCACCATTATTACTGCAGACACCTTCACTTCGTTAAATCCTTTCTGTTTGCTAATCCTAAATACTTTTTTAAATTTGTTAACCTTAAAGGAAAAATTTCCACATATCCCTCTCATGTTTCTTTTAATGGCTCTGATTACTCGGATGATTTTGAAATCTCAAATATGTTCGCTGAGTATTTCCGACGAAACTTTTCGGTTGCTAACTTCGATTTATCAGCAAACCACCCATATCCTATAACTAACTCGGTTTCAATTCCTCGCTTGGTTATTTCGGAAGATGACATTTCTAAAGCGTTGAGTTCTCTAAAATATAGTTGTTCGCCTGGACCTGATGGAATTCCATCATGTGTACTTAAATCTTGCGCTGTCGAGTTGTGTGGTGTGATCTCAAAGATTTTGAACATGTCCTTGTATTCAGGTGTTTTCCCTTCATGTTGGAAGAGTAGTTTCCTTATTCCTATCCACAAGAGTGGAAGTAGACAATTTGTTGAGAACTACAGGGGCATAGCCAAGTTGAGTGTCTTGCCCAAGTTGTTCGAGCGTATTGTGACTCAGCATTTGGCCTTTGCCATTAATTCGTATATTTCCCCGCACCAGCACGGCTTTCGGAAAGGGCGATCTACAGTCACCAACTTGTTAGAGTTTACCTGTCATGTTTTCAAGGCTTTTTGTAGTGGCTCTGGCACAGATGTTATTTACACTGATTTAAGCAAAGCATTTGATATGGTTAACCACAGACTACTTATTTTTAAACTCCAAGCCTCTGGTTTCCCACCCTACTTAGTGAAATGGATAAGCTCTTATCTGCACAATAGATTCTTCAGAGTTTTGTTAAACTTCATCACCTCGGATGAATTCCCCGTTATATCTGGCGTACCTCAAGGAAGTCACTTAGGTCCCATTTTATTTAATTTATACGTTAACGATCTTCCATTGGTGGTTAATTCCAGCCAGATCTTAATGTATGCGGATGACGTGAAACTGTTTTCCGCCTTCGCTGTTGAATCGCAATCACATAAGCTTCAAGGTGACTTGGATAATTTTGTTGCATGGTGCTCTGTGAATCTTCTGAAACTAAAACTGAGTAAATGTAAAAAGCTTTCTTTCTCAAGAAGAAAGTCATTCATTACTCAGTATTTCATTGATTCGGATAAGTTGGATGACGTCGATTCGATTACAGATTTAGGCGTTCTATTTGACCATAGGTTACGTTTTAACTTGCATATTGAACTCTCGATTAGCAAAGCTAGGTCCGCGCTTGATTTTATAAAAAGGTGGTCCAAAGAGCTTGATGATCCCTACATTACGAAAACGCTGTACATGTGTTTGGTTAGACCCATACTCGAGTATGCCTCAGTTGTGTGGTCTCCTTCATATAGGTGCTACGTAGATTCCATTGAATCAGTTCAAAAGCAATTCTTGCTGTTTGCCCTTAGAAATTTGGGTTGGGATCCGATTGCCTCTCTTCCTCCGTATGAAAATAGGTTGCTTCTGCTGTCCCTACTGTCTCTGGAGAAACGTAGATTTGTTCTTGGCGTTTCCTTTCTAATTAAATTAATAAATGGTGCCATTGACTCGCCTTCATTACTTGGTGAAATAAGCTTTAATGTCCCTAACCGCTTCTCTAGGCATTTTATCTTGGTTAAGCTTAATCAGTGTAAATTTAATTATGAGCTGTTCAATCCGTTCAGAGTCGTTTGCAAGAACCTAAATGACGACTACCACTTATTCTCGTTATCGGATTCTGTAAAGTCCATTAAAGCAACATTGCTTAATACGCGCGATTTACCTATGTCGTATTTAAAGTAGCTTTTATCCTTAAAAAGTCGTTACGTTTCGAAAGTGAATTATTGTGAATTTATTATCGGTTGGCAGGCTTAGGGGTTCATTTGCAATTTGGTCCTGTACCGGTTGTAAGTGTGCTCCTATGCTGATAGTGTACATGCTTTTTTTTCTTTTTCTTTTTTTTTCTTCTTATATGTTTTATTATGCTTATACTCAACTTTATTGTTAATTAATATTAGTTTTGCATTAAGAGCCTATTGAACTCGACTGTTATTTGTTTAGTTGAGTTTCTAGTATAAGTGGAATAAAATAAATAAATAAATAAATAAATAAATATTTGTTTGCCATTTCTTTAAAACTTTTTTCTTGAAACTATATTCTTTCAAGTTCTAAACACATTTTCTTGCCGTTTTTGAACGCAATTTTACTGCTTTAACTGTTTGAACCTTTTTTTTTTTGTTTTATCTACACACATATAAACATATTCTGAACTTGTTGTCTGATATATATGCTTGGCTCATTTTTATCATTTGTACAGCTTTTGTTTTGCTTGTTACGCATGTAAAACTATACATTTTTTATTGTCTTAAGAGATACACGACATCAATTATTGTACTTATTCTGTTTAATTTTTTTATTTATACATATACATAATGTCCTTTTAAGTTCTTCAAAGGTACATGTCTTGTTTTATTCCTTTATTCTTATACACATGTAATATGTCGTTTGTTTAATTGCTCTAAAATGTATGTGTACCGTTTCTCCGTATATGTCTTACGTAATCTCTTCAAAGCTTCAAAATTCTACCGCAACAAAACTCAATATGGCGTCGTTTTTTGCAGTGTGCTATTGAGAATTACGAAAAGTAATTTCCAAGTTCTTTTTTGCTGTTCAGTTACGCCAAATAATGAAATACATTAGTAGAAATACGTAAGTAGTCACATCTACAACCAATATTATCAACACTCCTATTGATAATAATATTAGTTATTCGCAAATAAGCATGCTTTTAATAGTTTCGTCGTCAATTTCTTTCTATTAGAAAAATAACTCTAACTTAACATTGCTGTATATTTCTTATGTCATCGCCATTAACCAAACCCTTCGCGCTACAGAATTATGTGATTTTTTATATTTTCTCATATACAATGATTTAAATTAATTATATAAAATTCCAATAGAAAAAAGAAAATATCTGTTCAATCGTGATTCTCCCTATCCAAAAAACTGTGACACTTTCATGACTCTATTCCTTTTTTTCCTCTTCTTTCTCGTATACTCCGCTAGACGTAATTCATTTCTCAATGAGCTACACGTAATTCATTTCTCTCGCCTATTACCGGGCAAATATTACAAGATACAACCACATGTTACAAAACGGGTAGTGTGTGCGAGCGAAACCATTAACAGGTGAGGACAATTAAATGACGTTGAGTTGATCATGCGTGCGGTGGAGAATAATAATAACACCGATATGACCAGAAGATGATCTAGGATATACACTTGATAAATCAAGACATAATCTTTGAAAAGATGGAGGAGAAATTGTTGGTTAACCTATAGGTAGGCCTAAGAATTTGGTTCAATGATTTCGTCTGCTCACAGACGTTAAAGGTAGAAACAAGCCCTAAAATTTGTTTAACGTTTTTAAGCTATGAAAGCCCATGTTTCCATGAACGCTCAATGCTTGCTCATGAGCACTTTTAGTTAATTCGTTAGTAAAATCAGATGAAAATCCTAATTTATACGGATTTTGTTCTTGTATCGCATCTCCTGTAGCGTACTCGGTTTACTTGTAAATACAATTATCTTGAATAATTATATCAAGTTCAAACGCGATCTTTTAAAGAAACATACTTCGCGAATTGAAACGTCTCGGAAGTCGAATCGATTTCGAAGGAGTCGGTCAATTCTTCTAAACGGCCATTATCTATGTGTAAATTGTTAGTTTCTTCAAGGTCTTTAGAGTGAACATGAGACAAAGAATCAGACATAACGTATTGAGTACCTTTTCGATGCTTAATTAAGAAGCTGAAACTTTGCAATTTCGATGACCAAGTAGCCAATATACCGTGAAAATTCTTCTTAGACATTAAGCGCTTAAGAGAAGCGTGATTTGCAATAACTTCAAATGCATGCATAGGATCGGAACTTTTGAATAACCAAAAAGGCTGCGAAACATTTTAGCTCATATATTGAATGATTTGTCGGAGCATTATTAAGTTCATGAAAAATGTAAGCAATTGGGACCTCTTCTCCATGTTCCTCGAAACTTGAATTAGCTAATAACAGTGTAGACAATAATTGTTTTTTCAGGTTTTCAACAGAGAGTTTTGCTTTCTCTGACCCTTTGAATGTATCCTTTTTCTTTAACATGTCAGTCAGTGGAGTCAACAGAGTTGTGAGATTCCATGCAAGACGACGGCAACAACTACAAATACATAAAAATCTTCATAACTGGCAGACAGATGTTGGCAACAGATGGTCACGAATAGCCTCAACTTTGTCAGAATCTGTATGGATGGTGCCATGACCTATTATATGTCCCAAATATTTGACCTGTTCTTGTGGCAACTTACCCTTTTCAACATTAATCCTTAAATTGGTTTACCGTACACACAAAAAAATTTCAGACAATGTTTGGAGATTTTCATTAAATGAACATTAAAATAAAGTCGAGGTGGAGTCATTTTACCCATTAATCGGCCCATACGTTGTGGTGGCTTGCACAACCCAAAGAACACTGTCACGAACTGATATAATGGGCGACCAGGCATTGTGAAGGCCGTCTTCTGTTTCTAATTTTCGTTTAGGGAATTTTAGCAGAGGGCATCGTTTAAGTCAAGATTTGTGATATATTCAACTGTTGGTAATTTACTCAATACCTCATCAACTAGTGGTAAAGGATGAGCGCCTTTGACCGTAGCTTTTCTCCTTTTTCGGGCATCTAAGCAGAATCCGAATAAACCTTTTGTGGCTTAATAATTAATGTAAAAGGCGAAGGCCAAGAGCTTTGACATTCCTCAATAACTCCTAGAGTGAGCATTTTACCAAGTTCTGCAAATAGAAGATTTTTTCTTTAGATGATATAGGAAAATGTCTCTCTTTTAATAGGTTTATTGATAGCTGAATGACTGGTATGAAAGATTAGTAGTCTTCTAAAACGGGAGAACAGAAAAAGCTTAAAAATTCTATCCTTGATTTTAATGTATTCAAGTGATGATTAGGTTTGAGAATCCTATAAGG
The DNA here is from genome assembly GCF_014805625.2 of Glossina fuscipes. Taxonomy (NCBI): domain Eukaryota; kingdom Metazoa; phylum Arthropoda; class Insecta; order Diptera; family Glossinidae; genus Glossina; species Glossina fuscipes. Next base: position 42,098 of record NW_024002706.1, read on the forward strand.
AAAGATTTCGGATGCACTGCGAAAATCATGATTATCTAATTGAATTACTTCGGACTGACCATTCAGTGACACTTTCGAGCTCTCTGCGGGTTTAGCTTGAACTGAGGCGCAGACTAAGAGCAAAATTGATATGCTTTTGGGGGCCTCAAACGATTTAGATCTTTTCCACACAATTTTTTTGAAGATTTGCTACATTTAGTAGAAATTGGCTTCAAGATATTCGGAGCTTTACCACCGTAACAAAATACGCGTATCTGCTAGGCCGTCTCTGAACCCATGACCGTTCTTTGAGCAATTGTAATAAGTCAGTGTTTTAATCTCAATAACTATATCATTATCTTGCTTATCTCCTTCAATTTCGGGAACGTTGCGAACACTGAATTTAGTGAACCTAGATCTACTTAACTCTCATCTAGGAGCTCATACCTTAATTCCAATTTGTATAAACACACTACAGATGTAATTTAGATATGCAAGAGTTTCTTAAGAACTTCCCGGCGTAGATTTTTGAAATATCCAAAAGTTCCAAATCAGATATAGGTATTTCACATCGATCGGTTACTTACAGCGTCGCGTCATGATACACGTCAATGCTTTCAACTAAGTTTCGCTGTCTATCCCGAATCATCCCTCTTAAATCCAGATCCTAACGTCATTTTTTATTCTGAATTCCCAGTTTTCAGAAGGCATACCTTCTTGCATCTTCGCAAATTGTTGCGAGAGCATCTTTCGCTAGTAAATGCATTTTCCCAGCATCATGGAAAAATAGCTTTATTATTCCCAATTTAAAAAGCAGCTGCAGAAACAGCATAGAAAACTATAGGAATATACCCAAGCTTCGTGTGCCACCTAAGTTCTTTGAAAACTTGGTGTCAAAGCCATTATTACGCTTACTTAATACCACTAATTCACCAAGTGAAAATGGTTTTACCTCTAATAGATACAGAGTAACAAATCTGTAACAATAGTCGTGTTACATCTTTAAACGGTTTTCCAAAAGTTTTACACTGATCTCAAAAATTTTCATAGAGGTTATCTTGACTTGTTCAGTTCTAAACTTACTTTATATGGCTTTCCGGATATCTTGGTTAAATAGTTCCCTTCTTAACTCAAAGGACTTGTTCAACGTGTGACTTACAATAGTACCTTATCTAGAGAAATAGTGGTTTTATCCGGAGTCCCACAGGGTAGCCGCCTTCGCGCCTTTTTCTGTAAAGCTGTTTCTGAATTTGATTTGAGGACGAAATCATCTGAAGCAAAATTTAGAAACCTAGCTTGGAGCAGGGTAAATCCCATTTTTATTAATCTGTGGAAATGTAACATATGGTCGTAGTAGAACCTCATCTACACTGACTACGTATAGGATATTTGGGGAATCATTTTTTGTATTTCACAAATTTTTATGTTGGATTTGATCCACGACTATATTTCCATCTGTATACACGCCCGATGGCTAATAAAGCTGGAGGTACTCTGACAAATATCAACAGGCGGTCTTGTGAGTTTGAAGACCTTTCTAACCTTTTATAAACGGAGACTCGCAGTTAATGTCTCCTTAAATTGGTCAATGGTGTATACTCGTCACCAGCTTTACTTAGCGAAGTTAATCTTAATACCACTCGGCGAGTGTCATGGAAGTTTATCCCAATTAACTTATCGTTATACAGTTCGAATTATTAACTTTTTAACACAGATCCTCCGTCTTTGGCTTCGGATCAATATTTCAAGTCATCTGTAACAAATCCGAATCCGCTCGGGGGAATCCATGGCAACTCGACGACCCTCTATTCTTGGAGGAAATTGTAAATGAGCCTACACTGTCGCTTTCCCTCGAATAAGACTTCCTCGAGGTGGCGCGCACGTCGGCGGAACTCCGGAACTCTGCTGCACCGCTCATGGCATGGTGTTTAAGAGCTTTGAGATGTGCTGGCCCTTTTGGGCTCGTGCCCTGCCATGGAGTGCTATGTTGTCGACGATGGCAGGAAACGTGGCGGCTGTGGGTGTCGCATTGTGGCGAAGCGAGGTGATACGTTAGGAGGCGTGCATGCGCGGCTCGGTGAGCGACAGGGCCGTCAGTGCGCGGACCAGCGTCTCCTGTAAGTCAGGGTTGCTGGCTTTGGTGGTATCGGGTGTCTTGCACCCCTCTGCGAATGAGGTCGATGTTGAGCTGTTCGTGATGAACGGCTAGTATCGGTGCTTCCACTGGATGGAGGATTGTCGACCAAGGCTCTTCCGACACTGCCGTTAACATTTTTCCGGCAGGTTTCTGCTGAACCGGTTTATATCGTGGGCAGCTTAAACAGTAATATCGGCAGAAAACTCGTTGAAAGGTATTCCTTCTCGGTAGCCGTGTAGTTTCTCTCGGCGCTGACATACATAATCGTGCGTTCTTCTCCTCAGATCTGTTGTGTTAGGACGTCTCTCAATCCGGCGTCGCTGGCGTCCGTCAGCAAAGTGAAAGGCTTCGTAACTTTGGGGCAGGCCAAGATGGGGCTCTGAGTGAGCTTAGTTTTTAGAATCGCTAGCGCATCTCCTAATCTTTCGTCCAGCGTCAATATTTTTCCTTTTTCATTCATTCGGTGAGTGGCTTGGAGAGGGCTGCAAATTCTGGTACGAATCGGCGGTACCACGAAACCATGTCGAGGAACCTATCAATGTTGCGGGCATTCGTAGCTATTGGCATCTTGCCGATAGCCGAGGTTTTCTCGGGGTCCCTTTGGATCCCCTGCTCGGTGATCACATGGCTCAGATATTTTAGCTTCCTCTTGATGAATTCACACTATTCCAGGTTGATTCACAGATTGGTGAGCCTTAGGCTACGAAATACCTCTACGTTGGCCAAGTGTTCGCTAAGACGATGACAATGACGTCGTCCAGGTACCCCAATGCATGTGGCTCCATGTCGAGGCCAATCACGCTGTCTAGGGCTCATTAAAACGTCGCAGGTGCAGGTAGACCAATTCGCATGACCTTCCACCGGAAAAGTGCTCGCTTCGGTGTCTTAAATGCCGTGTAGGCCTTGCTTGTTGTCGCCAGTGGGATTCGCCAATAGCCATCTTAGAGATCTAGGCTACTGATGTATCGGGCTTCGCGTAGACGATCTAGAATTCATTGAATTTTCGGCACTGTCTATGCATCGGGCATCGACTTACTGGTTAAAAGGCAGAAGTCCATAGACATACGCCAGGTTCCGTTTTTCTTACGTGGCGGCGTGAACAATGAGTTATAGGGGTTCCATGACGGGTTCGATTTGACCATTTGCGATCAGTTTGTCGGCCTTAGCGTTGATCACTGCTTGCATTTCAGATGGCATACCGCACCTTGAACGGTCGGTCATCCTTCATGATAATATTGTGTGCGGCGATGGTGGTAAATCCCCGCAAGTTTGCAAACTTGGGCAATTCTTGCCGCAGCATACGTTCGATGCATTGTCGTTCATCCTCGGCGCTGAGTTGGGGCCCGTTAGTCGTATATTGGTTGTTTGTTGCGGTTTGCGAGGTGTCGGGTGATGCATCGTCCTTTCTATGAGCCGCGGTCCGGATCGTCTCGGCCGTAGGCTTGGCCGTAGTTACCTGGCTTGGAGATCCGCTTGGTCGGCACGAACCCAATTTGTTCGGACATTGAAGTTTGACTCCAAACGCCTTGAGGTATGTTGTCCTAGTAGCACCGCTTTAGTAGCCCCAGACATAACGAGAAGAGGAAGGTTTGTGGTCCGGTCTCCCAATTGCACAGGGCAGGTAAACTCGCTGTTAGTTTCTAACACGGTTCCATTAGCTAGGTGAACGTTCACTCGGTACGAGTCCCTTCTGCAGGTCTTCTCGATCTCTTGTGCAAAAGCTTCGGCGCTAAAACTAATGATTGCGCCAGTGTCCACTGTGGCGCTGACCCGCTTACCCGCGATTATAATCTTTGCGCTGGTCCGGTTGTTCTCGAAGCGTATATCCGTGCCATCGGACGTGGCGTCTGTCTCTTGTTGACAGGAGGTGCCATCGGCGCTCATATATCTCCAACTTTTCGACATTGGAATGTCGGACCGTTGGCGGATAGGTACGTGTTGTATGCCAACGTTAGCCACTATGGGATTCACAAATGGTTGGCTATGAGCAGAGATTTGTAATGGGTACTGACTGTTCGAAATCGCACGCTAGGCTGTTCATCAGGCGCGCGTGGCTGGTCTCGCTGAGGACTCCCACTCTACTAGATGTGAGATGAAGTTTAAGGCAAGACACCGCTGACTTAGCTGAGGACGACTGGTTGTAGGCTCGGATAATGCATTCCAATTCTTGCGGGCTTCATTGCGTGACAGGCGTAGACTTTGGTGGGTTTGAGGTTACTGCTTCCTATTACTGCGTAGTGGGGTATCTGAAATTGCTTCGTTGAGAAGTGGACTGCCGCTATTAACTTTCGACGCCAAGGAGGGCGTTGCATTTGCATGTCGTGGTTCTCGTTACAGGGGGTCGATGTCGGATGATTTCGTTGACTTAGCTGGGTGGGGCTTGGCTTTTGTTTCGCGGTGGACCTGTCTCGTAGCGTTGCGAGTTGTGGACACGATACATTTTCTAGTCTGCGGGGTACCACCCTTCGCGAGGCAAGTTCTTCTTGGGGCCCATCTCTCGCTGGGGGTGGGCTCCCCGCTAATTTCCCTGTTGACAGCAGTTAATGGTTCGTACGCCTCGTCGACCGGTGGCCACGCCCCGTTGTTCGGCAGATCGCGGCGTCGGGCGCCTTGCTGGAACTCTCGATGTGTTTCTCTGGGGGCTTCTCGTGACGTGTTGCCCGTCGGAATCGCCTCCAAATCGCTGGCGACCTCCATAAATTCGGCTAAATGGGTGAAGTCTCGGCGCCGTATGCACCACATGTAATTGGGCTGCGCATTTATATAGACGCGTTCCAATTTTTGTTATTATTATATGTAGGTTATCTTATTTGCTTAATTAACTACTTATTGAACACATTAAAGTTACATTAACACCGACATTAACATTAACAGAACTACCACACAAGTCAAAATGTAAAAAATCCTGCAATTTAAATTTTTTCAAGTTTCTTGGAATTTTTCTTGCGTATCGTTCAATATAATGGTGATAATTATCAGGAAAAATCAGAATCGATCATAATGCTAATACAAAACCTAATGCATTCATGTCCACATTCATTCGAAAATATATTTAGTTGCTCTTACGTTTTATGATAATATAATAAACAATAATACAATAGTTATGTAAATTATAATAAATTGTATTTTTATAAGCGCTGAAAACGGCAAAATTATCGAAAATAGCTGCAGCCTTGATATCCTGAAAAATATAGGAATGCATTGCTCCGATATTGAAGATAATGAGCTCTATGACAACGAATGTGAATCGGAAGTTATTGAAAATGAATTATGCTGTACCCAAGAAAAAATTTTTAATAGCGAACGTAATGGTAATGAGGTTTTAGACGAAGAAAATGTCCAAGAGTCCTGAGAAAGTGATAGTGAATTCGAAAATATTTTAAATTCTCGTAAAAGAAAGCGTACCCGAGTGCTTTCAAGCTCGAAAGATGAAAATGAAAGTATACGACAAGATATTCAAAATGAAATTGCTGCAAACGGAACTTGTTGGAAAAAACTACAAGAAAAAAAATATTATGAAAGGTGAAGTACGTACTGCATTTTTCTTAGTAATCGATTACAATATTTTTCATCATATAAGATCTTGCACGGAATTAGAAGCCTCACAAGTTTTGGGTAAAAAATGGAGCTTGACAAAAACAAAATTTAAAGCTTTCATTGAAGTTTTATGTGGAGCATACAAAACAAAAAATTTAAAATATTGATATTTATGGAACACAAAATGGGAACCCAAGTTCTTTGCAAACACCATGAGTACAAATGATTGTCCTGCCTATTAGCGGTATGAGATAGTTTTTTTGAAAATAGTATGAATTGATACAAACCAGGACCAAATATTATAATTAATGAACAACTTCTACCAACATTTGCGAATAAGCCCGACAAATTTGATATCAAATATTGGTTAGCATCTGATGTTGGGATTAAATACATTGAGGGTTTCCTTAATTAGGAAAAGATGAGAAACGAATAACATCACAGCCTCTAAATGAATTCGCCCCGCTCAAACTTGCCGAACCATTCACTATGAAAAGAAGGAATATAACAACTGACAACTTTTTTACAAGCTTACCGCTGGCATCTAAATTGTTAACCAAAAAAAAAAACCATATTGGTTGGCACTATACACGGAAACAAAAGGGAACTCCCAACAATTTATAAAACAAAGAAGGATATTCGGGCTATATTTTCATCATTACTGTATAAATTACACATACTGAGGCAAATTATGTCAAATAAGGTACTGCAATAACGATAAGACTGCCGCCATTTGTAATATCTATAAAAAAATTTTATTATTGTATATTTGTTAGAGACCAGTCATTTGACAGATTTTGGTAGGAATAACTTCGTCTTAAGTGTCGGTAGTTCTAAAACTAGCTAGAATTACCTTAAAGTAGATCACATGGATCTTGACTTAAACTAAGGCCAAATTTTACATTGCAATGAATAGGCAGAACTTGCATAAATCAGATTAAAAATAAAATAGTAATAGAGAAATAAAGTAAAAGAGTAGAGTAGCAAGAGTATAGAGGATCCTTGCTTTCTAATTGTCATTCCCCCTACCAGGCTGTGTATCGACAAACAAATACTGAACATCACATTTCCAAAGTACTTTCTTAGTAACTAGTAATATGTCGACTTTTTGTCATTTGCACAAAATTTTCCTTAACAACAACCGTACACCGACCCAATCCATTAATTTTCTTCTGACTTGTCATCTGTACTTTATTCATAGGTTCCTCTTCGCATGGAATTTCTAGAACCCCAATCATGTTTGTATGTCTAATGGTATACTTCCACTAAAGACTTAAGAATAAACGTACAAGAAGCGATTAACTGCTTTTGGCTCACCATAGATGTACAGAATATAAATTAAAATTACAGTCATAAGTGAATGACTCTATCCAACACGAATGTCAGTAGAGGAGAACTTTAAGACCTACTATAAATTTAACATTTTTATATTCACCAAAACGTCCACCATATAATCCAATAATTCTGTTATCACATTTATCTAACTGACAATTTCCTTTTATGCTTATAAAGCTTTCAAACGATTGTAGACTTCATTGGGATTCATTTTCTTTGTTTAATTTCATCAAAGTTGCTTGGATTGCTTGTTATTAGCGAAGACAGACCCGGAAACGCGACTCTGGTCGTACCACAAGTACTTGAAATTTAAAAAAAAAAAAAAAAAAATGGAGTAGAAAATTTTTTACGTGAAAGACCTTCAATAATTTCCTTGAAAACCAGCATAGAATCAGCATTAAATCAAAAAGAAATCAAAAGGATATACTCACGCAGATCTATATAATATAGATACTATACAATAATTAATTAATAAATTTAATGTTGTTTGTTAAATTCATTTGAAAAGCTTCGTTACAAGATCTACTTTTACGGTTTTCCTTGTTTTACTTTGTGACAAGGTTCGTATCACTAAATCGTGAACAGCGCAAATGTTATTTGTAATTCTTAGAAGTAATATTTACTTTTTGTTTACAGGAACTTATACTTAAAGTGCTTATGATTCGTTCGCTCGGATTTTACGATTCAACTGAGTTCGTCCTGCACAAATATTCTGTTTTATACCCTGTAATGTGATCGCACACCGTTATATGCATCCACTTTGAAGTGCGACAAAATTATGCAAATTCAGCATAATTCTTTTGCTAAGAGAAAAATAAAAATTATGTCACACTTCACCTGGCTAAGTACTGCATTTCGTACTGCAATACGATGCCAGGCGCTTCATTTACAACAATTATCATTTTTGATGATGTTAGCATAATTTAGTGTAATAATTTGTGTATAAATAGCCAGGTACGATTTGAATCAAGTCAATTGTTTAAAAGCAATTCAACAAGCGTATTAATTCGCTAAAAGCTCAAAGGCGTTCCATCCGCCTAATATCATAGATAGGGACTGCTTCATGCCGATCTCGATTGGTATTTCATAAAGAAGCAGATTGACTTGGCGTTCTGAAGCCGAGAAGTTTAGGAAATATTCTACAACTCCAAATTGGTCACACTTGGGAAAGATTCATAGGGAATCTTCTTATAAATAAATTATTGTACATATACAAAGGTTTTTTAAATTTATTATACGGCGATCCTGCCCAACATAATCTTGGAATCCATGCAGTGACCTGCCTTTATTTTTCTGAGGCAAAAAAAAAAAAAAAAATTTAACCTGCAAACCACACATAATTTGCCACCTTTAGGACAACTACCTTTTTTCATAAAACGACATCAGAAAGCCGCAAAAAAGAATAACGATCCAGCAATCTCGATTAGCAAAGCTAGGTCCGCGCTTGGTTTTATAAAAAGGTGGTCCAAAGAGCTTGATGATCCCTACATTACGAAAAGGCTGTACATGTGTTTGGTTAGACCCATACTCGAGTATGCCTCAGTTGTGTGGTCTCCTTCATATAGGTGCTACGTAGATTCAATTGAATCTGTTCAAAAGCAATTCTTGCTGTTTGCCCTTAGAAATTTGGGTTGGGATCCGATTGCCTCTCTTCCTCCGTATGAAAATAGGTTGCTTCTGCTGTCCCTACTGTCTCTCGAGGAACGTACATTTGTTCTTGGCGTTTCCTTTCTAATTAAAGTAATAAATGGTGCTATTGACTCGCCTTCATTACTTGGTGAAATAAGCTTTAATGTCCCTAACCGCTTTTCTAGGCACTTTATCTTGGTTAAGCTTAGTCAATGCAAATATAATTACGAACTGTTCAATCCGCTCAGAGTCGTTTGCAAGAACCTAAATGACGACTACCACTTATTCTCGTTATCGGACTCTTTAAAGTCCATTAAAGCAACATTGCTTAATACGCGCGATTTACCTATGTCGTATTTAAAGTAGCTTTTATCCTTAAAAAGTCGTTACGTTTCGAAAGTGAATTATTGTGAATTTATTATCGGTTGGCAGGCTTAGGGGTTCATTTGCAATTTGGTCCTGTACCGGTTGTAAGTGTGCTCCTATGCTGATAGTGTACATGCTTTTTTTTCTTTTTCTTTTTTTTTTCTTCTTATTTGTTTTATTATGCTTATACTCAATTTTATTGTTAGTTAATATTAGTTTTGCATTAAGAGCCTATTGAACTCGACTGTTATTTGTTTAGTTGAGTTTCTAGTATAAGTGGAATAAAATAAATAAGTAAATAAATAAATAAATAAATAAATAAATACATGCAAAGACGGCTCGCCAAAAAGGAACAGCAGCTTACCCAGATCCCCATCCAAAAAAAAGAAAAGGAAAATTTCTAAAAAAAATAGATAGACACAATAGAAAAATGGTTCGAAGCCAGAAAAGCCAACAACAATAAACAAATATGAATTGAAAAAAAAAGAAAAATATAAAAATTTACAAATAAAATATAAAATACAAACATATATATGAAAAACATATAGGAAACATTAAAATTAAGAAGATTAGATAGATACGAAGAATATTAAAATGAAGAATATAGAAAAAATATATTAAAATAAAAATGACCATTACTTGAAAAATAAAAAGAATATTAAAGAATATATGAAACATATTTAAGAAACATTAAAATTAATAAGGGGATATAGAAAAACCACAAAAAAAAAAAAAAATACAAACAAATAAATATAGATAGTTAAAACAAAAATAAAATTAACACGTCTTACTATATAAAAAAAAATTTTACTTCCTTAATGGAGAGGATAGATGAAATTAACATCTCCATAGATAAGATAATTTGTAACCTTAAAAAACTAGGCAGCAGAACCTATAAGAAAGAAACAATTGAAAGCAAGTTAGAAGAATTAGAAAATTATAGACCAAGAGTCCATACTATATTAGAAACTAATACAAAACCAGAACAGCCAGATTTATTAAACAAAATGCAAGCATTAAAGAAGAAATATAAAACAGCAAAAGAATTATTAGACATTGAAGCAACCAAAGCATCTCTAGAAGACATAAACCCCAGCAAGATAGAAAGTATAATACAACCAAAAATGGATTTAAACCTAGAAACAGAGAGAAACATCAACTGCTTCATAAAAGTTGTTGAAATAATACATAAGACCCTAAAGGAGAAGCCAAACCGATACTAATAGAATACACCTTGTACTGCAAACTGTCCTCAAATGTTCAAACCGCCCTTGCAAATGATGTCCCAACAACACTGCAAGAATTAAAAGCCAAACTTGAAAATAAATATAAATCAAGTCAAACAATACCACAGCTACATTCAATATTAAACCAAACAACACAAAAAGCTACTATCACAAGTATCAAATACAAAATATTAAACATAATAGCAGATCTAAATAATTTTCAAATCAAAGAACTCGGCCCCAACCCGACTAACGAACAAAAATCTGTCATTACCAATATCAACGATACGTACGCCTTAACCATATTCATAAACGGTCTCGACGACTACATTAAACACACTATCTTCGCGGACCAACCAAAATCCTTTTCCGAAGCAATTAATATTGCAAAAGTGTCACCAATACCTCATGACATTTTAATTTAATCCTTTTTTCCGCCAAATTTTCAAAACATATAGCATTTTCGTAACAGTATAGTGAACCAAAACTGTTATTTGCAAAAGAATAACAGATACTTTAAGAAGTTAGTAGTGTTTTATTTAAGAGACACTTTAAAGCCAAAATAAGATTGTTTTACATTAAAACTTACACATATTAGTCACGTAAAAATAAAAATAAACACTAAGTAGATCGCGTCAAGCAACTATTTGCGTTAACCAAAAAAAAAAAAAATCGAAAATTAGGCATAAAATTGTAAAAGGTAAAAAAAAAAACAATATGTACCTATGGAGAGCAAGACAGAAAGAGGTAAAAAGAACTGCACAATACGTAAAATCCTCTATAAAATTACAGTGAAAAATAATCCTTTAAGCAAATATACTATTTGCAACTCTTCTTTAAGTGAAATTTTATAACCAAAATGATCAATCCCGAAGGCGAAGCCATCGTCCACGGCCAACCACCCACTCAATCATTCTTCACGCCTTTGACACATGAATAAACCCACCCAATTCAATTCGGTTACGACGTTAGTGCCATCGCTTTTCAAGAAACAATAGAAGAGCTCCAATACAAACAACGACTCCGCAAGGAAGATGACAATTGCAAGGCAAATACAACTATATAACTGATGCACTCTCTCGCATTACAATCAAAAAAATAAGCATCAAACAATAATGATGAAGACAAGATCGGCTACACGTCAGAGAAATGTATGCAAAGATGAAATATAAGAATAAAATTTAACTCCAACAAATGTTCATTTAAGTATGGAATAAAAATAAGCGCCATATTTAATATAAGTGACATGTACACCAATGGAAAACTCCCAGGCAAGTTTTTCCAAAGGCTTGAAACAGAAGCTATTGCACTCAAAAAGTCACAATATAAATTGTCGCCAAGCGGGAAGATTTTCGGTTCTGTATCGCGAAATGAATATATAATAATGGGCAATCAAATTTTAAAAAACATAAGACTAGCGCTACCGAAGAAGATAACAATAACAGACAAAAATGAGAGAAATTCTAATGAAATATGATCGCGATCCGAGAGAAGGCGGCCATAAGATTATTACGCGCAACCTGACGAAAATAAGAAGATATTAATATTGGCCTCAAATGACAAAAGCAATTTCCAAATATGTTAAAAAGTGTTCGTAATATTATAAGGCTCAATCCAAAGCACCACACGAACACCATTAACTGCTTTCGATACAGTATTCATTGATACCACAGAGTTTCTACCAAAAACTGAGAATTGTAACGAATATGCAATCAGATTGGTCTGCGACTTTACCAAATGAACATTCAAGGAATACAAACCAGTTCATTTTTATCGACTGAGCTGAACGATTAGGATGTTTGGATAAAATACTTTGAATACTGCTTCAATGTAACATTCGCGACTGTACATCGTACTGCGCAAATAATATAACTATGCCGCACACAAACAAAATATAGTTTCGAAATAGCACGAGAACGTGCCAGATTACTATCAGTCAAAGCAAAAAACACAGTATAACTAAACAGTCAATACAGGAATAATTTTATTGAAAAATTAAGTGGGACATAAACTTCAAAACAAATACTTAGGACCCTATAAAGTTATAGATTTCAAAAATAACCATTATATTAATATTGGAGATAACAATGGTAAAACAGAAATTATACATAAAAACTTATTATAAAAAAAAAAAAAATAAATACTCTACTGAGAGTAAGGATCCCACTCGAATAATAATAATAACAAAATATTTATAAGAAAATGGGAAAACTAGAAATAGGAAATCTAAATTGTAAACTAAATAACGCAATGGCAACTTTGTCCAAGAGTGATCATATAATTGCCATCATTAACTTATATGATCATTCTTTTCACAGAAGAAAGTATAGGATTATCGGTCCGCCGTACTTCTTTATTTTCAGTCATGCATTATTCTCATTTCATTAATAGCCAATAGTAGAGTAAACATTTATTGTAGACCTGCTTTAGATTACATTATTTTCATTTTATTAATAACTTTATTTTAATAATACTAGCGTAAGCGATTGTTCTAATTCACTTATTTTCATTTTATTATTAACTTAACACTAACGTTAGCATTATTGTTAACATTCATATAATATAACATAAAATGAGAACAACCATCGATTTTCACAAAATGCAATTTGCATATTGCGCGAATCGTAAGGGTGAAATTGTAACATGTTTCCCCTTTGCTGTTATATGAACTTCGACATAATCACCACCATTCTCGTGCACATGACCGCTTGTATTGTTGACATCCCGTATGAAATTGGGTAACAATATTTTTATTACAATTAATTCTGGTTCCTGTTTTTATAGTTTATATTTATTATCTTTGTTTTTTCCCGCGTTCACTAAATTTTTGCTTTATTGCGGGAATTTTTAAACTTTGGGTGTAGCAGCTGTAATTAAACAGCACCAAAATTTTATGTTTCATTGCTTTGTTGGTTAGCACGCTCTGGGACTTACTTATAAATCAAACTTGACTCTTTCCTTACCTTCCAGTGTCTGCTTTACAAAATCAACTTCCATTGCCTTTTGTCTAATGCCGAAAATAATTTCACTTAATGTAGCAGCAAAGTCTGGTCTACTACTTTTTTTTAAAGTAGTACCACACGCATCTTTTCCAATATGAAAGTTAAAAATCGCGGACAACAGAAACGGTAAGATGAGACAAAGACGGATGTTTTAGGTTCAATTTATGGCATCTAAAGGCTTCCCCTTCAAGCGAAATCATTCCATCAGCTTTTTAGTACATGTTTAATTCATTAGATCTGGAACGCAAAACGAAAAAAAACAATACCTCGATATACGCTTAAAATATATTTATTTCTCTTTCTTAATTTTTTTCAACTTTAAAATATGTATACTTTTTATTCAAAAGAAAAAATTGATGTAGAAAAATTAAATTTAAATCAGAAAAATATTAACATGTTTGTTTATCATGCAAATATATAAAAGCGTATATTATTTAAAATTAATAAAGAGAAAATTTAAATTAGTTTAGTGTTAATTTACATTTTGATTAGTATTTAAGAGTATATATAAAACCAGTTTAATCTAATTAAAGTTGATGCAGAACATTTTTAATTAGTTTAGTTTTACGATAAATTTTGAATAGAATTAAAGTGTATAACAAGAAACCCGCCTGACTTTACCTACATGAATTAAGTCGATCGGTGTTTACTGTTTAATAATATCATTAAATTCAAACTTATTTTTCTTTGTCCCTTATATTAATTTCCTTACAAGAAATTTAATTAGGTTAACCCTCGTTTACACAACATAGATGTTTATAAAAGGAGGTATTTTTGTGCATGCTCTTCACTAAGATTGGACGAGTGATAGTTCCAATTTATGACTATAGCGCCACTATGGATAATCAATATGAAAAAGAATGAAGGAAATCTGATAAAATGTGCCGTTTACTCCAATTATTTATATACAAAACTTACTTACTTATAAAAAAAAACGTACACGGAGAGAGGACACAAGGGGTTATAACAAACTTGTAACAACAAACTTACCTGTCTATTAATATATACCCACTACGAATTAATTTTTCCTTTCCAACAGATACCAACATTAAGGTTTTAGTCACATAATAGCTGTTTTCCTGGTTTAGTGTAAACTTTTCTCAAATATTGACAATCAAGTGTCTCATAAAATCAGAGGAAATTAATATAGTGTGGCACTTCTTTTTTTCTTTTCGTCCTCAGAAAGCCCAAATGTTTTATTTCTTTATCTTTTTTTTTCTTATATAAAGAAATTGATTACCTTTCTTTACCAAAAACTGAAAGCACAATTTCTTTTATCTTACCTTAAAAAAAAATGGAAGTGTTTCTTAAGGCTATTTTGATCATCCAAAAAAAAAAAAGCAAAATAAATTTACCTTGTTATTACCGTACACTACTAACATTAATTGTACAGACCGCACGAAAACGAAAAAATTTCGAATACGCTTGATCACTTTAGTACTTGGTCCAAAATAATCTACGTACACACTCTCAAATGGAATATATCTCTCCGAAATACCATGCGTTAAATCCTCATGTATGACAAAATATTGATCAATGGCTGAAAAAATTCTTATGGTAATTTTAAACGGTGCTTTGCATGTCATCAGCATGTGGGAGTAGTGTTGTTTGAATGACAATCACTTCCGCTGTTTTTCTGCCGCTGGTAGGTAAGTCTCAACTGATTCGTTGGAACAAAATTAATAGGTCTTATGAAAGAATAATGGGCCACAGAAGCTGTACGACTTTTTCAATTCTGCAACCATCCGTCAGCTGGACAACATGTCGGCTGGGGTATCTTTTCATCCTGTATCACGTTATTGGGAATGAGAAGAGAATCTTGTTTTCGAGCAACCCTGTTTGGCACAAACGTTTGAAAGGAAGTAGATTGGAATGCTAACCATGATAATACGATTTACGAATTAGTTCAGTAAAGCGTAGGACTGTCGGGGCAGTTCAAATCTTCCTTCAGTTGAGCACTCAGGAGTGCGGCGCATAAATATAAATGTGGAACTATCCGTTCCTTGAAGGGCGCAACACAAGGCTTGGCACATAGTAACCTTTCAATTGTCCTTCTTTAGTGATTCACCTTAAATAAATCGCAACGACGTACGCTCTTTCGGGATGGTCTGAAAGTTAATGTAGTTGTAAATTGCTCAATTCTCCGGTATGAAGAGTGTTTCGATTCATCTCGAAATTGTCTAATTCACCTAAGTTAGTTCTAAAATGACACCAGCGATTGGCAATGGATTTTGCGAGCTCCTGGTCCCAAGTCATCCATACATAAATTCTTCAATAAAGACGTGTAGCCGATAGCATATTTTTGAGCAAATTCCTGTGCCAAAGATTGTAGAGATTTATTTATTAACTATGGGACAGGGCGCATTCCATAAGTCACAGTATTTAGTCTGTAAAACTTTAACAGTTTGGTAAGGGTGTAAAATAATAATAATGATCAATAACATTACAAATTTAACAATGATATTGTACCCTAAATAATCATAATGTAAATATGGTAGACAAATAAGTAAATATAAAATAAAGCGGTTTCGTTTTCCACTAAAAGGAAAGTGTTGATATTTAACCATTTTATTGTACCCAAAATAAGTAAATGTAAAATAAAGCGTTTGTGTCTTTCAGTAACAAAAAAAAATTGCAAATATATTTTTTAATAATTGCAAATTTTGTTACATTTAACATTTTCTTACGTCTCACGTGGCGTATTCTGTACATTATTGCGTTTCCATGAACTGTGTATATGCAATATATCTTTACTCTCTCTTTTCCCTCTCTCTACATACATAATATATGTTGACCCGTATACATACTTATGTTATATACATATCAGGAAAAAAACACTAAAGCATTTTGATCTATGCAAGAGCAATAGAACGTGTACGTCATCTACAGAAAAAAAAAAAAATTTGAAACTGTTAAAAAGTTAAATTTGTTTTTTTCTGTTAATGCGACACGCGTTATCTTGTTAATGGTACAATTTCAAAAAACCGATAAAAATAGTTCCTGAAAACAAAGTGTGAATTTTTCACGTGATATAGGTGAATATAGGCGACATTTTCTAGTTTGGCCGCACTAGAGTGTCAAATTTGGGTGTTTTTCCATATGCATTTTTCGCTAACATACCAAATTTCAAATACCGTTAAAAATAATTCCCATAAGCAGAATTTGAATTTGTTTAGTTTGTTTGAAAGCTAGTTTTATATGGATTCATAAAATGTCCACAAAAATATTTTTTTTTTTTTAATATGGACGGACTAGGCTTTCAAACCAACTATATCTCAATTGTAATTGTTTAGCATGAGCTCTGTTGAGTCGTTAACAGAGGTATGTTAACAGAAATGGTAGGTATCTTTACTAGTTAAATTCGAATTTATCTTCACACCCTTCAATTTAGTCGGATCTCGCCTCTATACAATAAACTGGAATTTTTTGTCGCCTTCTGACATCTTCATTCGTCAATACATTTTCTCAATATTTGTGCCGAATAAGCACCTTGGTTTTCGGAAGCGGATAAATGTTAAGAATGGTTCACTCTGTATTACTGGTCCTGCATACATTGAGTCGTTTAGAGATAATCCAGGTGAGGTGATTGCTGATGCCTCGAACACCATTCTCAATTTATTGGGTTCTCCTTTACGCACACCACGATAGGGTATAAAGGAATTTGGAACATATATTGTGTTGGGATCAATTTAGGTCATGTGGCCTAAACGTTCGTATTTATCCATAAATTTGGCATATTCGCTTTCAAAGTATTATCCGTAGTCAATTTCTTTTCCAGTGCGTAAGCAGGATTTATATTCATTTCTTTGGAATCTCCCTAAGCTGAGGTGTTTTCTGCGACGGAACATTGGTTATGAATTGTGTATTATCCTTACGGCAAAACGTGCTTCGCACTGCTTTTCTGAGAGTAAGCTCATTCGTCCGGATTCTAGTACTTCCTCAATTTGCCAAGAACGTTCTACATTGTATTGAAATTCATTTTTGGCAGACGCTGCCCACGCGCCCTGCTCTTTCTGTCACCGTCCAACCAAAGACTGTATCTTGAAGGTTGTTGTAACATTGCTCGGCAATTAATTGACCTTCCATTATCGACTAGAGATAAGGCTAAAGATGGAGCTTCTGGCCTATTTGGCGTTTGACTGATAATAGGTTGTGGGTAGATATATGATGGCAGAGTGTTCATTCTTGTCCCGTTTATAATAGAGCGTGGTATGGCGACGATCATTGCCTTTTTATGCACCTTCCGGTGTCGTAGTTAGTATACGTGTGACCCTAGCGTAGACAATTGAGGCGTGGATTATGCGTCTTGATTATTTCATTCCGTTGCTGAACATTCGCCTTCAAGAATGTTGGGCACTTTTGTACATTGTGGGATTTCTTATATGCAAGGCAATCTGCTGTATGCAGCAATGACTCTTTTTACAAGCTCTCTTTCTTTACTCCCAACTGTATGTAGAATCCGTAATCTTCAGGAACCCCAAAAATTATTTTAAGGTCGGCAAAATACTCTTAAATCTTAAATCTTGAACTGCTCGAAAAGTAAGTGGGTTGCCTAGCTGCGTTCTTTGGGAATGAAGGCACATCCCACCCATATATTTGTACTTATACATTTTGTAACGCCATGAGAGTCGTTAGTCACACCACGCATCTTTTTAATGCTCGCAGCAACCAATCACTGTAACTTAAAATAGAATGTGTATGTTTCGTGTGTTGCGCAGAGCATGCATTGACAATTATGCTGACGTGCACGAGCATAAGGAAATTGTGTTGATGTAGTGTTTGATATAGCATATAACAAATATAAACGGTGACTGCATGAACATCATTGATGATTATGCTAACGTGCGTAACGTGTGTAATGTTGTGAAAAAGGTAACAGAGAACAATAGGGATAAAAGGCAATTACTTGAACATATTATATAGACGATATATTTCATTTTCAGTGGCCTTCTCATTCATATTTCCATTCAAACTTTTTCGTCACAAAATATATATCAGTTAATCCTTTTTAGTTTTTATCCTTGCTCAACGCTCACTTCGTATATATAAGTAAAAATAAGCTGTTTAATGCCCCTTACCAAATCTACTACTTCTAAAGGCTGACAGACATTACATACCGCATGAAACCTCAAAGTTCAAATTTATAAAAAGTTGACAAGATGCTATAAACTAGAAAATTCTATACATCCTGCGCTGTCTGTAGTAAAGAA